>NC_091951.1:343461481-343761481 GCF_031021105.1 Erythrolamprus reginae | reverse complement strand
TTAGAGAAGCCGATAATTGCTCTCGCAGCTGCATTCTGCACGATCTGATGTAGAGAGCATTACAGTAGTTGAGCCTCGAGGTGATGAGGGCATGAGTGACTGTGAGCAGTGACTCCCGGTCCAAATAGGGCCACAACTGGCACACCAGGCGAACCTGGGCAAACGCCCCCCTCGCCACACACAAGGATTGGACACACAAGGAATTTGTCTTGGTGCATATGCTCAACGTACATAAAAGAAAAAGATACATTTGTCAAGAATCATGTGGTACAACACTTAATGATTGTCATAGGGGTCAAATAAGCAATGAAGAAACAATCAATATTAATAAAAATCTTAGGATACAAGCAACAAGTTACAGTGATACAGTCCTAAGAGGGAGGAAAAAGATGATAAGAATGATGAGAAAAACTAGTA
This sequence comes from Erythrolamprus reginae, assembly GCF_031021105.1. Taxonomy (NCBI): domain Eukaryota; kingdom Metazoa; phylum Chordata; class Lepidosauria; order Squamata; family Dipsadidae; genus Erythrolamprus; species Erythrolamprus reginae. The sequence goes on along the minus strand of NC_091951.1, from coordinate 343,761,064 downwards.
GAATAGAAGTGCAGATTTAGTAAGAAGTCTGACAGTGTTGAGGGAATTATTTGTTTAGTAGAGTGATGGCGTTCGGGAAAAAACTGTTCTTGTGTCTAGTTGTCTTGGTGTGCAGTGCTCTGTAGCGACGTTTTGAGGGTAGGAATTGAAACAGTTTGTGTCCAGGATGCAAAGGGTCAGTAAATATTTTCCCTGTCCTCTTTTTGACTCGTGCATGATTAGAGGACCAGAGGCTAAAAGATTTTAAAAAATGGTTGTAAGACTTGGGCATGTCTAAAGAAAAAAAGGACCAGATACTAGGGGTGACATGATAGAAGTCTTCCAATATTTCAGGGGCTGCCGCAAACAAGAGGGAGTGAAGCTATTCTCCAAAGCACCTGAGGGCAGGACAAGAAGCAATGGATGGAAACTTATCAAGGAGAAATTCAACCTAGGACTAAGAAATTCCCTGACAGTGAGGACAATTAATCAGTGGAACAACTTGCCTCCAGAAGTTGAGGATGCTCCAAGCACTAGTGTTTTTAAGCAGAGATAGAACCACCTTTTGTCTGAAATAGAATAAAGGTTTCCTGCTTGAGTTGTGGGGAGATGGACTAGAACAGTGATTTTCAACCTTTTTTGAGCTGCGGCACATTTTTTACATTTACAAAATCCTGGGGCACACCACCAACCAAAATGACACAAAATGACACTCTAACACAATACATATAAGAAGATGATCCTTCAGGAGGCCATATACAATATAGATAACATTGTGATGCATTGTATATCACCCTCTGCGGGGGCCTCTTATAAAAAGAAAAAGGTCAGATGTCTATATAAACCATCAGGATAGACACAACCAGGCTTCATCTAGTGGTGGCAACATTTACCTCCAGTCCTGACCAGGATTAGAAATCGGGACCACGGGGAGGAGTAGCAGCTTCAACTACTCGCCGTGGCCACACAATGACAAGTGCGTAACAGTCCGAGCGGGGACCTTCCTGGGTGTGGATGAGAGGTGGCCTGCTATTGGTTCGTCGCTAGTGGTTGGGATGAATCCTAGAAGGTGATTGGTCAGCGAGCATTCCCTGTGCCTCCACTCTTCCTGTCGCTGATAGCTGGAGGGATTGTGAGGGGAATGTTTATGTTCGGATGGAGGTGGCTGGCGGCGGGCCGGATAAATGGCCGTAGTTTGAGGACCCATGTTTAATTTCCCCACAGCGCACCTGACCATGTCTCACGCAGCACACTGGTTGAAAAACACTGGACTAGAAGACCTCCAAGACTTCCATCTCTGTTATTCTGTTAATTGCTTATCTACCTCTGAAGAAGTGTTGACCTTTAAACCTGCAAGTAGCTTCTTGCACTGAAATGAACATATGCCCAAGAAGAACATTTCCAATAAAACTTTAGATTTTAAATGTTTTGAAGTGACGGTGAGGGAGACAATTGGAAACAGTCTTCTGTACCTTCTGAGCATCATGAATGGAGCAGCAGAACATTTATGGATGGTGAAAAGAATTCTGAAATCTATCTCAGTGTATCTCTGTGCCCTTCATAGCACAGTCAACATCTTTGACAAGAGCCTTGGAGAGTAGGCGATCCATTTCTTGAGTTTTCATAGTCAAAACACCATCTGGAGCAATTTTGGTATTGGGGGTGAACTTCAATTACCGGAATCTAAGGATTAAATAATATGTTTGATCAAATTTGGTTGCCCCCCTCCTGTCCTTGCAGTTCTTAGATTAGACCTTCAAAATTCTAGGTTCTATCTCAAGATCTAAAATGGACACCTAATATTAAAAACATCATCAAAACCCCGCAACAAAGAACGTTCTTCCTGTGCCAACTCAGAAACCTCAAATTGCAGAAGGAGCTGCTGATATAGTTCTACAGAATCTGTCATCTGCACCCCTATAACTTTCTGGTTTGGCTTTGCAACCCAACAAGACAGAAACATACTACAGAGGAGAATCAGAACTGCAGAAAAAACAATTGCTACCAACCTGCCTTCCATTAAGGATCTGTATACTGCAAAAATCAAAAAGGGGGCTGTGAAAATATTTACTGACCCTTCACCCCCTCATATCCTGGACACAAACTGTTTCAACTCCTACCCTCAAAATGACTATATAGAGCACTGCACACCAAGACAGCTAGACACACAAGAACAGTTTTTCCCCTAACGCCATCACTCTGCTAAACAAATAATTCCTCAACACTGTCAAACTATTCTCTAAGACTGCACTATTATTAATCTTCTCATCATTCCCATCACTGATCTCCTCCCACTTATGACTGCATGACTGGAACTTCGTTGCTTGTATACTTACAATATATATTGACTGTTTCCTAATGTGATTTGATTGCTTATTTGTACCCTATGGCTATAATTAAGTGTTGTATCTTATGATTCTTGATTAATGTCTCTTTTCTTTTATGTACATTGAGAGCATGTGCACCAAGATAAATTCCTTGTGTGTCCAATCACACTTGGCCAATAATTAATTATATTCTATCCCATCCCATCCTATTCTAATCTTAAATGGAACAAGGAGTGGATGTCTGGCTGAATCCAAGGAGAGACAAATAAAGATAGAGAGGGTATCAAACTTCTTTTTAAAAAGCAGTAATTCATCCTGAAGAAACCTTGTCTTAACTTCAGTCACTTGAACAACTACAGTCCAATGGCCAACTATTCTCTTCCTGAGTAAGATGGCCAAGAATAACTGGCCCTCTTAATTTTTATATATGATTATTGAGATCTAGTGCAATTTGGTTTGTTGAATGACTGTATTAAATCCCCAGGATTTCTCAGTAGCTTCTGGTATCATTGAGCATGATATCTTCTAAGATGGACATGGTGGAACAATTTGGAAATCCTTCCACTTGTACTGGCATGGTTCTTTCCAGAATATATCTATCCATTTCTATTTATTAATTAAATTTAGTTTAAATTACAAACTAAATCAATTAAACTATTTAATTAATATCAATTTGTTCGAACTATGGTGCTGAAGAAGGCTACTGCGTATTCCTTGGACAGCAAAGGCGAGTAACAAGCAACTATCGTGGGGATTCCCAGATTCGCCCACATTTCTACAACACTCCGTGGTCTGCACTGGCTGCCAATCAGTTTCCGGTCACAATTCAAAGTGTTGGTAATGACCTTTAAAGCCCTACGTGGCATTGGACCAGAATACCTCCGGAACCGCCTTCTACCGTACAAATCCCAGCGGCCGAAAAGGTCCCACAGAGTTGGCCTTCTCTGGGTCCCGTCGACCAAACAATGTCGTTTGGCGGGCCCCAGAGGAAGAGCCTTCTCTCTGGCGGCCCCAGCCCTCTGGAACCAACTCCCCCTGGAGATTAGAACGGCCCCCACCCTCCTTGTCTTTCGCAAGTTACTCAAGACCCACCTGTATCGCCAGGCATGGGGGAACTAAGACATCTCCCCCAGGCTTTTTATACTTCATGTTTGGTATGTATGTGTTGTATGGTTTTTAATTGTTGGGGGTTTTATATATTTTTATTATTAGATTTGTCCCATTGTTACACTGTTTCTTATTAATGTTGTGAGCCACCCCGAGTCTTCGGAGAGGGGCAGCATACAAATCTAATTAATAATAATAATAATAATAATAATAATAACAACAACAACAACAACAACAACAACAATAACAACTACTACTGGAATGCATAACACCAGAAATGTCACTAAAAGGCAAAATCCATGAAACTGGGTCTCACTTACTTTGGCCATGTCACGCAGGGGAATTCGCTGGAGAAAGGAATGATGATTGGAAGAGCTAGCAGTAAAAGAAACCCAGGCTGCTAAAGAACACGGGGGGCTGGATACCATCAAAGCTGACACATCAAGCAGAGCATAGGAAAGCTCAAAGAAATAGTTTGGAGATGTGGAAAGACTGACGCATAGAATTACGAATAGAACAGAACAGAATAGAATAGAATTCTATAAAAGAGAAAAGGACAGAATAGAACATAATAGAATTGATTGGACACACAAGGAATTTGTCTTTGGTGCATATGCTCTCAGTGTACATAAAAGAAAAGATACATTTGTCAAGAATCATGAGGTACAACGCTTGATGATTGTTATAGGGGTCAGCAATCAGGAAACAATCAATATTAATAAAAATATTAAGGATACAAGCAACAAGTTACAGTCATACAGGCATAAGTGGGAGGAAATGGGTGATAGGAGTGATGAGAAAAAATTAGTAGTAATAGTAGTGCGGACTTGGTAAATAGTTTGACAGTGTTGAAGGAATTGTTTGTTTAGCAGAGTGATGGCGTTTGGGAAAAAACTGTTCTGGTGTCCAGTTATCTTGGAGTGCAGGGCTCTATAGTGACGTTTTGAGGGTAGGAGTTGAAACAATTTATGTCCAAGTGCTATTGGACATAAAAATAACAAAATAAACACTATTGGCCAAGCCCGATTGGACACACAAGACATTTGTCTTTGGTGCATATGCTCTCAGTGTACATAAAAGAAAAGATACATTTGTCAAGAAGGTCCTCAAGTGAAGGCAGGTTGGCAGCAATTGTTTTTTCTGCAGTTCTGATTATCCTCAGACACAACTGAATGAGTCGTGAAAAAGTCAGACACAACTGAATGGATAACATCATCATCTATTAATACCTTAATTGTTTAAAAAATGAGGTCAGACTGGCATCTAGGAGCTTTATGCCTACTGTGACAGGAGTGGACAAAGAAACATAGAAGACTGACGGCAGAAAAAGACCTCATGGTCCATCTAGTCTGCCCTTATACTATTTCCTGTATTTTATCTTGCAATGGATATATGTTTATCCCAGGCATGTTTAAATTCAGTTACTGTGGATTTACCAACCAGATCTGCTGGAAGTTTGTTCCAAGGATCTACTACTCTTTCAGTGAAATAATATTTTCTCACGTTGCTTTTGATCTTTCCCCCAATTAACTTCAGATTGTGTCCCCTTGTTCTTGTGTTCACTTTCCTATTAAAAACACTTCCCTCCTGAACCTTATTTAACCCTTTAACATATTTAAATGTTTCCATCATGTCCCCCCTTTCCCTTCTGTCCTGCAGACTATACAGATGGAGTTCATGAAGTCTTTCCTGATACGTTTTATGCTTAAGACCTTCCACCATTCTTGTAGCCCGTCTTTGGACCCGTTCAATTTTGTCAATATCTTTTTGTAGGTGAGGTCTCCAGAACTGAACACAGTATTCCAAATGTGGTCTCACCAGCGCTCTATATAGCGGGATCACAATCTCCCTCTTCCTGCTTGTTAAGCATCATGTTGCAGACCTCCATCCAACCAGATCTTTTAGAACAGGGATACCCAATCCGGTCCATGGACTGGCTCCGGGCTGGGGCAAGCCAGAACCCAGGCTGAGCACACAAGTGAAGCCCCATCTGTGGGACTTAGGCAGCACATGAAACCACGCCCACTCCGATCTGCGGGAAAAACGTTTCTCCACAGAACCAATTCCTGGTGCCAGTGAAGGGCTGCAAAAATTTTTATTACCTCGCTGTGGGCATGGCTCATTTTGTGGGCGTGGTGTGCCAGCCATGTGACCAGGTGGGAGTGGCTTGATGATCATGTGACTGGGGGTGGCTTAAAGGAAGGGGTAGACTACTGCCCGGAATGGGGAGAACGCAGTGGGGTAGCAAAAATGGAGCTCTACCCCAAAGCACCCAATTTGCACTGAAAGATGTTGATAAAAAATGCAGGGCGTCCTCCATAAGCCACGCCCACAGTGTGGTTGTAAAAAGTTTGGTAGCCCTTCATTGCGTAAAGGTCATGTGACTGGCTTAACGGTGGCCAAGTTGACATCACTCTCGTCAAGGGTTTCGGTTAGGGTGCCTGGCCTCTCCTCACCTCAAAGAGATACAATTTCCCTATCTATTTACTAATACTGGACATCCATAGAAACATAGAAACATAGAAGTCTGACGGCAGAAAAAGACCTCATGGTCCATCTAGTCTGCCCTTATACTATTTTCTGTATTTTATCTTAGGATGGATATATGTTTATCCCAGGCATGTTTAAATTCAGTTACTGTGGATTTATCTACCACATCTGCTGGAAGTTTGTTCCAAGGATCTACTACTCTTTCAGTCAAATAATATTTTCTCATGTTGCTTTTGATCTTTCCCCCAACTAACTTCAGATTGTGTCCCCTTGTTCTTGTGTTCACTTTCCTATTAAAAACACTTCCCTCCTGGACCTTATTTAACCCTTTAATATATTTAAATGTTTCGATCATGTCCCCCCTTTCCCTTCTGTCCTCCAGACTATACAGATTGAGTTCATGAAGTCTTTCCTGATACGATTTATGCTTAAGACCTTCCACCATTCTTGTCGCCCGTCTTTGGACCCGTTCAATTTTGTCAATATCTTTTTGTAGGTGAGGTCTCCAGAACTGAACACAGTATTCTAAATGTGGTCTCACCAGCATTCTATATAGCGGGATCATAATCTCCCTCTTCCTGCTTGTTATACCTCTAGCTATGCAGCCAAGCATCCTACTTGCTTTCCCTACCGCCTGACTGCACTGCTCACCCATTTTGAGACTGTCAGAAATCACTACCCCTAAATCCTTTTCTTTTGAAGTATTTGCCAACACTGAACTGCCAATACAATACTCAGATTGAGGATCCAAAATATACTATTTAATTCTATGTATATATGTCATATGTGTACATACATATTACACAAAGGCACACAAAAATATACATTATCTACTATATAAACTGTATGTGTATGTACATACAAACACCCACCCACAGCTCTTCTAAAGTTATACACATTTAACCTCCTTTACTGCGATAGGAAAAACATACCCAGAGCCCAGAAGGGGAAAAAAGAAAAAAATTCAAACATTTTCTACCAGTTCTGCGTACCTGACCAAAATTTTTCTACCGGTTCTGGGTTCCTGACTGTACCCGTAGGAGCCCATCACTGCCTGGTGCACAAAAAGTTTGGAGCTTCTATTCTAGAAGAACTCCTGCCAAACTAAGTAAAATATTTAACCATCAAGAAGAGGCCTTTTGGAAAACATCCAACTTTCCAAGAATTGTCCAGGCCAAGGGTTGGCAAAGTTGGCTCTTCTATGACATGTGGACTTCAACTCCCAGAATTCCTGAGCTAGCATGATTGTCTCAGGAATTCTGGGAGTTGAAGTCACAAATTTATTTATTTATTTTATTTTTATTTATTTATTTTGTCCAATACACAATGAGGGTTTTAGTGGGTATATATCTATATACACATAATAAAATATATGATGAAGGTTATAGAGGAGATACTCATGGTAAAATGTATCTAAGAAATAATAGAAAAGAAGATAAAGTAATAGAACATATCAATGAAAGAATAGAAGAAGAGATATAGGAATAGAAGAAAGGAATAGGAGATATAGGAGAGCAATAGGACAGGGGACGGAAGGCACTCTAGTGCACTTGTACTCGCCCCTTACTGACCTCTTAGGAATCTGGATAGGTCAACTGTAGATAATCTAAGGGTAAAGTGTTGGGGGTTTGGAGATGACACTATGGAGTCCGGTAATGAGTTCCACGCTTCGACAACTCGGTTACTGAAGTCATATTTTTTACAGTCAAGTTTGGAGCGGTTAATATTAAGTTTAAATCTGTTGTGTGCTCTTGTGTTGTTGTGGTTGAAGCTGAAGTAGTCGCCGACAGGCAGGACGTTGCAGCATATGATCTTGTGGGCAATACTTGGATCTTGTTTAAGTTTTCTTAGTTCTAAACTTTCTAGGCCCAGGATTGAAAGTCTAGTCTCATAGGGTATTCTATTTTGAGTGGAGGAGTGAAGGGCTCTTCTGGTGAAGTATTTTCAAGGGTGTTAATGTCTGAGATGCGATATGGGTTCCAAACAGATGAGCTGTATTCGAGGATGGGTCTGGCAAAAGTTTTGTAAGCTCTGGTATCATAGAAGAGCCAACTTTGCCTACCCCTGGTCTAGGCCAAGGATCTCCAACCTTGGCAACTTTATGCCTGGAGGACTTCAACTCCCATAATTCCCCAGCCAGCTGGGGAATACAGGAAGTTGAAGTCCTTCAGGCTTAAAGTTGCCAAGGTTGGAGACCACTGGCCTAGAATCATCTCTCCGATCTCTTTAGCACTGGGCGAAGATCCATACGGTACAAAGTATGTTCTGTACATTTTAATGTGACTTTTGCATTCTGGCTTCCTCTGAACCAGGCTATATAACGGGTTGAATTACGGGAGGCCGTGATTTGTGTCTCTTTTTCTTTTGTTGCTTTTTATCTAATGGCTCTGCGCTCTGTTCAGCATCCAGATTATTTTTATGTTTATGTATTGCAAATCACCCAGAGAACTTTTAAGTTATACGATCGCCTACTAATGTTGCAAATAAATAAACAAACAAAAAATAGTTTGCTAATGGCCGTGTAGAAGAGGTACAATCTTGCCAACATATGTTTTTAATAAGAACAAGACAACACATCCACATTGGAAATGCATTTTTGCACCGTTTGGGTAGGTGGCAAGTTGTAGATTTGGATTCTGTTACAGCAAGAGATTCATAGAAACATAGAAACATAGAAGTCTGACGGCAGAAAAAGACCTCCTGGTCCATCTAGCCTGCCCTTATACTATTTTCTGTATTTTATCTTAGGATGGATATATGTTTATCCCAGACATGTTTAAATTCAGTTACTGTGGATTTATCTACCACGTCTGCTGGAAGTTTGTTCCAAGGATCTACTACTCTTTCAGTAAAATAAGATTCAGAAACAGTAAGAGCTGGGAAACTATCAGTCCTTGCTCTTATCACATAAAATTTCAATTTTATTGTATGCATCAATCATGGAGGATAAACCCAAAAACTTGAGCCCACAATTTGCTGGATTGTGATTTTGCTATGCATTTATAAATGCTAAATGTACCTCAATAAACACATTTTAAAACTTCTGAGCATTTCGTGACATCGATTTCAGGATTACCCCTGTTGGTCAACTGGGCAGTCTTATCAATCAATCAATACATGAATGGTGTTAAATTGGCAATAAGGGAGGTATGGCTGCCTAATCCCTGGATTATTATTGCAGGCAGTCCTTGATTTGGAATAGAATAGAATAGAATAGAATTCTTTATTGGTCAAGTGTGATTGGACACACAAGGAATTTGTCTTTGGTGCATATGCTCTCAGTGTACGTAAAAGAAAACATACATTTGTCAAGAATCATGAGGAACAACACTTAATGATTGTCATAGGGTACAAATAGCAATCAGAAAACAATAAATATTAATATAAACCATAAGGACACAAGCAACAAGCTACAGTCATATAGTCATAAGTGGGAGGCAATGGGTGACAGGAAAGATGAGAAGACTAATAGTGATGCAGCCTTAGTAAATAGTTTGACAGTAGTGAGGGAATTATTTGTTTGAGGGAATTATTTGTTTAGCAGAGGGATGGCATTCAGGAAAAAACTGTTCTTGTGTCTAGTTGTCTTGGTGCGCAGTGCTCTATAGCGATGTTTTGAGGGTAGGAGTTGAAACAATTTATGTCCAGGATGTGAGTGGTCTGTAGATATTTTCACATCCCTCTTTTTGACTCGTGCAGTATACAGGTTCTCAATGGAAGGCAGGTTGGTAGTAATTGTTTTTTCTGCAGTTCTGATTATCCTCTGAAGTCTGTGTCGGTCTTGTTGGGTTGCAGAACACTACAACACATTTACAACACTAAACAGCCATTTAGTTCATGTAATGACCCTTCACGTTACAACAGCACTGAAAAAAAGTGACTTATGACCACCGGTTCAAGGTTGACGCAGTCTTCCAACCTTCCGACGTGGATAAAAATGAGGACCCAGATTGTTGGGGGCAAGAGGCTGATTCTATAAACTGCTTAGGGCTGTAAAAGCACTGTGAAGCGGTATATAAGTCTAAACGCTAATGCTATTTTTCACACATACAACCAGTGAACGGCTGCCAAATTTTTTACTACCACATTGTGAGCATGGCTTATGCAGGGCGCCCTGCATTTTCTTTCAACATCTTTCAGTGCAAATTGGGTGCTACCCCATTGCATTCCCCCATGTCAGGGCAGTAGCCCACCCCTGCTTATAACCAATTATAGCATTTCTACGTTCCCATGATTAAAATTCAGATCCTTGCCAACTAACTTATATTTATGATGATTGCAGTGTCTTCAATTCAATTCAATTCAATTCAATTTATTAGACTTGTATGCCGCCCCTCCCCGAAGACTCGTGGCGGCTCACAACAATAATAAAAACAATATTCCAGCGAAAACTAATCTAATATTAAAAAGCACATAAAACTCTATCATATTTTAAAAAAGCAAACAACATATACATACCCGAACATAAATATAAAAAAGCCTGGGGGAAAAGGTGTCTCAACTCCCCCATGCCTGGCGGTATAGATGGGTCTTGAGTAATTTACGAAAGACAAGGAGTGTGGGGGCAGTTCTAATCTCCGGGGGGAGTTGATTCCAGAGGGCTGGGGCCGCCACAGAGAAAGCTCTTCCCCTGGGGCCCGCCAAACGACATTGCTCGATGGAACCTGGAGAAGGCCAACTCTGTGGGACCTTATCGGTTGCTGGGATTCGTGCGGTAGCAGGCGGTTCCGGAGGTACTCTGGTCCAATGCCATGCAGGGCTTTAAAGGTCATAACCAACACTTTGAATTGTGACCGGAATAGATCTCCTTTTGCGATCGTCTGCCAACATTCAGTTTGCCAAGCAAAATGAATGTTGGAAGCCAAATTCACTTAACAGCCATGTTACTAACTGAACAACTTAATTCACTTAATAACTATGGCTAGAAAGTTCATAAAATGGGCCCAAACTCACTTAGCAATGTTTTCATTTAGCAATAGAAATTTTGAGCTCTATTTTTTTATCTGTGAGTGAGGGTGAGGTATCATCAGTATGCAGATGATACCCAGCTTTACATCTCCACCCCATGTCCAGTCAGCGAAGCAGTGGAAGTGATGTGCCGGTGCCTGGAGACTGTTGGGGTCTGGATGGGTGTCAATAGACTCAAACTCAACCCTGATAAGACGGAGTGGCTGTGGGTTTTGCCTCCCAAAGACAATTCCATCTGTCCGTCCATTACCCTGGGGGGGGGGAATCATTGACCCCCTCAGAGAAGGTCCACAACTTGGGCGTCCTCCTCAATCCACAGCTCACATTAGAGAAACATCTTTCAGCTGTGGTGAGGGTGGCTGAAGTAGACCCAGAGACAGGGTTTGAGCAATCGGTACTTTTATTCAGCTCAGAGAATAAGTGACAGCTCAGCAAGGTAAAGTGACAATTCAGCGAGTACCGACTGGCTCTGCAGGGAGAAGCCGCTTCTTTTATACTTTTGCGGTTCCCGCCAAAGCGAGAGCCGGCCGCGTCTGAGCCAATCAGGAGCGACTTCCTGCTTGGGCTCAGACAGCGCTGGAAAAAGAGGAACAAACTATTTACAGCGTTACAAGGTAGCCATTTCAGGATACAACACCCCTCCCCTCATAGTTGGACCCATCCATCAAGAAAGCCACGTGACGAAGTCGTCCAATCGGTGAGGCCTTCGAGACTCTCGCGCTGACCTGCGCAGTCCATTTTCTCCTTCGCCACTGACTGTGGAGGATGGCTCGCCGCTGTTCTCCCGGTGCGGCGGACTAGGCCTGGCGGGCCCAACGAAGGCCTCGGAGGACGAGGATGGCTCGGCGTCGCTGGATGGTTCCCCCTGGCCCGATAAGTCTCTCTGCGTGTTTCTTAGTTCGGGCAATGTATAAAAGTCTGTTGAGGGGGGAGAGTCCGAGTCAGCGGGTTGTTGTAATTGGTTTTCAGTTCGTTTCCGAATGTGGTCTATGTGTCGTTTCCACAAACGACCATCCTCCAGTTTAACAATATAAGTCTTGGGTGCATTTTGCTTAACAATAATTCCCTTCATCCAGTTTACATTTCCATCAAAGCATTTTACATATACATTTTGACCCAAATACATTTCTCTTTCTGGTTTTATGCACATTTGGTTATTATTCAAACAGAACCTTGGGTTTAACCTGTCTAGTGGTGACCTCAACTTTCTCCCCATCAATAACTCTGCAGGGCTTACATGTGTGTGCGAGTTAGGGGTAATGTGCTGGGTTAATAAGAATTGGTCCAAGTTCTGTTGCACATCTCCAGGGCCTGACCTGTGCAATGCCTCTTTTGCCACCCTTACGTAACGTTCTGCCAACCCGTTAGCCCAGGGCGAGTAAGGCGAGATGAGGGCATGTCTGACCCCCAGGCCATCTAGGAATAATTCGAATTGCCTGGCTGTTAGTTGTGGTCCATTGTCAGACACCAATAGATCAGGGCAACCATGGGATGCAAACAGTCTGCTCAATACCTTGATAGTGGCACTTGTGGTTATGTTGTTCATTGCTATTATTTCCAACCATTTGGAGAAAGCATCAACCACTATTAGGAAATACTGAGACCCCACTGGGCCAGCAAAATCAATGTGGATCCTAGACCAAGGGCCAGCAGGCTGTTCCCACTCAGCCGGAGTTGTTTTGGGGGGATTGGGCCTAGACTCTTGGCACGGGTCACACTTTGAAACCCAACTTTCAATATCAGCATCAAGCCCTGGCCACCATAAATGCCCCCTTGCTAGGCTCTTCATCCTGACAATCCCAGGATGGCCCACGTGTAACATTCTGAGTACCTTTTCCCTTAGGCGTTTGGGGATGATCACTCTATCCCCCCACAGCAAACAACCTTTTACATATGACAATTCAAGCCTTTTGTTCTTAAAATCACACAATTCAGGTTTAACAATATCATTTTGCCATCCCTTTAGAACACAGTTCACTACTTGTTTCAGGATTTGGTCTTGCTGCGTGTGTGCAGCTACCTCTTTTGCTGTGGTTAGTGGGTTTTCCTCGAGTTCTATCATTAGCACGTCTGTGGTTGGAACAGGGTCTTCTACCAGGTCTGCTATGGGGCATCTGCTGAGGCCGTCTGCATGATTGATTTCCTTCCCCCCCTTGTGGGTGAGCTCATACTGATACCCAGAGAGGAAAAGGGCCCATCTGATTAGTCTTGGAGACATAAAAGGTGGAGTGGGCTTGTTGGGGGCTAGCAGGCCTAGTAGGGGTTTGTGGTCAGTGACTAGCTCAAAATTTCTTCCAAAAATGTAATTGTGAAACTTCTTTACCCCTGCCACTAATGCCAGAGCCTCCTTGTCTAACTGGCTATAATTTCTCTCCGTGCTGGTCATGGTTCTTGAAAAAAATGCTATTGGGGCCTCTGTCTGATTAGGTAGAACGTGAGCTAGGACTCCTCCTATGCCGTACGGCGAAGCGTCGCACGTGAGCCTAATGGGTAGTGAGGCACTATATTGGACTACTACACTTTTAGAAGTTAGTAAGTTTTTTATTTGAGCAAAGGCTTCACGTTCAATTTTCCCCCATGTCCAGCGGGCTTCCTTCTGGAGTAAACGATGGAGAGGCTCTGCTACTGTTGCCTTCTGCTTTAAAAAAACGGAATAAAAATTAAGGAGGCCCAAAAATGCTTGCAACTCACTCTTATCTCGTGGCTCTGGGGCTTCTCTAATTGCTCTCAGCTTCTCAGTTGTGGGGTGGATACCTTCCTTATCTATTTTATATCCTAGGAATTCAATACTGTTAGTTCCCCAGACACATTTATCAGGCTTGATTCGTAACCCTTTGTCCTGTAGCCTCTTAAGTACTTCCCTTATTCTTTTGTTCACTTGTTCCTGGTTTTCCCCTGCAATTAAGATGTCATCAAAATATGGGATGGCCCCATTTACCCCTGACAATAGGCGTTCCATGATGCTCTGGAATATCCCTGGGGCTATGCTCACCCCAAACTGTAACCTCGTGCATTTGAAAGCCCCCCTGTGCGTTACAATTGTTTGAGCGTTTGCTGTCTGTTCATCGACCGGAAGTTGCTGGTAAGCCTGCGCCAGGTCGATCTTTGCGAACCTTTTCCCCTCCCCCAGGGAGTGTAAGAGTTGTTGCACAACCGGAATGGGGTAGGGGTGGTGTTGGAGTGCCTTATTCAGGGTTGATTTGTAATCAGCGCAAACTCTTAAGGAGCCATCTGGCTTCAGGGGTGTCACTATGGGAGTTTCCCATGGCCCCTGTTCCACAGGGACCAAGATACCTTGACTAATGAGTTTGTCCAGCTGTAAGTCTAGCTTGGGGAGAAGCGGGAGGGGAACCCTGCGAGGTTTCAGTCTAACTGGTGGGACCTTGGGGTCAATAGAGAAAGATATGGGGGTTCCCTTATACAATCCTAAGGTGGGGCTGAACACTTCAGGGAACTCTTTCACAAAGTTAGGCATAATATCACAGTTTACATTACACACACCCGAAATTTCAATCCCCAACGGTTCCATCCATGCTAGCCCTAGCAGGGAGTGTTTGGCCCCCGTCACAATAAGCATGGGAAGGGTACATTTGACATTCTTAAATACAATAGGTACATTTGCAGTTCCCAGGACCGAGATTACCCCCCCTTGGAAGTCTCTGATCACCAAAGAGGTTTGAATTAGGTCAGCCTCAGACACATTAGGCATATATAGCTTAAATTTTTCCCAGGGCATGATGGTATATCTCGAACCCGTATCTAGCTCCATTGAGCAAGGCTGGTTATTTAGCAACAACGAGATAACAATTTTAGCCCCCTTTTTGGTTGCCGTGTTATTCACGGAATATTGAGAGTTACCTCTATTGTAGTCTCGGTTAGCGGTGGGGTAATTCCTTTGACCCGAGTTGCGGAACGGTCTCCTTTCTCGCGATTGGGGGGGGTGGTTTTGGGGTCGCTGGTATTGTTGTGTGGCAAAAGTTTCTTCTGGTGCCGTTGCCCTGCACGCGATGGCGATGTGGCCTCTCCGGTTGCAACGGCGGCAAGTGGTGTCGCGGAACGGGCATCGATGGCGCTGGTGATTTCCCCGGCAGCCCGCGCAGGGGGCTGGATGAGTAGCTCTAGGGTGTCTCGGTTGGTCTTGCAGGAGGAGGCAGTCGTCCCCGTTGCTAGTTAGCTGGCCGCGGACGTCTGTTCCCATGGCGCTGGGAGACTCGGCGTCGATTTTGGCAATGGTTTCACGCCTTCCGTGCTCTTTTAATTCTCTTGCCGCTGCGTCGGCTGCTTCCGCGGTTTGCGCTAATTTGATTACGGTTTGTAGAGTCGGCTCATCTTCGGTGAGGAGTTTACTTCTCACTGTGTGGTTCTTCATGCCGAAAATCAAGGCGTCGGTGAGGCGAGCTTCCGGATCTTGAAACTTGCATTGAGCGAGTACCGTTCGAAGCCGCGTTGTGAATTGGCTTATTGACTCGGTTTCTCTCTGAGCCATCATGTGAAATTGATGCCGGTAAACCACGGCTGGTCTGGTTGGTTTAAAATGGCTCGCTAGTTTCTGTTGAAGGACGTCCCACGCTGTGGCTCTTGCTTGTTCTGGTTCGGTGAGAGTTTGGGCAAGTCTACGGATCTCTGCGCCGCAGTAGTTTAGAAAAATAGCCCGTCTGCGATCGGCTCCGGCGTCCTGCATTCCCGCCGCCTCGAGGAATATCTCAAAGGTGGCCATGTATTCGTCCCAAGTCATTTTCTCGGCATCGAAAAGTTCTGGAGCCTGGCCGATCTGGATTTTGTCCATGTTGCACGCGAAGTTCTTCCGTTCGTTCGTCGCCAGTGAAGTAGACCCAGAGACAGGGTTTGAGCAATCGGTACTTTTATTCAGCTCAGAGAATAAGTGACAGCTCAGCAAGGTAAAGTGACAATTCAGCGAGTACCGACTGGCTCTGCAGGGAGAAGCCGCTTCTTTTATACTTTTGCGGTTCCCGCCAAAGCGAGAGCCGGCCGCGTCTGAGCCAATCAGGAGCGACTTCCTGCTTGGGCTCAGACAGCGCTGGAAAAAGAGGAACAAACTATTTACAGCGTTACAAGGTAGCCATTTCAGGATACAACAGTGGCGTTTGCCCAGGTTCGCCTGGTGCACCAGTTGCGGCCCTATCTGGACCGGGACTCACTGCTCACAGTCACTCATGCCCTCATCACCTCGAGGCTCGACTACTGTAACGCTCTCTACATGGGGCTACCTCTGAAAAGTGTTCGGAAACTTCAGATCGTGCAGAATGCAGCTGCGAGAGCAATCATGGGCTTCCCTAGGTATGCCCATGTTACACCAACACTCCGCAGTCTGCATTGGTTGCTGATCAGTTTCTGGTCACAATTCAAAGTGTTGGTTATGACCTATAAAGCCCTTCATGGCATCGAACCAGAATATCTCCAGGACCACCTTCTGCCGCACGAATCCCAGAGACCGGTTAGGTCCCACAGAGTTGGCCTTCTCCGGGTCCCGTTGACTAAACTATTTATTTATTTATTTATTTATTTTATTGGATTTGTATGCCGCCCCTCTCCGCAGACTCGGGGCGGCTAACAACAGTGGTAAAACAATGGTAAAACAATGTCCTTTGGCGGGACCCAGGGGAAGAGCCTTCTCTGTGGCGGCCCCGACCCTCTGGAACCAACTCCCCCCAGAGATCAGAATTGCCCCCACCCTCCTTGCCTTTCGTAAGCTCCTTAAAACCCACCTCTGCCGTCAGGCATGGGGGAATTGAAATATCTTCCCCAGGCCTATATAATTTATGTATAGTGTGTTGTGTGCATGGTTTTTAAATTATGGGTTTTTAACTTCATATTATTAGATTTGTATTGTACATTGTTTCTATCACTGCTGTGAGCCGCCCCGAGTCTACGGAGAGGGGCGGCATACAAATTTAATAAATAAATAAATAAATAAATAAATAAATAAATAAATAAATAAATAAATAAATAAATAAATAAATAAATCTTAAGTTGTGGACTCCCTGTATTCATTAGCACTCTGGGAAAACCAGTGGGGGAGCTTCATGCTGGAGGTGGTTGAATAATTAAAACGTATCCCTCCCCACCCCTCCTCCATATGTCCAGTTCTCTTTGCCATCTTGTGTTAATGATTTTGTCTGCTCTGTGTGTGTGTGTTTAATGATTGATAACTTTAATGTTTTTATGCTATAAGCCGCTCAGATTCATTGGATACGAGACAGGAGTCAAATCTATTTTATAAGAGAGAAAAAGAGAGAGCCCTGCACACCAAGACAACTAGACACAAGAACAGTTTTTTCCCGAACGCCATCACTCTACTAAACAAATAATTCCCTCCACACTGTCAAACTTTTTACTAAGTCTGTACTTCTATTTCCTCCCACTTATGATTGTATGACTGTAACTCGTTGCTTGTATCCTAAGATTTTTTATTAATATTGATTGCTTATTCATTGCTTATTTGACCCCTATGACAATCATTAAGTGTTGTACCACATGATTCTTGACAAATGTATCTTTTTCTTACACTTGGCCAATAAAGAATTCTATTCTATTCTATTATATATGGAGCGCTGGTGAGACCCCATTTGGAGTACTGTGTTCAATTCTGGAAACCTCACCTACAAAAAGAGATGGATAAAATTGAACGGGTCCAAAGACGGGCTACAAAAATGGTGGAAGGTCTTAAGCATAAAACGTATCAGGAAAGACTTAATGAACTCAATCTGTATAGTCTGGAGGACAGAAGGAAAAGGGGGGACATGATCGAAACATTTAAATATGTTAAAGGGTTAAATAAGGCTCAGGAGGGAAGTGTTTTTAATAGGAAAGTGAACACAAGAACAAGGGGACACAATCTGAAGTTAGTTGGGGGAAAGATCAAAAGCAACGTGAGAAAATATTATTTCACTGAAAGAATAGTAGATCCTTGGAACAAACTTCCAGCAGACGTGGTTGGTAAATCCACAGTACCTGAATTTAAACATGCCTGGGATAAACATAGATCCTTCCTAAGATAAAATACAAAAAATAGCATAAGGGCAGACTAGATGGATCATGAGGTCTTTTTCTGCCGTCAGTCTTCTATGTTTCTATGTTTCTATTCTGTTCTATTCCATTCCATTCCATTCTATTAAGAGAAAAATACATAAAATAACAAATTATATTGGTGGTGCCTCCGAGACAGGCCTTCTCTAGTGAAGCTATAGTTGCTGATTGAAATTGTTGCATCCTCCTTCCTCCTATTCCCTTTCTGAAGATACTCATCAATTTTCTGCTGCCCTCATTTAAATATTAAATAGCCCATTAAATTGCTAGACGGTGTGGCTGCAGAGCTTCACAATGGAGCAGGTTGGGTCTATGGTCTTTTTCCAGGCTTTATGGAGAGAGGCTAGCTAACAATAAGCAGAAAACACAACTACTATACTTTAAAAGCTGATGTTGTTTAACTCTACCTGAGTTTAACTTTTAAGTGGGAATATCCTGTTTTGTTTTGTTTTGTTTTTCATCCTGGACATAGACTGGAAATTGATGGAGGAAATGGCCTATTGGTTTAGCCCTGTAGGCTTTCTAGTGTCCCTCTCACTGGAGCCATGGTCATCCCCAGGAGACACAACAGATCTTCCAAACCATCCCTGGCTATTCATAGACTATCCTAAAAAACATTTCAGAGACTGCAACGCCTAACTGGGCTCAGAAGTTAAAATTCCCTGCTTGATTGCTAAAACTAGATGAAGTTGGGGTCCTGTTTTCCTGGCTCAGATTTATTGATAGCTGTGGGTTTTTCAGTTGTTTCTTACTTATTTAGATATTTAATATTTATTTATGTAATAGATTTATATGCCGCCCAACTCCTTCTGGACTCCGGGCGGCATACAACAATTAAAACAATACAAAAATAATTAAAACCCTTAAAAATAAAATCATTTGTTTTTTGGGCGGAGCTAGATAGTATTGCTAGGTGGTATTAGTTATTTAGTTAATTATTTAGTTAGTTATTTAGTTATTTGGTTATTCAGTTATTCAGTTATTTAGTTATTTAGTTACCTTGTTTGTTTGGTTTATTGTATAGATTGTGTTACGCTGTGCAGGTGTGGCTGTGTGGAAGTCCAAGGGCACAACTTTTCCAATTTGATGAAGAGCAATTGTCTAGACTAGGGCTTGTCCACTTTGTTAAAGGTTAAAAAGAATGGACTTTAACTCCCAGAATTCCGTGGGCTGAAGTTCATTTATTTATTTATTTATTATTTAGATTTGTATGCCGCCCCTCTGCTGCCTGGGGAATTCTGGGAGTTGAAGTCCAAACCTTTTAAAGTTGAGAAAAACTTAGTCTAGATCTGTGATGGACAACTTATGGCACATGTGCCACAGGTGACACATGGAGCCATATCAGAGGGCACACAAGGCGTTGCCCTATGTCAGCTCCAGCATGGGAAAAAAGAGCAAAATGGGCAAACTGGAAGCCTGTTTTTTCAAACTTCCAGTTCACCATCCCAGATTTCAGTGAGGCCTTTGCGCATGTGGGGGGATGTGGGAGGGATTGTGCTCATGCGCCGGATCAGTGTGGGGGAGGAGGGAATGGGTTTGGGCACATGCTTGCATGCTAGCACATGAACCAAAAAAAGTTTGCCATCACTGGTCTAGATTCATGAGTGAGAGTGAAAGGAAGAACAAAGAATTTATTTATTTATTTATTTATTTATTTATTTATTTATTTATTTATTTATTTATTTAGTTAGTTAGTTAGTTAGTTAGTTAGTTAGTTAGTTAGTTAGTTAGCTAGCTAGCCAGCTAGCTAGTTAGTTAGTTAGTCCAATACACAATACATATTGAAGAGAATAGACATGTAGTATTATATATTAAAAAACGATAGAAGAAAAGATATAAAAGTAGAGGAGAAGATATATGAAAGGAAGAAAAGATATATGAGATATGAGATAAGGAGAGACAATTGCACAGGGGACGAAAGGCAGGCTAGTGCACTTATGTACGCTCCTTACTGACCTCTTAGGAACCTGGAGAGGTCAATCGTGGAGAGTCTAAGGGAGAAATGTTGGAGGTTAGGGGTTGACATTCATTGTGTGGAAGGTCAGTAAAATACAGTGGTACCTCCACCTATGAACGCCTCTACTTAGGGACTTTTCTAGATAAGAATCGGGTGTTCAAGTTTATTTGCCTCTTCTCAAGAACCGTTTTCCACTTACAAACCCGAGCCTCCAAAACTGTAACCGGAAAAGGCAGGGAGAAGCCTCTGTGGGGCCTCTCTAGGAATCTCCTGGGAGAAAACAGGGCCGGAAAAGGCAGAGAGAAGCCTCTGTAGGGCCTCTAGGAATTTCATGGGAGAAAACAGGGCCGGAAAAGGTGGGGAGAAGCCTCTGTGGGGCCTCTCTAGCAATTATTTGATTTTACATTGATTCCTATGGGAAAAATGGCTTCTTCTTACAAACTTTTTTACTTAAGAACCTGGTCATGTAACGAATTAAGTTTGTAAGTAGAGGTACCACTGTAATAGGATTCTATGCTGGCTTTCTTGGTTTGTTGTCAATAATAATAATAATAATAATAATAATAATAATAATAATAATAATAATAATAATAATAAAACCAACAACAACAGAGTTGAAAGGGACCTTGGAGGTCTTCTAGTCCAACTCCCTGCTTAGGCAGGAAACCCTACACTACTTTAGACAGATGGTTATCCAACATCTTCTTAAAAAACTTCCACTGTTGGAGCACCCACAACTTCTGGAGGCAAGCTGTTCCACTGATCAACCATTCTGACTGTCAGGAAATTTCTCCTTAGTTCTAAATTAATTCTCTCCTTGATTAGTTTGCATCCATTGCTTCTTGTTGTACCCTCAGGTGGTCTGGAAAATAGGTTGACTCCTTCTTCTTTGTGGCAACCCCTGAGATATTGGAACACTGCTTTCATTTCTCCCCTGGTCCTCCTTTTCATTAAACTAGCCAAATACAGTGGTGCCTCTACCTAAGAACACCTCTACTTGCGGACTTTTCTGGATAAGAACCAGGTGTTCAAGATTATTTGCCTTTTCTCAAGAACCATTTTCCACTTACAAACCTGAACCTCTGAAACTGTAACCGGAAAAGGCAGGGAGAAGCTTGACTCCTTCTTCTTTGTGGCAACCCCTGAGATATTGAAACACTGCTATCTTGTCCCCCCTGGTCTTCTTTTCACTAAACTAGCCATGCCCATTTATTGCAAACGTTCTTCATATGTTTTAGCCCCTAGTCCCCTAATCCTCTTTGTTGCTCTTCTCTGCACTTTTTCTAGAGTCTCAATATCCTTTTTGCACCGTGGTGACCAAAATTGAATGCAGTATCCCAAGTGTGGCCTTACTAAGGCCTTATAAAGTGGTATTAACCCTTCACATGATTCTATCCCTCTGTTATTGCAGCCTAGAACTGTGTTGGCTTTTTTTGGCAGCTGCTGCACACGGCTGGCTCCTATTTAAATGGTCGTCCACTAGGACTCCAAGATTCCTCTCACAGTTACTACTGTCGAGCCATGTATTTATTTATTTATTTACTTATTTATTTATTTTGTCCAATACATAATACTCATTGAAGAGAATAGATATGTAATAATATAAGTAAAGCAAAGTATAGAAGAAAAGATATAAAAGTATAGGTGAACATATTTGAAAGGAAGAAAAGATAAATGAGATAAGGAGAGACAATTGGACAGGGGACGGAAGGCACACCACATATACAGTGATCCCTCGATTATTGCGAGGGTTCCGTTCCAAGACCCCTCGCGATAATCAATTTTTCGCGATGTAGTGGTGCGGAAGTAAAAACACCATCTGCGCATGAGCGCCCTTTTTCCATGGCCGCGCATGCGCAGATGGTGGAGTTTGCGTGGGCGGCGGGGAAGACCCAGGGAAGGTTCCTTCGGCCGCCCAGCAGCTGATCTGTTCGGCAGCACGGCAGCAGCGAGGAGCCGAAGATCAGGGTTTCCCCGCCGCCCACGCAAAGGGGAAACCCCGATCTTCAGCTCCTCGCTGCTGCGGCGCTGCGGAGCAGATCAGCTGCTGGGCGGCCGAAGGAACCTTCCCTGGGTCTTCCCCGCCGCCCACGCAAAGGGGAAACCCCGATCTTCGGCTCTTCGCTGCTTCCCGCCTGCCGCTCGCCCGCCCGCCCGCCGCCCGCCGCTCGAGAGCAAGAGGGGGAGAGATAGAGAAAGAGAGAGAAGGAAAGAAAGAGATGAGAGAGGGAGGAAGAGAGTGTGAGAGAGGAAGAAGCAAGATAGAAAAAGAGAGAGAGAAAGAAAGATGAGAAAGGAAGAGAGTGACGTCATCGGGTGGGAAAATATTTTTAATTAATATTTTTTGAAAAATCGCGATATAGCGTTTCGCGAAGATTGAGATCGCGAAAATCGAGGGATCACTGTACTCTATATTGCCAGGCAAGGAAATATAGAAAGTTGCCACTGCTTGGAGGTGTACATGTGCACGCACACACCCAACGAAGCAAAAGACTGTAAACTCTGCCCAGGCTTGAGGCAGGTCCCTGGTGGTTTAGTAAGCAGCAAGGAAGGCAATTTGGCTGTCATTCTGCGTAATGAACCCAGGGAGATAGTCTGAAGATGAAGAGGGAAGATTATGGAGGACGAGAAGGGCCTGCAGCAGCAACTTTGCAGACAAGCCATCCCTCCCAAGGGGGATTGTGGCCCAGAAGTCTGAAAGTGAGTGATCTCTAACAGGGAGTTGGATTTTCTTTGACTTCATCCTTGTCCTGGTGGGAGGAGATGGGTCTCAATCTTTTCAATGAAGGCAGAAGAAAAAAAAGCCAAGTTTATTTATTTATTTTATTTATTTATTAAATTTTTATGCCTCCCTTCTCCTTAGACTCAGGGTGGCTTACAATATTAGCAATAGCACTTTTTAACAGAGCCAGCATATTGCCCCCACAATCCGGGTCCTCATTTTACCCACCTCGGAAGGATGGAAGGCTGAGTCAACCTTGAGCCAGTGATGAGATTTGAACCGCTGACCTTCAGATCTACAGTCAGCTTCAAGGTTCAAGGTTAGGCTTTGCATCAATGGGAAGAGAAGGAAAACCCATTGAGGAAGGTCCCTGGACCGGCCCACTGCTCTGAAAATTCAATAACCCTAATAAATAAATACAGGTGCTGATAGTCCTCGGCTTACGACACAGTTTGTTTAGTGATTTTGAAGTTACAACGGCACTTGAAAAAGTGGCTTATGATCATTTTTCACACTTATGAGCATTAAGCATCCTTATGCTCACATTATTTATATTTTAATACCAACAACAACAACAACAATAATAATAATTAACTGTTGTTGTATGTTTTAGCCTCCAGTCCCGTACTCATCTTCGTTGCTCTTCTCTGCACTTTTTGTAAAGTGTCAACATCTTTTTTTATAGCGTAGTGACCATAACTGGAGGCAACTGTTATAAAACTGCTGGCTGCACCAACTCCTTTCTCTTTATGTCTTTCTTTTAAAAGACACAGATAATTGGGAGAGGGGAGCATCTGTCATAGCATATACACAGTGAAGGGCTGCAAAAAGTTTTTACAGGGTGACTTATTTTGTGGGTGTGATTTGCTGACCATGTGACCAGGTGGGAGTGGCTTGATGATCATGTGATTGGGGGGATGGCTTAAAGGTCATGTGACTGGCTTAAAGATGGCCAACTTGACGTCACCCACGTCAAGGGTTTGGGTTAGGGTGCCTGGCCTCTCCTCGCCTCAAAGAGATTCAATTTCCCTATCTATTTACTATTACTGAACATCCAAAATATACTCTTTAATTCTATGTATATATGCCATATGTGTACATGCATATTACACACAGGCACACAAAAATATGCATTATATACTATATGAACTGTATGTGTATGTACACACACACATGCACAGTTCTTCTAAAATAATAATAATAATAATAATAATAATAATAATTATTATTATTATTATTATTATTATTATCATTATTATTATTATTATTATTATTATTATTATTATTATTATTATTATTATTATTATTATTATTATGTCAATACAACACAGCAAACAAGATCACTATGCTGGATTTCGTATTTCATCACCAGTCGGGCACTTCCCAAGCACCTAGGACTGCGTGATGTAGCGGCGAATTATGTTTGCTGATCCCAGTAAAGTGGCCTTTTGCAATTGACAGATGGAGACTTTGTCAATTCCGATGGTTTTCAAATGTCCGCTGAGATCCTTTGGAACTGCGCCCAGCGTGCCAAGTACCACTGGGACCACTTTCACGGGCTTATGCCAGAGTCGTTGCAGCTCGATTTTTATTAAATTATTTATTAAATTTAAATTATTTTAAATTATTATTATTATTATTATTATTATTATTATTATTATTATTATTAATTAGATTTGTATGCCGCCCCTCTCCGCAGACTCGGGGCGGCTCACAGCAGTGATAAAACAATATACACATCCAACCTCATTTACTGCAATAGGAAAAACATACCCAGAGCCCAGAGGGGAAAACAAGAAAAAAAAATGCATAACTGACTATACCCGTAAGAGCCCATCATTGCATGTACATAACCTGAGAGGTTCGTGGTTGTTACTTTCCATTCTAAAAAAGATACTTTTCAAAAAAAGAAAAAAAAACCACTTATTCCATAGTGCAGTTCCTGGATGTGAGGATAGGTAGTCCTCAACTTATGACCAAGCACTTAGTGAACATCAATTAGAGTCGCTATGTCGACGACTATCTGCATTTTAACAATAAGCACTTACGCTGCTGCAGTTCTCTCTCTATCCCTGAAGTTCCAGCCCTTAAAAATGAATCCCATTTTTGGTAGACGGCACACAAAGACGCAGTTATTAACTTTGGCTTAATCAAATCATAATTAAACCCAAACTCCCTCAGGTAATAAAACCCAAAACGCTGAGTTTGGGTTTGAACGAGGCTTATTACATGAGAAAACAGAAGCATCCCATTTTGGAATTTTTGTTGGAGTTGTTTAATTCAAAAACCACTTTCATTTAATTTATCCCACTTACCAACTGCTTACTACAGGATATTTCCAAGCTAATCATCTGGAAACAAAAAAATTAAGAAACTTTTAAAAATTGGCCAGCTCCCAGGGGGCTGGATAAGCGATGCCTATCAGAAAAGCCAGAGTTGTTAGGTGAATCATGCAGGATGCATACTGAAAACTCAAACCAATTTTATTTTTTTTATTTTTTTTAGTGCATGGGAGACAGAAAAAGGCACTTTGTGCCTAGAATCTCTTTGGTTCAGCGATGGGCTCCTACAGGTACAGTCAGGTACGCAGAACCAGTAGAAAATTTTTGATTTTTTCCCCCTTCTGGGCTCCGGGTATGTTTTTCCTATCGCAGTAAATGAGGTTGAATGTATATAATTTTAGAAGAGTTGTGTGTACATACACTTTATATAGTAGATAATGTATATTTTTGTGTGCCTGTGTGTAATATGTATGTACATACATTGCATACATACATAGAAACATAGAAGTCTGACGGCAGAAAAAGACCTCATGGTCCATCTAGTCTGCCCTTATACTATTTCCTGTATTTTATCTTAGGATGGATCTATGTTTATCCCAGGCATGTTTAAATTCAGTTACTGTGGATTTATCTACCACGTCTGCTGGAAGTTTGTTCCAAGGATCTACTACTCTTTCAGTAAAATAATATTTTCTCATGTTGCTTTTGATCTTTCCCCCAACTAACTTTAGATTGTGTCCCCTTGTTCTTGTGTTCACTTTCCTATTAAAAACACTTCCCTCCTGGACCTTATTTAACCCATACACTTTATATAGTAGATAATGTATATTTTTGTGTGCCTGTGTGTAATATGTATATACACACATTGCATACATACATAGAATTAAAGAATATATTTTGGATGTTCAGTTATAGTAAATAGAGTGTATAGAGAGGGGCGGCATACAAATCCAATAAATAAATAAATAGGAGGGAAATTGTATCTCTTTGAAGTGAGGAGAGGTAACGTGATGTCAAGTTGGCCACCTTTAAGCCAGTCACATGACCTTTTTAAAAAAAAATTATTGGTTTTCAAATGTATTTTAAAACAAACAAATAAATAGCAACAAAAACAGACAAAACCCCCCCAAAGAAACAGCAACAAAAATTATAATATCAGCAACCATTCGGTATTTCTGCATCAGATATTTCATTAAATCCTGTAATAATATACATAATTAATTACAGTAATATTTATATTATTTCATACAATCGCAAAATCCCTATTCAAACCATTCGTATTTACATATTTATATTCTTTATTTTACTAATGCTTATACAGTATATCTTTTGTGTTCTTTTTATTTCTGTTTCTTAACACAATCCATATTTCATCAGTCACGTGACCTTTAAGCCACCCCCAGTCACATGATTGTCAAGCCACTCCCACCAGGTCACATGGTTGGAAAGTCACACCCACAAAATAAGCCACGCCTATAGGGTGGTAGTAAAAAATTTTGCAGCCCTTCACTGCTTCGGTTGTGTCCCTTTCAATTCAATTTAATTTATTAGATTTGTATGCCGCCCCTCTCCGAAGACTCGGGGCGGCATACAAATTTACCCTCTACCCTTTACCCTCAAAATACAACATCTGGGTCCAAATATGCATTTCTCATTAAAAAAACAAGAGTTTCGGGTTTCTTCAGAGGATGTGCAAGGCTAGATAGCCCCGAGTCTTCGGAGAGGGGTGGCATACAAGTCTAATAAATTATCATCATCATTATTATTAGATAGACCTGTGCCCTTCTTTATAGACCAAGCCTTGCCAAAGAAAACGAGGCACCACGCTTGGAACTTTTATCTCCCAAGGATTAAAGGAATAGCTGACGAGGATGAGTTGGTATTTCATGTCTAATCACAAAGAGGCGAACATTCAGACCGTTGGAAGGAGATTCCTTAGATGTGGAGGACCTCCCTGTAGCCCTGAGGCCTTTCCAGGAAGCCCATCTGCCAATGTCCATCATGGCATGCCAAATATTGTACAAGAAAGAATGTCAAGAGGATAGAATTTGGGCAGCCCCTGAAGAAAGAGAGATGGGTTCTCCGGGCGTCTAGGCTGGCTTCAGTAGTGGGCGGGGGCTGTTTTCTCTAATTAAAAACAAGGAGCATTAACCACAGGCCCTTCTGAAGGCAGCCTTCAAAGACTTTTACTGCAGTGCTTAGATTTCTTACCTTTCAGGAGAATCTTAAGTCAGTCTCCCCAATTTGGTAGCGTCTCTCAAAGGAGCGACTTTAATTCCGAAGAATTCCCAAGCACACTTTGCCCAAAAAGTTGGGAATGCCGCAACGTGCAGCCCATGTCTCCAGGGGCAGCCACATTATTTACCGTATTTTTCCTCCCTAAAAGAGGCTGATAATTTGGGTGCGTCTTATACTCTGAACGTAGCTTTTATTTTCCCCCAGACCTAACTAGTCTACGGAGAGGGGCGGCATACAAATCCAAATAATAATAATAATAATAATAATAATAATAATAATAATAATAATAATAATCTTCCTAGCTCTTACCAGCTTGCAAGCTCTTTCGCTGTTACTCTCTGCGAAAAATGTTTTCCAAGTCCTAAGTCTTTGCAGGGTTTTTTTCATTGCTCCATTTGCTCCAAATGTTTCTTTCCAGGTGTTAATGATGTTCCCAGCTCTTACTGGCCTGCAAGCTCTTTCATTGTTACTCTCTCCTACTAAAGTTTTTTTTAAGCCCTAATCAGGGGGTAAAATAATGTGCTGGCTAAGGATGCTAGCCAGATGAATACCTGGTAAGCAGATTCTTTTCCCTATTTTCCTCCCCCAAAACTAAAGGGCGTCTTATACTCTGGTGCGTCTTATACTCCGAAAAATACGGTATCTCCTCTCCTGCTATCTTGGACATACAGTGATCTCTCAATTATCGCAAGGGTTCCGTTCCAAGACCCCTCGCGATAATCGATTTTTCGCGATATAGCGGTGCGGAAGTAAAAACACCATCTGCGCATGCGCGCCCTCTTTTTTCCATGGCCGCACATGCGCAGATGGTGGAGCCGGGGAACGACGAAAGTTCGGAAGCCGACAGGTTGCTTTCAATGTCGGCTGCCCCCGCCCCCCCAGCACCCGCTCGCCCGCCGTTCGCCGCTCGCCCGCCTGCCCGGCCGGCCGGCCGCTCACTCACTCACTCGCCGCTCTCCCATTCGCTCGGCCGGCCGCTGCCCGGCTGGGGAGGTGGATACTGTATTTAAATACCAAACAATTACAATATAAATACTTAAATAAGTACTATCAGTCGATAAATTCCCCATCGCGGATTTCACCTATCGCGGCCAGGTCTGGAACGTAACACCAGCGATAGGTGAGGGACTACTGTATAGCGTTTCGCGAAGATCGAGATCGCAAAAATCGAGGGATCACTGTATTATTATGTCCTGGAAAAGAACTTCTTGGCTCTTCCTTCTCACAAAAAAAATATTCTTACTTATTCTTGAGACTCTAGAAAGAGTGCAGAGAAGAGCAACAAAGATGATTAGGGGACTGGAGGCTAAAACATATGAAGAACGGTTGCAGGAACTGGGCATGGCTAGTTTAACTAAAAGAAGGACCAGGGGAGACATGATAGCAGTGTTCCAGTATCTCAGGGGTTGCCACAAAGAAGAGGGAGTCAAGCTATTCTCCAAAGCACCTGAGGGTAGGACAAGAAGCAATGGGTGGAAACTAAACAAGGAGAGAAGTAACTTGGAACTAAGGAGGAATTGATCAGTTGATCAGTGGAACAGCTTGCCTCCAGAAGTTGTGGATGCTCCAACACTGGAAGTTTTTAAGCAGATGTTGGATAACCATCTGTAGTAGTGTAGGGATTCATGCCTAAGCAGGGAGTTGGACCAGAAGACCTCCAAGGTCCCTTCCATCTATTATTATTATTATTATTATTATTATTATTATTATTATTATTATTATTATTATTTCAAAACAACACAGCAAACAAGATCACTATGCTGGATTTCGTATTTCATCACCAGTCGGACGCTTCCCAAGCACCTAGGACTGCGTGATGTAGCGAATTATATTTGCCGATCCCAGTAAAGCGGCCTTTTGCAATTGACAGATGGAGATTTTGTCAATTCCGTTGGTTTTCAAATGTCCGCTGAGATCCTTTGGTACTGCACCCAGCGTGCCAAGGACCACTGGGACCACTTTCACTGGCTTATGCCAGAGTCGTTGCAGCTTGATTTTTAGATCTTCGTATTTCACTAATTTCTTTAGCTGCTTCTCCTCAATTCTGCTGTCTCCTGGGATTGCGATGTCGATGATCCATACTTTCTTTTTCTCCACAATCAGGATGTCTGGTGTGTTATGCTTCAGAATTCGGTCAGTCTGAAGTCGGAAGTCCCACAGTAGTTTTGCTTGCTCGTTTTCGACCACTTTTTCGGGCTTATGATCCCACCAGTTCTTTGCCACTGGTAAATGGTAGTTCTGGCACAGGTTCCAGTGGATCATCTGTGCCACAGCATTATGTCTATGCTTGTAGTCAGTCTGTGCGATCTTTTTGCAGCAGCTGAGTATGTGATCGATTGTTTCATCTGTTTCTTTACATAGTCTGCACTTTGGATCGTCTGTTGATTTTTCAATTCTGGCTTTGACAGCATTTGTTCTAATGGCCTGTTCTTGTGCCGCCAGTATTAGTCCTTCTGTCTCCTTTTTGAGTGTTCCACTTGTAAGCCATGACCAGGTCTTTTCTTTATCCACTTTGCCTTCAGTCTTCTCCAAGGACTGGCCATGCAATGCTTTGTTCCGCCAACTGTCCATACGACATTGAGTTACATTTTTCTGTACTGGTCCTTAGTTTGCTTCATCTTGAGAAGCTTCCTACTGTTGACCTCCATTATTATTATTATTATTATTATTATTATTATTATTATTATTATTATTATTATTGGTTGCATCTCTCTCTAATGATCTTGTATTTATCAAATATCAAACGGGATATTTGATAAATACATGTTTTTAAAAAACCCTCCCCTCTTCCATATATTTTCTATAACGCGGCCTTTGAAACTCTCTTTTCCCTTCTGAATTCCACTCCTTTAGCTTCTTGCTTCTTATAAAAACAACCCTTTAATTAAATCAGCAATGAATTTATTTTGACGCTTTCTCGCAGCTGTGTGTCAAGAGAAGGAATCAATTAATTCAAACCAAAGGTTAAAAGGAAATAAAATCGTAAGGATTCTGGAGTTCCAGTTATTAAAAAAACAAAACAGGAAATCAAAGCAAAAACCTCTGAAAACATTCACACCCACCCATAATCCACAGACATAAGCACAATCTTTGGCTATTGCTTGATGGTAGGAAAAGGCTGGAAGGCTGTAGAATACTTTAAAAGAGAAAGCCAGACAATTATTATCTCCTAAAAACCTTACCAAAATCAGAATGCTGAGAATAAATGATTTCATCCATCCATTAAAAAAAAAATATTTTGCAGGACTGGTTAACTTTTCATCACCACTGTCAGTAAGAGCAAAGCAATATTTCAATGCTTATAATTGCAATTAATGGGTTCTGCACAATATGCATAGCTCAGATTTTCCGGAACTACTGAATTAAACCTGTTCAAGGAGTCATAAAAGGCAGTTTCAAACAACCTGCTAATCGAAATAACTATGGTAGCTAACTGCCATAAGGGAGATGACAATTATGAGAGCCAGAAATAGGGAAAATAAGGAAAAATAATTAGAGAAGCATATTGTAATATTAACAAATTATATATATTAATAGTCAACAACAGAGTCCATAATAAGTTGAGCAACCTACAAACTGTTCTGTCGGGCTCTCTGGTAGACTCCTCCCAAAAATTCACAGGTACAAATTTCAGACACACACATGTTTGAAAATTCAAAACAATGTTCTTTATAATGAAAATTCACTTAAACCAAGCCCTCTTTTGGTATAGCAAAGAGCACTCGTCTCCAAACAAACTGGTAATTTGTACAAGTCCCTTATCAGTTCTGAGATACTTATCTTGCAGCTGCAATTCACAGTCCTTCTTCTTTCACAAAGTGAAACACACTTTGCTCTGGGTTAGTTTCAAAGTGGGGAAAAATCAGCACACAAAAGGTCAAAGTCAGTAAAGCAGTCATGAAACAACCATCAGATAATCCTCCACAATGGCCAAACCCACAGGCTGCTATTTATAGCAGCCTCACTAATTACCACAGCCCCACCCAACCACAGGTGGCCTCATTTTCTTTGATAATAATCTCTCAGTTGTTGTTGCCTATGCATTGCTCTCCGCATGCGTGGCTGTATCATTAACTCTTGTTCTGAATCCAAGGAGGAGCGAGATAATTGATCTCCTTCTGAGCTGTCTGCCACACTCTCCTCCTCCCTGTCACTCATGTCTTCTTGGTCAGAGGAGCCTTCATCAGCAGATTCCACCGGGGGTAAAACAGGCCTGCAGCATGTGGATGTCTCCCCCACATCCACAGTCCTTGGGGCAGGAGCTGGGCCAGAGCTAACCACAACACAAACAAACAAACAAATAAATAAGCAATGTATGCTGGTCATAATATAATAAAACTTTTTATTTTATTTTATTTTTATTAGGTTTGTATGCCGCTCCTCTCCGAAGACTTGGAGCGGCTCACAACAAGGAAAAAGTACAAATCCAATACTTAAAAACAATTTAAAACCCCTTAATATAAAAAACAGTCATACATCTCAGACAAACCATACATAAAGCGAAAATGGCCCAGGAGAATCAATTCCCCCATGCCTGACGGCAGAGGTGGCTTTTAAAGAGTTTGCAAAAGTGAAGGAGGGTGGGGGCAATCCTAATCTCCGGGGGCAGTTGATTCCAGAGGGACGGGGCCACCACAGAGAAGGCTGTTCCCCCGGCCCCGCCAGACGACATGTGTTTCGTCGACAGGACCCAGAGAAGGCAACTCTGTGGGACCTAACCGGTCACTGGGATTCATGCAGCAGAAAGCGGTCCCGGAGATATTCTGGTCCGATGCTATGAAGGGCTTTATAGGTCATAACCAACACTTTGAATTGTGAAAAGAAGCTAGCAAGGTCTACAAATGCTAAGAAGCAGCTTGAAAAAAGTTAGGAATTTGACATGTAGACAGGAAAAAAGCTATCTTAAAAATCCACTCACTTTTTCATTTGAAATCCTTGTCCTTTCTTATCTTTTTGGAAGATACAGGCATTGGACCAGAGTACCTCCAGAACCGCCTGCTGCCGCACGAATCCCAGCGACCGATAAGGTCCCACAGAGATGGCCTTCTCCGGGTCCCATTGACTAAACAATGTCATCTGGCGGTCCCCAGGGGAAGAGTCTTCTCTGTGGCGGCCCTGGCCCTCTGGAACCAACTCCCCCCGGAGATTAGAACTGCCCCCACCCTCCCTGTCTTTCGTAAACTACTCAAGACTCACTTATGCCGCCAGGCATGGGGGAGTTAAGATATTGCTTCCCCCTAGGCCATTACAAGTTATGCCTTGTATGTTTGTGTGTATGTTTGGTTTTATAATAAGAGTTTTTAGTTGTTTTATTAATTTAATTGTTACATGCTGGGTTTTTTTATCATTGTTGTTAGCCACCCCGAGTCTACGGAGAGGGGCGGCATACAAATCCAAGAAATAAATGAATGAATGAATGAATGAATGAATGAATGAATGAATGAATGAATGAATGAATAAGTGTGATTGCACATACAAGGAATTTGTCTTTGGTGCATATGCTCTCAGAGTACATAAAAGAAAAAGATACATTTGTCAAGAATCTTGAGGTTAATATTAATATAATATTGGCTCCACCCCACGCCTCACACCAGACTCTGTTAAATTTAAGATTATGATATCTTGCCTGCAAAAATCCTATTGTACACTAGGGGGAGAAAGGAAAGTGGTAGCCATACCTCTTTGCAGCCACCTACTGGTCTTCTGTGTCTTTGCAACTCAGATCTGATTGCCCTTATACATATTTTTCAAGTTGGTTCTTGAAAGAATTTGTTTCCTGGATATGTACAATTTCTTGAATCATAAATTATTATCTCTTTTTGGTCAAAGGGGGAAAACATCCAGAAATATCCAGATGTATTCTTGCATATTTCCAAGATTTAAAGATTCGACGTTTGAAGGGACGTATTTTTCCGTATTGTACATTTCCTGAAATTATCTTATTAAAAAGCTCACAATGAATGGCCGTTTCATAATAGGTTTCCAAGTGCTTTTCGTATTATTTGAGTAACATGGCCATCCATGTGCAGGTTTGACTGGCTTTTTGCACAAAGACACCCATTGTCTTTGTCTCTGCATTTCCTTGCAAAGTTTAAATTCTTGAATGATGCTTCCCTGCTAGGATCCTGTTGGAAAGGTCAGAGAAATTAAATTGAAGTATTCTTGCATATAACCGTGTCTGAGTTAATTCAAACTTTCAAGGCGTGTCCATGACATCTGCCCCAGTTGGTAGATTTTCTATCTAGCTTCTTCTACAGCTTGTTCTGGTTTGGGTTAAATATTATCTGATCAAGAGTTCTGCAAAACCTGACAGCTTGCACATATATTTTTTTTTCCTGTTATAATTCTGTTATAATTAAAAGTTGCATTCAAGCTATCAAACCTTTCCATATACCGGTATCTGGATGGACATGGGCTGTGATTTGTCACTGTGTGAGCCCTCTGGAACAGCATCCCTGAATCCTTACATTTTGGTGATGTTCAAAAAGTCATGGACCATGGGAATCTCAAGTCCTATAGCAGAATTTTGGCTGGTACAGATCGTCCTCGACTTACAGTTCATTTAACGACCATACCACTTTATAATATTTTACCACTTTATAACTATTCAACACCACGGACAACACATCTACTCTCCAAAAAGACCTCGACTTTGTCTCAGATTGGTCTAACACCTGGCAACTTCAAAAATCCACCAGCAAATGCTCTACCCTCCACATCGGCAAAAAGAATCCAAACTTCATATATAAACTGAATAAACAAAATCTCACAGCCAACTCCCACTCAGTAAAAGACCTTGGAATACTAATATCGAATGACCTAAGTGCTAAAGCCCACTGCAACAATATCACCAAAAAGGCTTCTAGAGTTGTTAAACTGATCCTACGTAGCTTCTGCTCCGGCAATCTCACACTACTGTACTCACCAGAGCCTACAAAACTTTTGCCAGACCAATCCTTCAATACAGTTCATCTGTCTGGAACCCATACCACATCTTGGACATCAACACCCTAGAAAATGTCCAAAGATACTTCACCAGAAGAGCCCTTCACTCCTCCACTCGAAACAGAATGCCCTACGAAAGCAGACTATCAATCCTAGGTCTAGAAAGCTTAGAACTACGACGCCTAAAACACGATCTAAGTATTGCCCAAAAAATCATATGCTGCAACGTCCTGCCTGTCAATGACTACTTCAGCTTCAACCGCAACAACACAAAAGCACGCAACAAATACAAATTTAATATTAATCGCTCCAAGCTTGACTGTAAAAAATATGACTTTAGCAATCAAGTTGTCGAAGCGTGGAACTCATTACCAGACTCGGTAGTGTCAACCCCTAACCCCCAACATTTCTCCCTTAGACTATCCACGATTGACCTCTCCAGGTTCCTAAGAAGTCAGTAAGGGGCGTACATAAGTGCACTAGCCTGCCTTTTGTCCCCTGTCCAATTGTCTCTCCTTATCTCATATATCATATATCTTTTCTTCCTTTCATATATCTTCTCGTCTACTTTTATATCTTTTCTTTATATATAATACTTCATGTCTATCCTCTTCAATATGTATTGTGTATTGGACTAACTAACTAACTAACTAACTAACTAACTAACTAACTAATTGTTGTGATTCAGTCTGAGGCTCCTCAGGGAACGTCTGGAACTCTGCCGGCTCCATGCTCAGAGGGGGAGGACGAGGAACAGGAGGAGGAGGAGGACCAGGCAGACGGGGAAGAGGAATGCCAGGACGAGGAGGAGGGAGAACAGCCTGAGACCCCCGGGGCGGAGCTCTCCCCAGCGAGTAGCCTGGAGTCCTTAGATGAGAACGCACAAGCCATCATAGATATGAGGCAGAGAAGGGGAGCACAAAGAAGGGGACAATTAGCCAGGTATTTCCATCCCTAATAGGCAACAGCTGGGTTTGGGTGTGGTTCTCCTCAGAAAGGTTGAAAAGGCAGGCCCGCCCTTCCTGTATTGTGGAGAGTTATCTTTTGGGAGTCCTGTGACCTTGCTTCGATCCTTGGCGTCTCTGATTCTGGCTTGTGGCCTCGAAGGCTGAAAACTTGGGGGAGGCGTGGGTTTTATTATCTACAGTGGGGTGTGTGCCAGCAAGAAGCCTGTTGTATTGTCTGGCCATCGTGACTCTTCTGTGAAGCTTCATAGCATTCCAGTTTGTAAGAACAGTTTTTGTTATCT
Source organism: Erythrolamprus reginae (assembly GCF_031021105.1). NCBI lineage: Eukaryota > Metazoa > Chordata > Lepidosauria > Squamata > Dipsadidae > Erythrolamprus > Erythrolamprus reginae. The sequence goes on along the minus strand of NC_091951.1, from coordinate 343,725,753 downwards.
GTGTTTGTTTTCAAAGATATAAAATGACTTTGCTTTTTACCAGCGTGTCTGGATACTCTTTTTAGTTGGTGTTGACGTCTGGGGGCACCCAGACAGAACACTAACTAACTAACTAACTAACTAACTAACTAACTAACTAACTAACTAACTAACTAACTAACTAACTAACTAACTAACTAAATCAAGCAAGCAAGCAAGCAAGCAAGCAAGCAAGCAAGCAAGCAAGCAAGCAAGCAAGCAAGCAAGCAAGCAAGCAAGCAAGCAAGCAAGCAAGCAAGCAAGCAAGCCTTGGTAAGTCCACACTTGGAATACTGCATCCAGTTTTGGTCACCACAATGTAAAAAGGATGTTGAGACTCTAGAAAGTGTGCAGAGAACAGCAAAAAACACGATTAGGGGATTGGAGACTAAAATATATGAAGAATGGTTGCAGGAACTGGGCATGGCTAGTTTAATGAAAAGAAGGACCAGGGGAGACATGATAGCAATCTTCCAATATTTCAGGGGTTGCCAACAAAGAAGAGGGAATGAAGCTATTCTCCAAAGCACCTGAGGGCAGGACAATAGGCAATGGATGGAAACTAATCGAGGAGAGAAGCAACCTAGAACTAAGGAGAAATTTCCTGGCAGAACAATTAATCTGTGGAACAAGTTGCCTCCAGAAGTTGTGAATGCTCCAACACTGGAAGTTTTAAAGAAGAGATAAGACAACCCTTTGTCTGAAATGGTATAGGGTTTCCTGCCTGATCAGGGGGCTAGGCTAGAAGACTTCCAAGGTCCCTTCCAACTCTGTCATTCTATTCATTCAAAGTTATAACAGCATTGAAAAAAACGACATCACCACACTTATGACCTTTGCAGCAGCCCCATGGTCTCATGATCAAAATTTGGATGCTTGGCAACTGGTTCATATTTACTGTGTGACAGCTGCAGTGTCTCGGAGTCATGTGATCCGCTTGTATGACCTTGATCATATGATGCTGCAATAGTCATAGAAACATAGAAACATAGAAGTCTGACGGCAGAAAAAGACCTCATGGTCCATCTAGTCTGCCCTTATACTATTTTCTGTATTTTATCTTAGGATGGATATATGTTTATCCCAGGCGTGTTTAAATTCAGTTACTGTGGATTTACCAACCACGTCTGCTGGAAGTTTGTTCCAAGGATCTACTACTCTTTCAGTAAAATAATATTTTCTCACGTTGCTTTTGATCTTTCCCCCAACTAACTTCAGATTGTGTCCCCTTGTTCTTGTGTTCACTTTCATATTAAAAACACTTCCCTCCTGGACCTTATTTAACCCTTTAACATATTTAAATGTTTCGATCATGTCCCCCCTTTTCCTTCTGTCCTCCAGCCTATACAGATTGAGTTCATTAAGTCTTTCCTGATACATTTTATGCTTAAGACCTTCCACCATTCTTGTAGCCCATCTTTGAACCCGTTCAATTTTGTCAATACCTTTTTGTAGGTGAGGTCTCCAGAACTGAACACAGTATTCCAAATGTGGTCTCACCAGCACTCTATATAGCGGGATCATAATCTCTCTCTTCCTGCTTGTTATACCTCTAGCTATGCAGCCAAGCATCCTACTTGCTTTCCCTACCGCTTGACTGCACTGTTCACCCATTTTGAGACTGTCAGAAATCACTACCCCTAAGTGTGGGAAGTGATTATAGGTCATTTTTTTTAGTACTGTTGTAACTTTGGTCACTAAATGGACTATCTATCTATCTATCTATCTATCTATCTATCTATCTATCTATCTATCTATCTATCATCTATCTATCTATCTGATTTGTATGCTGCCTCTCTCCAAGGACATGGGCCGGCTCACAACATAATAAAAACTGTATACAATATCAAATCTAAAATCCAATTAATATAGTTAATTACTCTAAAAACACTGCATCTAATGACCCCAGGCCTGGCAGCATAGATGGGTTTTCAAGTTCTTACGGAAGGCGAGGAGGGTGGGGGCAGTATGAATCTCTGGGGGGAGCTGATTCCAGAGGACCGGCCCCCCCACAGAGAAGGCCATTCCCCTAGGTCCTGCCAAGCGACATTGCCTAGTTGATGGGACCTGGAGAAGGCCGACCCTGTGGGACCTAACCGGTCGCTGCCACTCATGCGGCAAATTTTAAGTTGAAGACTACCTAATCAAGACCTATCTATGTTACCAGGCATGGGATAACTAATGTATCCCACCCCGCTCAAACCATTGTGGTTATGATTGTGTAGTAGCGATTATTTTTAAGGTAATGGGTTTTAGTTACAGTTTTTAGATTTGTATCTGTATTGTTCCATTGTTGTTGTGAGCCGCCCCGAGTCTTCGGAGAGGGGCGGCATACAATAATAATAATAATAATAATAATAATAATAATAATAATAATAATAATAATTTATTAGATTTGTATGCCGCCCCTCTCCGAAGACTCAGGGTGGCTCACAACAATAATAAAAAGCAATATTATAGTAGAACAAATCTAACATTAAAAAAGCATATACTGTAAAACCCTATCATATTTAAAAAACCAAACAACACATACATACCAAACATAAAACAAAATATAAAAAGCCTGGGGGAAAGGTGTCTCAACTCCCCTATGCCTGGCGGTATAAGTGGGTCTTGAGTAGTTTATGAAAGACAAGGAGGGTGGGGGCAGTTCTAATCTCCAGGGGGGGGAGTTGATTCCAGAGGGCCGGGGCTGCCACAGACAAAGCTCTACCCCTGGGGCCCGCCAAGCGACATTGTTTAGTCGACGGGACCCGGAGAAGGCCAACTCTGTGGGACCTTATCAGTCGCTGGGATTTGTGCGGTAGCAGGCGGTTCCGTAGGTACTCTGGTCCAATGCCATGTAGGGCTTTAAAGGTCATAACCAACATTTTGAATTGTGACCGGAAAACTGATCGGCAGCCAATGCAAGCCACGGATTGTTGTAGAAACGTGGGCGAATCTAGGAAGCCCCACGATAGCTCTCGCGGCCGCATTCTGTACGATCTGAAGTTTCCAAACACTTTTCAAAGGTAGCCCCCTGTAGAGAGCATTGCAGTAATCGACCCTCGAGGTGATGAGGGCATGAGTGACTGTGAGCAATGACTCCCTGTCCAAATAGGGCCGCAACTGGTGCACCAGGCGAACCTGGGCAAACGCCCCCCTCGCCACAGCTGAAAGATGATGTTCCAATGTCAGCTGTGGATCAAGGAGGACGCCCAAGTTGCGAACCCTCTCTGAGGGGGTCAGTAGTTCCCCCCCCCGGGTAATGGACGGACAGATGGAATTGTCCTTGGGAGGCAACACCCACAGCCACAGCTTATTATTATTAAATTATTATATTATAAGCACTACTGGTAGGTGTAGCAAACTACTCAAAGCAATAGCAATAGGACTTATATGACACTTCATAGTGCTATGCCGTCCCCTCTAAGTGATTTACAATCTGGGGCCTCATTTTACCGACCTTGGAAGCATTGAAAGCTGAGTCAACCTTGGGCCAGTCAGGATCAAACTCATGGCAGATGGCAGATTTAATTCTGCAATACTGCACTCTAACCACTGGCATAGCCAATCCATTTCCCCTTTCGTGTAAGGCTCCAATCTGTGTTTAGATGATGACCCTATGAATTATTTTGTGAGCATATCAAATTAAAAATATTGTGCAAAAGTTTGCGCAATGTTACGTTCGCTTGAATCTGGTGAACATTGTGCTCACTGATATGATGCAATCGGAACCTTCATTAATTCTTGCAATTCAACTTCAAGCTGAAGAACGATGAAGTTCTTTGCATCAGTGGTTGGGACATTGATCTGTATGTGGGCAGCCTACAACATATATATATTCCTGGAAACCTAGTACATAATTGACGTAAGACTCCAAGCAGAATGACAACATTTCTTATCTTGTCCTCTTTAGGAGAAACGTTTGTTAATAACTACAAATAACTGTATAAAATTAAGTCATTCTTTAAATTTATTGTTAAATCTAGAGTCTTGAGCAGTGTTTCCCAACTTTGGCCACTTGAAGATATCTGGACTTCAACTCCCAGAATTCCCCAGGCAGCGAATGCTGGCTGGGGAATTCTGGGAGTTGATGTTCAAATATCTTCAAGTCGCCAAGGTTGGGAAACACTGGTCTAGAGCAGTGATGGCAAAACTATGGCACGGGTGCCACAGGTGGCACGCGGAGCCATATCTGCTGGCACACGAGCTATTTCCCTAGCTCAGCTCCAACGTGCATGTGTGTGCCAGCCAGCTGATTTTTGGCTCACACATGTTCTGTCGGGCTCTCTGGTAGACTCCTCCCAAAAATGCACAGGTACAAATTTCAGACACATACATGTTTGAAAATTCAAAACAATGTTCTTTATAATGAAAATTCACTTAACCTAAGCCCTCTTTTGGTATAGCAAAGAGCACTCGTCTCCAAACAAACTGGTAATTTGTACAAGTCCCTTATCAGTTCTGTGATACTTAGCTTGCAGCTGTGAGGCAATTCACAGTCCTTCTTTCACAAAGTGAAACACACTTTGCTCTGGTTTAGTTTCAAAGCGGGGAAAAATCAGCACACAAAAGGTCAAAGTCAGTAAAGCAGTCACGAAACACAACCATCAGATAATCCTCCACAATGGCCAAACCCACAGGCTGCTCTTTATAGCAGCCTCACTAATTACACCTTGTAACCTGGAGAGGATGAAACACAAGCCTATTGGGCCGACCAGAAGTTGGAAACCAGGCCATTTCTGGCCTTCAGAGGACCTCCTAGGGGGCGGGGGAAGATGTTTTCTCCCTCCCTAGTCATTGAATAATGGGTGTGGGCACTCACGCATGTGCGATAGCTTTAAAATATGGAGATATTTTAAAAATGAGCAATAAACTCATATCTCAGATCCCTTGTTTAAAATCCAGTCAATTTATTTTCAATCACATCAAATTATCTTTTCTGCCATGGCCTAGGTTTGCTAGAGCTAAAACTCAGGATGAGTGGGCAAATTCACGTTTTAGCACAGTATCAGCATTACAGTATGTTGTGGTTAGCTCTGGCCCAGCTCCTGCCCCAAGGAATGTGCAGGTGGATGTGGGGGAGACATCCACATGCCGCAGGCCTGTTTTGCTCCTGATGGAATCTGCCGATGAAGCCTCCTCTGACCAAGGAAGCATGAGTGAGAGGGAAGAGGGGAGTTTGGCAGACAGCCCAAGAGGAGATCAATCACCTGTATCATCCCTGGATTCTGAACAAGAATTAATGACACATCCACGCATGCGTAGAGTGATGCATAGGAGACAACAACTGAAGGATTATTACAAGAGAAAATGAGGCCACCTGTGGTTGGGTGGGGCTCCAGTAATTAGGGCTGCTGCTATAAATAGCAGCGTGTGGGTTTGGCCATTGTGGAAGAGTATCTGATCGCAGTTCTTCAGGAATCGTGTGTTGCTGTTTTCTGGACTTTGTTGATTTTTCATGCCTTTGAAACTACATCAGAGCAACGTGTGTGTGTGTGTGTGTGTGTGTGTGTCTCACTTCGTTGGAGGAAGAAGGGGTGTGAAGTTTCTTCACAGCTGCTAGCTAAGTAATGACTGCTTAAGGGAAATTGTACAGACTACCCGGTTGTTTTGGGACGAGTGCTCTTTGTAATACAAAAAGAGTGCTTAATTTATTTTGAATTTTGTGATAAAGAACATTGTTTTGAATTTTCAAACATGTGTGTGTGTGTCTGCAATTTGTACCCTTGAATTTTCAGGAGGCTCCTACCAGAGAGCCCGGCAGAACACAGTAAGATCCCTATCCACAGTATAAATTTTATTTCCCAAGTTGTCTTAACATATGCACTGATTTGAAACTGCAAACAAGGTTGAAGCTGTTCAAGATCAAAGCGAGTGAAAAAAAAACCCCTTAAATTCCAGGTACCTAAAAGTTTGTTAGAACTCCTGGGTCATTCTGTTTAATTAGGTTTACGTTTTATATTTTTCTAAATGGATGTCATTAAGTATTTCATATTTATGATGCAATTTACCCATATGTTTACAACAATAGAAATCAGCCCACTGAAATGTTGATTCCTTGTGTAACACAAGCAACTCATCGGAAGATCTTGTCTGCTGTTTGCAAATTTGGGTTATTCCACAGCATCAGATTTTCATAACATTTGCAGTCAAAGTGTGTAACCTTTTGTCTATTTAATAACTAAACTTGCCCATCTGGAAATGAAAATCTGCTGAGTGTACCAGAATTCTAAAATATAGGTAGTCATAGAAACATAGAAAACTGACGGCAGAAAAAGACCTCATGGTCCATCTAGTCTGCCCTTATACTATTTCTTGTATTTTATCTTACAATGGATATGTTTATCCCAGGCATGTTTAAATTCAGTTACTGTGGATTTACCAACCACGTCTGCTGGAAGTTTGTTCCAAGGATCTACTACTCTTTCAGTGAAATAATATTTTCTCACGTTGCTTTTGATCTTTCCCCCAACTAACTTCAGATTGTGTCCCCTTGTTCTTGTGTTCACTTTCCTACTAAAAACACTTCCCTCCTGAACCTTATTTAACCCTTTGACATATTTAAATGTTTCGATCATGTCCCCCCCTTTTCCTCCGTCCTCCAGACTATACAGATTGAGTTCATGAAGTCTTTCCTGATACGTTTTATGCTTAAGACCTTCCACCATTCTTGTAGCCCGTCTTTGGACCCGTTCAATTTTGTCAATATCTTTTTGTAGGTGAGGTCTCCAGAACTGAACACAGTATTATGGCCATTAACTCACAGAGCTGGTTGCTCAAGCTTCGAGCATTCGTGCACATTACCCAAAGAACATTATTTTCATTATTACTTTGCCCATTATCATCAACAACTACATCTATTTTATTTGCAGCTCCCTTTTCATAAGCTTCCAGAAACTGATTTATCCTCATTGGTCGGGGACAGAAATCATCCACATCAGTTACATCTCTGTCCCCTTTACCTAGTTTAAATGCCTGTCCAAAAAATTCCTCACCGAGCACCTGGGTACCTCTGTATTGTTCTGTCTGGGTTTTCCCAGACCTCCACACCCACTGAAAAAACAGCCAGACACTCTGGTAAAATCCAAAAGTATTTTATAGCAGGAAAAAATAAGCACAAAGGAAAACCTGTCTTCACAGCAGACAGGTTACAATACGTTACAACAGGGTCCTGATGTCCAGTCAATTTCACAAGCTTCTTGCTGGCACCCCCCCCCCCCCCAAGGTTTCAATAGTCCAAGGCACAAACCAGGATTGTAGCCACCAAAGTTCACAGACAGGTCTCACGAATCTCCAAGATAAAACTCCACAAGCCAGGAAGGGTGGGGCCGCCTTTTATCCTTTCCCAAGCACCACACCCAAACCCAGCTGTGACCTCTAATGCTGGAAATACCTAGCCAATTGAGTTCGTCTCTGATTAGCTCTCCTGTGTCGCATATCTATGATGTCATGAGCATCTTCCCCCAGGGAATCCAGGCTGCTTGCTGGGGAGAGCTCCCCCTGGTGGAACTCTGGCTGTCCTTCTTCTTCAGCCTGGGATTCCGCTTCCTCGTCAGTCTGCACCTCCTGGTCCTCAGCCTCTCCCTCTGAGCTGGAAGCCGACAGCAAATCAGCCATTCCCGGAGGGGTCCCAGGCTGAACCACAACATGTATGATGGATGCAAACCATCCCTCTTAAACAACTCCCTATTAGACCACCTACGGACATCATGACTTACATAGCCAAAACCTTCAGCTTTACACCACTGCCTTCACCACACATTAAACTCTCTGATACAAGTTGTTTTATCCTCCTGGCCACAAACTGGTAACACCTCTGATTAAGTACACCTCTGAGAAAGTCCTCGAGTTATGACCACAATTGAGCCCAAAATCACTGTTTTTAAGTGAGACATGTATTAAATGATTTTTGTTTTACTTTTTGAATTTTTTTTTGCCATTGTTGTTAAATGAATCATTTCATTTGCTAAGTTAGTAATGGTTGTTAAATGAATCCAGATTCCCCATTGACTTTGCTTGTCAGAAAATAACAATAGCAGATCATGTGACTTTAGGATACCTGTCATAAATACCTGCCAGTTGCCCAGCCTTTGAATATTGATCATGTGATCATGAGGATGCTGCAATGGTCATAAGTGTGAAAAATCATCAAAAGTCACTTTTTTTCAGTGCTGATGTAACTTTGAATGGTCACTGAATGAACTGTTGTAAGTTGAGATTTACTTGCATGCAAAAATGACAAGATCCATCCGTCCCAATTTATCTTGCATTTTTAAAAAGTAAAATAAAATAAAATAATGAAATAAAATGAAAAATAAAATAAAATAATGAAGTATCTAGCCCTCCCAATTTATCTTGCATTTTTAAAAAGTAAAGTAAAATAAAATAAAATAATGAAATGAAATGAAAAATAAAATAAGATAAAATAAAATAATAAAATTAAATGATAAAATAATGAAATAAAATGAAAAATAAAATAAAATAATGAAGTATCCATCCCTCCAATTTATCTTGCATTTTTAAAAAGTAAAGTAAAATAAAATAAAATAATGAAATGAAATGAAAAATAAAATAAGATAAAATAAAATAATAAAATTAAATGATAAAATAATGAAATGAAATGAAAAATAAAATAAAATAATGAAGTATCCATCCCTCCAAATTTATCATGCATTTTAAGAAAGTAAAGTAAAATAAAATAAAATAATGACATAAAATAAAATAAAAAATGAAATGGAAAGAAATAAAATAAAAAATAAATGAAACAAGACACAGGCAAGCTGCAAAATATTGGCTTCTAATACCACCTTTACACTTCACATTTCCACCGCATTGGGAAAATCAGAAGTGGTTAGATGCAGCTGAAGCTGAGAGGTTGTTTTCTCAACAGTCCTGCAATCTGTGTCACCCTCTTACAGAAATGTTGCAAAGGGAACATTTTGGACTTAATAAGAGGAAGGAAGAATTGCATCAGCTGGCCAGTTTAAATCTGCCCTTGTCTCTGGAGCGTTTTGTGAAATGTCTTACGAGCATAAGAGTTTCCCATTCAATGTTTTAGTTCCATTTTGTATCGCAAAAAGGAGCTAGGATAGATGTATTTCGGCCTTATTTTGGCCTCATCAGCTAGCCATACCCACTGGGACTTGAACCTGCAACCTTTGCCTTGTAAGGCAGAGAATTATCCTCTAGGCTACAGTATCCAACCCCTTCAGCTCTGTACCAGGGAAGGGTTACATTTTGTGTCGAATCACCCTGGTATATATTTATATACTGTATATAAATTTTCAATTTTAATTTGCAAATTCAGCAAAAACATGTGATACATACACACACACATACATACACACACAGATACATACATATATATATCTATATATACAGTATCTCAAAAGTTTGTATTTCACCATTTAACTTATGGTATTTTTGGAATTTCATTGTCATACTTGTAAGCATACTTGATCTTTCTTTCTTTCTTTCTTTCTTTCAACATAATATTTTTATACACACACACACACACATATACATACATATACATATACATATTCTGCCGATCTGTATCAACCGCCCATAATTACAGGGTGATTAGTCCAGGAAGACACACACCACACAATAAAAGGAAAACCCAAAAGTTTTTATAAACAGAAAAACAGAAACAACTCCCTTTTTAAATGTCAAAGGGATTTTCTGGTACACACAAAGCACAGGTTAAATGCAGTCCAATTGCTCACCAATAACTGGGAAATTGAGTCCAATTCTAAAGTCCAGAGAGTCCACAAACAGAATCCTGAACAGTAAAAACCACGATCTTGACGAAACAAGGAATCAGATAAATTGCCATGAAGCTAAAACACCAGGCTGCACTTTTATCTGTAGCACTAATTACAGCAGCCCCACCCAACCACAGGTGGCCTCATTTTCTCTTGTAATAATCCTTCAGTTGTTGTCTCCTATGCATCACTCTACACATGGGTGTATGTGTCATTAATTCTTGTTCAAAATCCAGGGATGATACAGATGACTGATCTCCTCCTGGGCTGTCTGCCAAACTCCCCTCTTCCCTGTCACTCATGCTTCCTTGGTCAGAGGAGACTTCGTTGGCAGATTTCATCGGGAGCAAAACAGGCCTGCGGCATGTGGATGTTTCCCCCACATCCAGCTGCACATTCCTTGGCTCAAAGTTGACTCAGCCTTCCATCCTTAACGAGGGTAAGTCAGAAAAGCACAGGGTCTGCAATGTTTGGGGTCCATCAGCTGATGAAAGGCACCGAAAAAAAGGAGGAAAGGAGCTAAAAAGAAGCAGCAGGATTGAAAGACCCGCATAATTTCCGAGCCGAGATAAATGAATGATGAAACCTGGACTGCCGGGCGGCCCGCCTGGAACGCCAGCAATGCCGCCGGGCCGATTGCCGAGCGGGGACGGGGCGCGGGAGGAGGGAGCGCTGCACCAGACCCCTCAGGCTGCTCCGCCCGGGATGGGGCTCCTCCGGAGGGGCGCACGAGGGCTCGGGAGGAGCCCCATCCCGGGCGGAGCAGCCTGAGGGGTCCGATGCAGCGCTGCCTCCTCCTGCGCCCCGTCCTCGCTCGGCAATCGGCCCGGCGGCATTGCTGGCGTTCAGGCGGGCCGCCCGGCATAAGCAGCGGTTTCGTGCCTCTCTTGCCGAGCGAGGACGGGGCGCGGGAGGAGGCAGCGCTGCACCGGACCCCTCAGGCTGCTCCGCCCGGGATGGGGCTCCTCCCGAGTCCTCGTGCGCCCCTCCGGAGGAGCCCCATCCCGGGCGGAGCGGCCTGAGGGGTCTGGTGCAGCGCTGCCTCCTCCCGCGCCCCGTCCCCGCTTGGCAGTCGGCCCGGCGGCATTGCTGGCGTTCCAGGCGGGCCGCCCGGCATAAGCAGCAGTTTCGTGCCTCTCTTGCCGAGCGAGGACGGGGCGCGGGAGGAAGCAGCGCCGCACCGGACCCCTCAGGCTGCTCCGCCCGGGATGGGGCTCCTCCGGAGGGGCGCACGGGGGCTCGGGAGGAACCCCATCCCGGGCGGAGCAGCCTGAGGGGTCCGGTGCAGCGCTGCCTCCTCCCGCGCCCCGTCCCCGCTCGGCAATCGGCCCGGCGGCAATACCCCCCGTGTTTCCCCGAAAGTAAGACATATGTCTTACTTTCGGGGTATGGCTTATATTAGCCGACCCCCCTGAAACCCCCCATATGTCTTACAATCGGGGGGGTCTTACTATCGGGGAAACATGGTATATGTAGATTGTTCTGAGTTCGGGTTTTGCCCTGTGTAATATTTTGCATGTCTATGCGACGTTTCAGTGAAATCACATTCACCATCATCATATATATCTCAAAAGTTTGTATTTCACCATTTAATTTACGGTACTTTTGGAATTTCATTGTCATACGTGTAAGCATGCTTGATCTTTCTTTCTTTCTTTCCTTCTTTCTTTCTTCTTTCTTTCTTTCCTTTTTCCTTCCTTCCTTCCTTCGTTCCTTCGTTCATTCATTCATTCATATTTTTATTCCACTTTTTATTATAAGTAACTCAAGGCAGTGAACATGCTATAATATTTCTTCCTCCTTCTCTTTTCCTTACGAAAACAACTCTAAGGTGAATTGGGCTGAGAGAGAGTGACTGCCCGCAGGTCACTTTGCTGGCTTTGATGCCTAAGGTGGGGCTAGAACTTGTAGTCACCTGGTGATTGGCCCAAAGACAACCACATTGTCTTTCATGCCTAAGCAGTGGTGGAATTCAAAATATTTTTTACTACCGGTTCTGTGGGCGTGGCTTGGTGGCTTGGTGGGTGTGGCAAGGGGAGGATACTGTAAAATCCCCATTTCCTCCCGGTCAGCTGGGATTCGGGAAGCAGAGAATAGATGCGGGCGGAACCAGTCAGAGGTGAGGTTACTGTTCTCCGAACTACTCAACATTTCTGCTACCAGAACTAGTCAGAACCTGCTGAATCCCAGCTCTGTGCCTAAGACAGGACTAGAACTCACAGTCTCCTTGGTCCAAAGTCACACAGTTGGCTTTCATGCTTAAGCACGACTAGAAAAGAGGAACATTAGGACAGGGGATGGAAGGCACGCTGGTGCACTTATGCACGCCCCTTACTGACCTCTTAGGAATCGGGAGAGGTCAACAGTGGATAGTGTAAGGGTAAAGTTTTGGGGGTTAGGTGATGATACTACAGAGTCAGGTAGTGAGTTCCATGCATCAACTACTTGGTTTCTAAAGTCATATTTCCTGTAGTTGAGTTTAGAGCGGTTTACTTTAGGTTTGTATCTGCTGTGTGCTCGGGTGTTGTTGTGGTTGAAGCTGAAATAGTCGTTGACAGGAAGGATGTTGCAGCAGATGATTTTATGGGCTATGCTTAGGTCAGGTTTAAGGCGACGTAGTTCTAAGCTTTCTAAACCTAGGGTTGTAAGTCTAGTTGCGTAGGGCAGTGATTTTCAACCTTTTTTGAGCTGCGGCACATTTTTTTACATTTACGAAACCGTGGGGCACATTGAGCGGGGGGGGGGGGGCAGCTAAAAAAAGTTTGGACAAAAAAATTATCTCTCTCTCTTCCTCCCTTTCGCTCTATTTCTCTCTCCCACTTTCTTTCTCTCTCTCTCCATCCCTCTTTCTTTCTCTTCCTTCCTTCCTCTCTTTTTTGCTCTCTTTCTCTCTCCCTCCCTACCTCCCTCTATGTCTTTCTCTCCTTCCCTCCCTCTCTTTCTCTCTCTCTCTTGCTTTCTTTCTCCTCTCTTTCTCTCTCTCTTTCCTCTCTCCTCTTTCTCTCTCTCTTTCTTGTTCTCTTTCTCTCTTGCTTTCTTTCTCTGTCTCTTGTTCTCTTTCTCTCTCGCTCACTCTTTCTCTTGCTTTCTTTCTTTCTCTCTTTCTTTCTCTCTTCCTTTCTTTCTCTCTCTGAGCTTCGCGGCATACCTGACCATGTCTCGCGGCACACTAGTGTGCCGCGGCACACTGGTTGAAAAACACTGGCGTAGGGTATTCTGTTGCGAGTGGAGGAGTGGAGGGCTCTTCTGATAAAGTATCTCTGGACATTTTCTAGAGTGTTTATGTCCAAAATGCAGTGTGGATTCCAGACAGCTGAGCTGTATTCAAGGATTGGTCTGGGCGAAAGTTTTGTATGCTTTTGTTCGTAGTGTGACATTACCGGAGCAGAAGCTACATAGTATTAGGTAACAATACTTGAAGCCTTTTTGGCAATGTTGTTGCAGTGGGCTTTGGCACTTAGGCCATTGGTTTCTAGCCCAGCACCACACTGCTGAATGAATTATAATTAACTAAAGTCTATGTACACACAAAGAATATGTATGTGATATACTTACTAGGATATGGAGGGTTTCCCAATTAGAATACAAGGCTTTTATTTATTTATTTATATTTTTAAAAAGTTTTTATTCACAAATAGAAAAACAATACAGTTCAAAAAGAATAATAAAACAACTATTACAAATATATAATTAAGAGAAAGAAAAGAAAGGTTAGGAAGAAGAAAAAAAACCTAGCAAAAGAAGAGAAAGAGAAACGAGAAAGATGGTCAGAGAGACAAAAAGAGAGAAAAGAAAATAGAAGAAAAAGAAAAAAGAAAAAGAGAATAGAAAAAAGAAAGGAAAATGGTTACATAATATGTCATTTCCATTTTGTTTTGCATTCCTGGTGAATCAAAAAGCAAGCTCTATATATCTCCTTATTGCTTTATCTAATCCATATATCAATTGTTTACATTTTTGTGTTATTTATAGTTATCAATTATATCTATATATTATTTACTTATTTATTAGTTATTTCTTCTGGATTCAAGCCATTCATAAATTTTTTTCCAAATTGTGTAAAGGTCTTTCTCTTGTTTATTTTGTAGTTCAAAAGTGAGCCTGGATATTTCAGCGCAATCCATAAGTTTGTTTATAATATTATTATTATTCATTAGATTTGTATGCCGCCCCTCTCCATAGACTCGGGGTGGCTTACAGCAATGATAAAAGCAATATATAATGACAAATCTAATAGTTAGACTCTAAAATAACAATAATACATTTAAAAAGTCTAAAAAACAAGAAACCCCAATATATAAAGAACATACATACAGTCATATCATACACAGAAAACTACATAGGCAGGGGGAGATGTTTCAGTTCCCCCACACTTGACGACAGAGGTGGGTTTTAAGGAGTTTACGAAAGGCAAGGAGGGTGGGGGCAGTTCTAATCTCTGGAGGGAGCTGATTCCAGAGGGTCGGAGCCACCACAGAGAAGGCTCTTCCTCTGGGTACCGCCAAACGACATTGTTTAGTTGACAGGACCCGGAGGAGACCAACTCTGTGGGACCTAACCGGTTGCTGGGATTCGTGCGACAGAAGGCGGTCTCGTAGATACCCTGGTCCGGTGCCATGAAGGGCTTTATAGGTGATGACCAACACTTTGAATTGTGAGACATTTCCAAATAACACATCAGCTTTTTAATCATTTGTAAATCTTGATGATTACCTAGTAAATGTATTGTCTATTGGGAGGTTATTATCTTTCCACATTTGCGCATAGGCTGATCTTGCTGCAGTTATTATATGGATGATCAGGTAGTATTTTGACTTTACGTATTGCCCTCTAACAAGCCCTAGAAGATAGGCTTGTTTTTAGAGAGACTCGCTTCTGTTTTATACCTGCACATAACCTCCGAGTGAATGGAAGCATTGTGCGTACTCACTAAAAGTTTATGATGCATATATTGTATGCTTCCACTTTTGTCTGTCAGACGTGTGTTTACACTGATTAGACAAGTAAAATAAATAATCTACAAGGACATTGTCTGCAGCAAGTTACCCTTAGCCTTGTCGTGTGTGTGACCCAAAGTTCAATGCCATCAAGAAACCAATGACATTAAACGATTACTTAGTTGTACGACTGACCTTTTCCGCTTGCTTACTCAGTGTCTGGCCACAGCCATTGATGAAATGTACTGTGCTTTAATTTTGGGGAGTGTCTAGAGCAGGGATGGGCCACCACAGTCTGTCCTCGACTTACAGCCACAACTAAGCCCAACATTTCTGTTGCCAAGTTGTTAAGTGAGTTTTGCCTCATTTTACGATCTTTCTCGCCAGAGTTGTTAAGTGAATCACTGCAGCTGTTTACATTAGTAATACTGTTGTGGTTAGCTCTGGACCAGCTCCTGCCCCAAGGAATGTGCAGCTGGATGTGGGGGAAACATCCACATGCCGCAGGCCTGTTTTGCTCCCGATGAAATCTGCCGACGAAGCCTCTTCTGACCAAGGAAGCGTGAGTGACAGGGAAGAGGGGAATTTGGCAGACAGCCCAGGAGGAGATCAATCATCTGTATCATCCTTGGATTCTGAACAAGAATTAATGACACATCCACGCATGCGTAGAGTGATGCATAGGAGACAACAACTGAAGGATTATTACAAGAGAAAATGAGGCCACCTGTGGTTGGGTGGGGCTGCTGTAATTAGTGCTATGGATAAAAGTGCAGCTTGGTGTTTTAGCCTCATGGCAGTTTATCTGATTCCTTGTTTCGTCAAGATCGTGGTTTTTGTGCTGTTCAAGATTGTGTGTGTGGACTCTCTGGACTTTAGAATTGGACTCAATTTCCCAGTTATTGGGTGAGCAATTGGATTGCATTTCACCTGTGCCTTGTGTGTACCAGAAAATCCCTTTGACATTTAAAAAGGGAGCAGTTTCTGTTTTTCTGTTTATAAAACCTTTTGGGTTTTCCTTTTATCATATGGTGTGTGTCTTCCTGGACTAATTACCCTGTAATTACGGGCAGTTGATACAGATCGGCAGAACAAATACAGTTGTAAGAAGGGGCCGATTCGTATTACCGCTACTACCAGGACGCTGCGTGCAAAGGTTCGGTTAGCTTGCATGCATGCGCGGGCGTACCAGTGTGTTTTTGTTTCAGCACATGTGCAGGAAGCAAAATCTTGCAAAGGGACACGTGTGTGTGTGAAATTTTGGCAATTCTTTTGTTTCTGCGCATGCGCAGAAGTAAGAAATCATCAAAATCTCTTTTGCATGCATGTCGCCTTACAATATTTTGCTTCCTGCGCATGTGCAGAAGCAAAAACATGCTGGGATGTGCATTCATGTGCGCAAGATCACTGAAGCTGTGTGTGCAGCACAGCAATCGCTACCGATGTGCGGTTCTGTTATGGTTAGCTCTGGCCCTCTCCTGCCCCAAGGACTGTGGATGTGGGGGAGACATCCACATGCTGCAGGCCTGTTTTGCCCCCAGTGGAATCTGCTGATGAAGGCTCCTCTGACCAAGAAGACATGAGTGACAGGGAGGAGGAGAGTGGGGCAGACAGCTCAGAAGGAGATCAATTATCTAGCTCCTCCTTGGATTCAGAACAAGAGTTAATGATACAGCCACGCATGCGGCGATGCATAGGCAGCAACAACTGAGAGATTATTATCAAAGAAAATGAGGCCACCTGTGGTTGGGTGGGGCTGTGGTAGTTAGTGAGGCTGCTATAAATAGCAGCCTGTGGGTTTGGCCATTGTGGAGAATTATCTGATCATTGTGTTTCGTGACTGATTTACAGACTTTGACCTTTTGTGTGCTGATTTTTCCCTGCTTTGAAACTAAACCAGAGCAAAGTGTGTTTCACTTTGTGAAAGAAAAAGGACTGTGAATTGCCTCACAGCTGCAAGCTAAGTATCACAGAACTGATAAGGGACTTGTACCAATTACCAGTTTGTTTGGAGACGAGTGCTCTTTGCTATACCAAAAGAGGGCTTAGGTTAAGTGAATTTTCGGTATAAAGAACATTGTTTTGAATTTTCAATGTCTGAAATTTGTACCTGTGAATTTTGGGGAGGATTCTACCTGAGAGCCCGACAGAACAGGTTATTTACCATACTGGTAGAAACCTGCTACTGGTTGTAAGGGAATCTGCCTTCCCTATTGACTTTGCTTGCCAGGTCATAGAAGGGGATCAAGTGACCCCGGGACACTGCAACCATCCTAAATGCGAATCATTTGCCAAGCCTTTGAATTTTGATCATGTGACCATGGGGAGGTTGCCAGGGTCACGTGAAAAATGGTCATAAATCACGATCTTCGGTGCCATTGTATCATGGTCACTCAATGCATCATTGTAAGTCAAGAACTATCTGTATGGCGCAGGAGGAGGTTGCCGTTCCCGCCACTCCCGGCGTGCTGCGTGCATAACTCCGCATCTCTGGCAGGCCTGTGCATGCATCCAAGCAAGATTTTGCTTCTGCACATGGACAAGAAGCAAAATTTCATGAGAGGACGTGCGCGTGGGGGAGTTTTCGGCAATTTTCTTACTTCCGCGCATGAGCTGAAGCAAAATCTGCCTTAGATGCGGACGCACACCAGAGACGCGGAGCTGCGTGCACAGCTCAATTTTTGCTACTGGTATGATGGTGTCGACCCATGTGTGTGAACATTTTTGGCGATTTTCTTGCTTCCACGCATGCGCAGAAGCAAAAAATTGCTGAAATCTCATGCGCATGTGTCCCCTCCTGAGATTTTTCTTCTTGCAGAAGCTTAGAAGCAAAATCTCGCTCAGATGCGCACGTACACCAGAACTGCGCGCACAGCTCAATTTTTGCTACTGTTACAACGACGGTGTCGACTATACCAGTAGAAACCCGCTACTGGTATGGCCCCTTCATCGGAACGCTTTGACTCCCAGAATTCCTGTTGCAACTCAGGAATTCTGGGAATTAGCTGATTAAAAGGGCCCTCTGGAACCAACTCCCCCCTGATATCAGAGTTGCCCCCACCCTCCTTGCCTTTTGTAAGCTCCTTAAAGCCCACCTCTGTCGTCAGGCATGGGGGAACTGAGATATTCCCTTCCCCCTAGGCTTATAAAAAAATTATGCATGGTATGTCTGTATGTATGATTGGTTTCTCAAATTGAGGATTCTTTTTAAATTAACTTAAATATTAGATTTGTTTATATTGTTTTATTACTGTTGTTAGCTGCCCTGAGTCTACGGAGAGGGGCGGCATACAAATTTGATAATTAATAAATAGATAGATAGATGATAGCTAGATAGATAGCTAGATGATAGCTAGATAGATAGCTAGCTAGCTAGCTAGCTAGCTAGCTAGATAGATAGATAGATAGATAGATAGATAGATAGATAGATAGATGATAGATAGATGATAGATAGAAAGATAGATGATAGATAGATGATAGATAGATGATAGATAGATAGATAGATAGATTAGATTAGATTTATTGGATTTATATGCCGCCCCTCTCCGTAAACTTGGGGCGGCTCACAACAATGGTAAAAACAATACATAATAACAAATCCAATACCCACCAATCCAATTACAATTTTAAGCTAATTTTAAGATAGATAGATAGATAGATAGATAGATAGATAGATAGATAGATGATAGATAGATAGATAGTTAGATGATAGATAGATAGATAGATAGATGATAGATAGATATAGATAGATAGTTAGATGATAGTTAGATGATAGATAGATTGATAGATAGATAGATAGATGATAGATAGATGATAGATAGATAGATGATAGATAGATGATAGATAGATGATAGATAGATAGATAGATAGATAGATGATAGATAGATAGATAGTTAGATGATAGATAGTTAGATGATAGATAGATAGATAGATAGATAGATATAGATAGATAGATAGATAGATAGATAGATAGAGATAGATAGATAGATAGATAGATAGATAGATAATAAAGTTGTTCATCCCAGTCTAGCCTGCCTTTTTCTTTTTACTGATAGAAAACACTCAATGGTTGTTTCATTCTAAACATAACGTCCTTCTAAAGTGAGACTTTAAGGTTCAATCACCCAGCTTCATTCAAACGATGGGCGTCGAGACTCCACTTCCTCCTTGAAACTCTATTTTCATAACTCTCTCCACTGAGCACGGCTCAGTCGCTATGTCAGCTGTTTCTGGAATCACCTTCAGACACCAGACGGCTATAAAATCCTGCAGAGGCGTACCCTTTAGCTCACTCAGGGATGTCACCTCCTTAGGAAGACACCAGGTTCTTGCCAAAGAGTTTTTGGTCTGGAGAATTTTGATTACCTGTGTGCCATACATGAAAAGGCCCAGCCCTGTAGTCTTCCATTCTGACTTCATCTCCAAGGAGTAGCAGTTCATTTGTTTTTTCTTTCTGCAATGTCAAGTAGCTGCATCAACATAATTCCGAGACACTCCCCCCCCCCAAAAAAAATGCAGCAGGATGGGGGGAAAACAACCCCAACCCTATTACCATTTAAATAAAGTCAGGCACTACATATGTGAAACTTGATCATATTAAGAAACTCAACAGATTACAATTTATTTAGAATAGAATAGAATTCTTTATTGGCCAAGTGTGATTGGACAGACGAGGAATTTGTCTTTGGTGCATATGCTCTCAGTGTACATAAAAGAAAAAGATACATTTGTCAAGAATCATGAGCCTGGAAAAAGACCATAGACCCAACCTGCTCCATTGTGAATCTCTGCAGCCACACTGTCTAGCAATTTAATGGGCTATTTAATATTTAAATGAGGGCAGTAGAAAATTGATGAGTATTTTCAGAAAAGGAATACGAGGAACGAGGATGCAACAATTTCAATCAGCAACTATAGCTTTACGAGAGAAGGCCTGTCTCAGATTTTTAAAATTACTTTCATCATCAGTACCAGTATAATTTGTTATTTTATGTATTTCTCTCTTAATAGAATAGAATTCTTCATTCTTCATCCCAGAATATCTCCGGGACCGCCTTCTGCCGCACGAATCCCAGCGACCGGTTAGGTCCCATAGAGTGGGCCTTCTCCAGGTCCCGTCGACTAAACAATGTCGTCTGGCGGGACCCAGGGGAAGAGCCTTCTCTGTGGTGGCTCCGACCCTCTGGAACCAGCTCCCCCGAGATTAGGATTGCCCCCACCCTCCTTGCCTTTTGGAAACTCCTTAAAATCCACCTCTGCCGTCAGGCATGGGGGAATTGAAACATCTCCTCCTTTCCCATGTAGTTTCTGTGTATGATTCGACTGTGTGCTTGTTTTTTATATATTGGGGTTTCTTTTGGATTTTTTAACCTAGATTTGTTACGATGTATTGTTTTTTGCCATTGTTGTGAGCCGCCCCGAGTGTACGGAGAGGGACGGCATATAAATCTAATAAATCTAATAAATCTAATCTAATCTAATCATTGGCCAAGTGTAAGAAAAAGATACATTTGTCAAGAATCATGTGGTACAACACTTAATGATTGTCATAGGGTACAAATAAGCAATAAACAATTAATATTAATAAAAATTGTAAGGATACAAGCAACAAGTTACACAGTCATAAGTGGGAGGAGATAGGTGATAGGAACAATTAGATAAACTAATAGTAATAGTAGTGCAGACTTAGTAAATAGTTTTATAGTGTTAAGCAAATTATTTGTTTAGCAGAGGGATGGTGTTTGGGAAAAAACTGTTCTTGTGTCTAGTTGTCTTGGTGTGCACTGCTCTGTAGCGACATTTTGAGGGTAGGAGTTGAAACAGTTTATGTCCAGGATGTGAGGGGTTAGTAAACATTTTCAGGGCCTCTTTTTGATTCGTGCAGTATACAGGTCCTCAATGCAAGGCAGGTTGGCATCAATTGTCTTTTCTGTAGTTCTGATTCTCCTCTAAGTCTGCAGAACCAAACCAGACAGTTATAGAGGTGCAGATGACTGACTCAGTGATTCCTCTGTAGAACTGTATCAGCAGCTCCTAGGGCAGTTTAAGCTTCCTGAGTTGGCACAGAAAGAACAGTCTTAAGATCAATATTAATACCCAACCAAATTTAAGAAAATTGTGCTTCTTACTTTTGAAATTCTCTTCAACGGAGTAGATTCACTTCAGCTTCGGAATGTAGTGGGAAATTACACAATTGTTGGGATTTGATTCCTGCTAAGGTGACACGTAAATAGCAAAATAATTCTGACGGATTGTCTTTAAAAAAGGGTTATTCTTTCATTTGTGGGAGTCATGATAGGAGCCTCCCGAAAATTCAAGGGTACAAATTTCAGACACACGCGTTTGAAAATTCAAAACAATGTTCTTCATCACAAAAGTCAAAATAAACTAAGCACTCTTTTTGTATTGCAAAGAGCACTCGTCCCAAAACAACTGGGTAATCTGTACAATGTCCCTTAAGCAGTCATTAAGTACTTAGCCAGCAGCTGTGGAGAAACTTCACACCCCTTCTTCTTCCAACGAAGGGAGACACACACACACACTGCTCTGCTTTGGTTTCAAGGGCGTGAAAAAGCAACAAAGTCCAGCACACAAGATTCCTGAGGAAACTGCAACAGATATTCTTCCACAATGGCCAAACCCACATGCTGCTATTTATAGCAGCAGCCCTAATTACTGGAGCCCCACCCAAAGACAGGTGTTCTTACTTGGTCTCTTCTACGCATAATTCTGCGTTTGCGTGGGTCCAAAATGTCATCATCTGAAGCTATAGAAGATAAGGAAGATTGACTGCCTGGGCTGTGTGCCAAGTCCTCCTCTGCCGAGTCACTCCCACCTTCTTCGTCGTCCGAGGAAACGAAACTCTGAAATGATTCTGTCGGCAATAACACAGGCCTGTGACATGTTGAAGTTTCCCCTGCATCCACTTCCCCATTCCCTGGGGCAGGAGCTGGGCCAGAGCCAACCAGAACACATGTGATATAGTTATATCCTTTTTGCAAAATAATAATATGATGAAGGAGAAGAAGGAGGGGAGGAGGGGAGGAGGAGGAAGAGGAGGAGAAGGAGATGATGGTGAAGATCTTGTGGGACTTTCGAATAGAGATTGTCATTTGGAACACAATACACCAGATATCTTGGTTGTCGAGGGACAAAGAGTACAATTTATTGGTATCGTTGTACCAGGATATGCCAAAATTGGGGGGAAAAGAACTGAAAAAATTACAAAATATCGCGACCTGGCCGTCGAAACTACACGGCTATGGACGAAACATTTAGCAGTTCTGTGTTAGCAAAAACTTCAGAAGAGAAGGATTTAGGGGTAGTGATTTCTGACAGTCTCAAAATGGGTGAGCAGTGTGGTCGGGCAGTAGGAAAAGCAAGTAGGATGCTTGGCTGCATAGCTAGAGGTATAACAAGCAGGAAGAGGGAGATTGTGATCCCCTTATATAGAGCGCTGGTGAGATCACATTTGAAATACTGTGTTCAGTTCTGGAGACCTCACCTACAAAAAGATATTGACAAAATTGAACAGGTCCAAAGACGGGCTACAAGAATGGTGGAAGGTCTTAAGCATAAAACATATCAGGAAAGACTTCATGAACTCAATCTGTATAGTCTGGAGGACAGAAGGAAAAGGGGGGACATGATCAAAACATTTAAATATGTTAAAAGGTTAAATAAGGTTCAGGGGGGAAGTGTTTTTAATAGGAAAGTGAACACAAGAACAAGGGGACACAATCTGAAGTTAGTTGGGGGAAAGATCAAAAGCAACATGAGAAAATATTATTTCACTGAAAGAGTAGTAGATCCTTGGAACAAACTTCCAGCAGACGTGGTAGATAAATCCACAGTAACTGAATTTAAACATGCCTGGGATAAACATATATCCATTGTAAGATAAAATACAGGAAATAGTATAAGGGCAGATTAGATGGACCATGAGGTCTTTATCTGCCGTCAGTCTTCTATGTTTCTATGTTTCTATGTGATACCCATTGTCATCGGGGCACTTGGTACCATGTCCGAGAATTTCACAAAACACATCAATAAATTGCAGCTTCCTGCAATAAAACCAGTGGAACTGAAAAAACCTGCGCTACTCAAAACATGATATATTTTAAGAAGATACATACAGTACTTGGTTGATACCTAGGATGCTGCCAGTAACCCACATCAACCATTAACACCAGTCAATGGCATTCATGACACATCTTTAAATGTTCCGTTGATTGAGTTTCATGTTTAAAGAATGATAATGATGATGATAATGATGATGATAATTTGCTAATCGGAACATCACATATTTTAAGAAGATACTTGGCTGATACCTAGGACGCTGGCAGCAACCATATCAATCATTCACATCAGTCAATGGTATTTGTGACGCATCTTTAAATAATAATAATAATAATAATAATAATAATAATAATAATAATAATAATATTAACAATAATAATTTATTGGATTTGTATGCCGCCCCTCTCCGTAGACTCAGGGCGGCTAACAACAATAATAAAAAGAGCATGTGACAATCCAATAATAAAACAACTAAAAACCCTTATTATAAAACCAAACATATATACAGACATGCATAACTTGTAATGGCCTAGGGGTAAGGAATATCTCAACTCCCCCATGCCTGGCGGTATAAATGAGTCTTGAGTAGTTTACGAAAGACAGGGAGGGTGGGGGCAATTCTAATCTCCAGGAGGAGTTGGTTCCAGAGGGCCGGGGCCACCACAGAGAAGGCTTTTCCCCTGGGGCCCGCCAAATGACATTGTTTAGTCGACGGGACCCAGAGAAGGCCAACTCTGTGGGACATTATCGGTCGCTGGGATTTGTGCGGTAGCAGGCGGTTCTGGAGGTAGTCTGGTCCAAAGCCATGTAGGGCTTTTAAGGGCATGACCAACACTTTGTATTGTGACTGGAAACTGATCGGCAGCCAGTGCAAGCCATGGAGTGTTGAAGAAACATGGGCGAATCTTGGAAGCCCCATGATGGCTCTCGCGGCTGCGTTCTGCACGATCTGAAGTTTCCGAACACTTTTCAAAGGTATACCCATGTAGAGAGCATTGCAGTAATCAAACCTCGAGGTGATGAGGGCATGAGTGACTGTGAGCAGTGACTCCCTGTCCAAATAGGTCCGCAACTGGTGCACCAGGCGAATCTGGGCAAACGCCCTCCTCGATCCACAGCCGAAAAATGATGTTCCAATGTCAGCTGTGGATCGAGGAGGATGCCCAAGTTGCGAACCAATGTTCAGTTGACTAAGTTTCATGTTAAGAGACAATAATAATAATGGAGAGATAAGTACAGAAACCCCTTGACTTCGGACTGTAATAGAGCCTGCCCATTACGGTCAGTAAATTAGATTAGTACAGGAACAGTTGAGAACCTATGACCTTTTTTGTAGTGGTTGATAAATGAACACATAGTCATTAAGTGAATCCACCTGTGTGACATTTTTGTGAAACCAGAGCATCTGCACCAAGACAAATTCCCTGTGTGTGCAATCACACTTGGCCAATAAAGAATTCTATAATTGATGGTTTTGGGGGGAAAAACAAAAACATAAATTGTGCTCCCGTGATTACAGGATGCTGAAACCAGTATTGGGCTGCCCTCGGTACACTTGGAATCGCTGGTCTGTTAGCGGAAATGGCGACGCGTGTGCGTTTGTGCGTCCCCGCCACCCCCCTGCGGAATGCCGCACAAGAATTTGCTTCTGCACATGCACGGAAGCAAAGAAATTGCACAAAACCCAGCGACTTTCGGCCTTTCTTTGCTTCTGCGCATGAAATCAAAGCAAAGAAATCAGCAAAAATCTCCAAAATCTTGCACGTACGAACGTCCAGCACTGGGATGTTCGGCCAAATTTGCGGAGAGGGGAGGCATATAAATCCAATAAATCTAATCTAATCTAATCAAATTCCTGAGCATGAGTGTGTGTGTGTCTGCTGCCACCTGGGACTAATCTCGTAGGGAAAGGTAAGTGCGGCCCTTCTCTGGCTGAAACCACTTGTAAATGTAAGCCAGTTTGAGAGTGAATGAAATGCAGTCATGTAAGGGGTGTGTGTGTGTGTGTGCGTGTGCAGCCACTGGAACTTTGGAATTGGGTCATTCATTACCCTTGGGGAGAGAGCCGTCGTAAGTTGAGGATTGCATGTATCATCATTAAGTAAGGAATTGAATGCTCTCTAGTGATAAATATATTGCATTTATTTGTAAGACCAAACTAACTATAACAGGCATGGGGAACCTTTTGAGCATTGTGTGCCGAAAGTCCAAGCAAGAGAGCGCTGTTGTGCTCGCGCATGCCAGCACCCATAATGCAATGCGTGCCCCCATTTGGGCATGCAGGCACGTTCCCCATGCCCTGCACAGTGCATGGGCCCGCATTGTGCATGCACCAGCATTGTGCTTGCGCCCCGCACCGTACATGCACATATGCAAACCCTCCCCACTGTACATGTGCCTCCCCACTTCTTTCAAAAGGGCCGGTGCTCCTCTTACTGCTCGAGACAAAGGATCAGCCATTCCCAAGGCCGGGTGTTCAGCAGCAAAATCTCACTTGGGGGCACATAGCCACCCGCCAGTCACTCAGAGCTGCGCACGAAGCTATATTTTTGCTACCGGAACACTGTTCCCTCCCCCCTCCGTCCAGGTAGGAATCTGGCTGGCACATGGCAGTGCTGAGATTGGGGGGGGGGGGGGCGAAAGCCTGCACCGGCCAGGAAATAGTGCCAGAAACCAGACTGGCTGGCCAGAGGGCATGCGCACACTGGAAATATGAAGATCACCTTCATGGAGTATGCATGCGCAATGGGTAGCTGAACCTGTGTGCATGGAAACCAGCTGGTCGGTG
The DNA here is from genome assembly GCF_031021105.1 of Erythrolamprus reginae. Taxonomy (NCBI): domain Eukaryota; kingdom Metazoa; phylum Chordata; class Lepidosauria; order Squamata; family Dipsadidae; genus Erythrolamprus; species Erythrolamprus reginae. Next base: position 343,700,179 of record NC_091951.1, on the reverse strand, counting down.
CACCGGAACGCAGAAGAACAAGGGGCGATGGTTCTGCGGGCCATTTCTGGCACATGTGCCATAGGATCGCCATCACGGAACTATAAGCTTAAAAATAAAGAATTGACCAACTAATTTAATTAATTTGATTCCTATGCCGCCCAGACCCCATTGGGACTCATTTAATTCATTGGGACTGAACTATTTAATTGTAGTTACCAAAACAACAAAATGTGTAACGCTGGCAAACTTCAGATAATATAGCAAATGAGTTATGGATTCGTGAAGTCTCTCAAACTGCCGGGTTAAAAAAAACCCACCACCACATCACAGATAAGAGTAATGGGACCCTGCAGACTTTATGTGTTGCACCTCACATTCTCTGGCTGAACATTTTCTTCAAATTGCAATGTTATCTTCGCCTCTCCCTGGATGTGATTCAGTGTATCAACATGCTTTGAGTCACATCCATGGGCATCTCTCCATCCCCAGCTTTAGAAGATCGTAAAGGAGACGGGCAGAGGGGCTTCCCCCCCCCTTCCATCCTTTCCTTCCTTCTCTCCCTCTTATTCTTCCTTCCTTCCTTCCCTTTCTTTTCTCTCCTTTCTTCCCCATCTCTCCTTCCTTCCCTCCCTCCTTCCTTCTCACCTTCCCTGTGCCCCCCTTTCTTTCTCTCCCCCTCATCCTTCCTTCCTCAACTCTCCTTCCTTCCTTTCCCTCTCATCCTTCCTTCCCTTTCTTCTTCCCCTCCCCTCCCCTCCTTCCTTTTCTCCCTCCTCCCTCCCTCCCCTCTCTTTCCTTCTCTCCCTTTCATTCTTCCTTCCATTTCTTATCTCTCCTTCCTTCCCTCCCTGTCCCTCCCTTTCCTTCCTTCCCCCTCCCTCCTTCTCTCCCTTCCTCATTACTCATTCCTTCTCTCCCTCCCTCCTTTTCTTCCCTTTCTTATCTCTCCTTCCTTCCCTTCCTGTCCCTCCCCTTTCCTTCCTTCCCTCCCTTTCTTTCTCCCCTCCCTCCTCCCCTCCTCTTCCTTCCTCCTGTCCACCTTCTTTCTCTCCCTCCCATTCTTTCTTCCTTCCCTTTCTTATTTCTCCTTCCTTCCCCATCTCTCTTTCCTTCCCTCCCTCCCTCCCTTCTCTACCCCTCCCTCTCCTTCCAAGCTCAATTTCCCCTCCCCCTCCTTTCCTTCTCTCCCTCCCTTTCTTCTTCCCCTCCCCCTCCTTTCCTTCTCTTTCCCTTTCTTCCTCCCCCCTTCCTTCTCTCCTGTCCTCAACCCTTCTTTCCTTCTCTCCCTTTCACCCTTCCTTCATCCCCTTTCTTCTCTTCCTCCTTCTTCATCTCTCCTTCCTTTCCTCCCTCCCCTCCCTCCCTCTTTCTTCCTCCCCTCCTTCCTTCTCTTCCCTCCCTCCTTTCAAGCTCAAGTTTCCCCTCCCTTCCCCTTTCCTTTCGGGGCGGCGGGAGGAGTCAGGGCCAGGCGGCTTCCGGGGTCTCAGCCCTCCCTAAGTTGAACCCTCCCCGGGCCAAAGAGGCGGATGGCGGCTCCAGATGCGGTGCAAAAACTACTGCACCGCCCATCGTCCCCTGCCGCCGGGCGCTGCCTTGTTCCGACCGGCCCCTTTCACCGCCTCTCCCCAAGCGACCTGAGGGAACCTCCCACACACACTTCTCCTGTGACGGGCCTGGACACCGGGTCGCCTCAGCCACCTCAGCCCGCGCAGGAGCTCACACGGAGGGACCCGCGCCAGAGAAGAGCGAGGCCGCCCCGGCTGTCCCCGCGGACCGTCCCGGCCTGCCTGCCTCCCTCCCTCCCTCAGCGGCTGGCTGCCCTCGCCCGCCCTTTGCTCGGCTACTCCGTCCCCGCCCCAGCGCCGGCGGCGGCGGCTCCTCTGATGCCGATGACTCAGGCGGCGGCTCGCCAGGCCAGCCCGGCAGTCGCCGCCGCCGCCGCTCGGGCGATGAGTGGCTGCCGAGCCGGAGGGGGCAGGGCGGGACGGCCGGACGGGGCCAAGCCAGGCCAAGGGCGCGGGGCGGCGCGGGGGCCCCGGGGGCGAGGGAGACGGCAGGCGCCGCCCGGGCCCGCTTTCCGAGAGGCCCGGCGCCCTCTAGCCCGGCGGGGGGCGGAGGCTGCAGGGGGTACACGAGGGGGCCAATCCAGGCCTGCAAGGACAGCCCGGACGGACTGCGGCGCTCTTGAGGGGGCCCCGGTGCGAGTCCCGCGCTCTCTTTCAGGCCTACCTTGCAGGGCTGTCCCGAAGGGGAGGCGGAAGACACCCCCCCCATTTAATCTTTAGTTTTAATTTATAATTTCATTAAATTATACATTAAATACTATACATATATTCGTGTGTGTGTGTGTGTGTGTGTGTGTGTGTGTGTGTGTGTCTATCCCTTTTCATTATTAGCAAAAATGTTACATATACAAACTTTTTTTTCTGTCTCCCTTCATTTTCATTATCAGCACAAATGTTACACACATACATATACTGTAGATACACACATACTACATACACGCATACTGAACATATACATACTCTATACATAGACAGGTATATAAATGGAATTTATTGTGGATTTGTGAAAAAATGTTTAAAGAAAAAAACAATAAAAATAGAATTTATTGGTTATTGTATGTAAACATATATCCATCCTAAGATAAAATACAAAAAATAGTATAAGGGCAGACTCGATGGATCATGAGGTCTTTTTCTGCCGTCAGTCTTCTATGTTTCTATGTATGTATGTATGCATGTGTACACACATTACATACTGTATGCAGATATGTATATATAAGTAGAATTTATTGTTTATTGTGTATGTATATGTATATATACATATATAAATATACATACTGTATGCATACAGATGTGTGTATATATGTGATTGTGTGTAATATTTTGCTGATAATATATAGTCTCCCTTATTGACTACCCACCTAATCATGGTACAGAAATTATGTATATAATCTATAATTACCTAGGTATAGGCAGTGTGTGTGTGTAAATACATATCCGTGCATTATTGCACACCCATCCCCAGGGACCCTCCAAACAGGCAAGCAGACCTTTCTCGGGGTTGGGTTCCCCTGCTGCCTGTGGATTGTGGAGTTCCGCACCCTGGAAGGAAGGGCTACCTTAACCCGCCCAACCTGGCGCTCCTCCTCGTTGACAACGTGGAAAGGCAATTCCTCCCTTCGGGATGGGGACCCGCCCTGGGAGACGCTTTCCCGGGCCTGAAGGATTTGGGACCTTTTTTTTTTTAGTTTGGTTGCGAAAGCCTCGGAAAGTCGTTTGGAAACCTCCCCGACGTCCCTGGGAGGGTATCAGGCTTCAAAGCTTGGCAGGCCGAGGCAGCGGCGGCCCTGAGAGACACGAGCCTCTTTCGGGGTCAGAAAGGAAAAATGGTTCGGGCTGGAGATGAAAAACGGGTTCTGCCGCTCGGGGATTGGCGGAAAGAGGGTATGACGTTGCCACCTAGGCAGATGCCGAGTTGCCATTGGCTAGAAAGAGGGAGTTGCGAAACTGTCAAGCCTGTTTGTCAAGCTTGGGCCTCTTTGGAAAGGGGTGGACTTCAACTCCCAGAATTCCCCAGCCAGCAAGGCTGGATGGGGAATGCTGGGGATTGAAGTCCACACCTTTCCAAGTGGCCAAGTTTGACAAATGCTGTATTAAGGGCAAGCACTGACACCCCCCTCCCCACCCGAAGGTACCAGTAGTGGAGTTTCCTAAAATAATAAAATGAAATGAAATAATAAATAAATAATAAATAAATAAATAAAATAAATAAATAATAAATAAATGAAATAATAAAATGAAATAAATGAAATGAAATAATACAATACAATGCTAAAATAAAATAATAAATAATAGAATGAGATGAAATAATGAAATAAAATAAAATAATGAATAAACAAAACAAATTAATAAACAAATTAATAAAATAAAATAAAATAATATGATACAAAAATAAAATATAGGTCAGATTACCTGAAATGTGTAGCTAGGGAGCACCTAAAAGTAGATTTGGTCTGAAACAGAAGCAAAACTGTCTCTGAGCAGCATTGGGGGAAACAAGGAAAGCTTTACTCTCCCAGAGAAATGACTCAGCTCGGACTTTGGTTCTATTTTTAGGGTGAATTACACAGTAAAAAAAATGTGTCTGCGGTGATGGGGTGTGGGTGGGAGCCGCCGTTTCATCTGCCTCTTGGTTTGGAAACTCAAGTGGTTTCGGTGGTGGATTGATAACCTGCTTTTGCCTCGCGTCCCAGCTGGCTCGCTGCAGGGAGCTCTTTGTGGGGCAGCCCTTGAAGAAGGTGCAGTAAAAAAAATGAGGTACGGTAAATGGCAGCAGCTTGCTTGTTCCTCAAAACAAGCCAGAAACCCCCAGATAAATAGGTATCTTTGGAGCCATCCTTGGATTCTGGATGTATTTAATTAAAATGCTTTTCAAATTTTGTTCCCAAGAAGATGGACCTGAGGCTAAGAGGGCTAGACGGGTAGTCCTCAACTTTCGACCACAATGGAGCCCAAAATTTATGTTACTAAGTGAATCAGCTGCTAAATGAGTCCCCCCCCTAACAACTTTTCTTGCCATATTCGCTAAGTGAATCACGGCCGTTGTTAAATTAGTAACACGGTTTATCAAGTGACTGGTTTCCCCATTGACTTTGCTTGTCAGAAAGTTGCAAAACGGATCCCGTGACCCAGGGACACAGTCATAAATGTGAGTCACATGGCAAGCATCCTAAACCATGTGGCCATGGGGGATGCTGCAAGAGTTATAACTATTAAAAATGGTAATAAGTCACCTTTTTCAGTGCCATTGTAACTGAACGGTCACGAAATGAACTTGTCAGTCAAGGACTACTTGTACTTTCATTTGGTCAGACAAGGATCTTTTTACATAATGAGGCTTTTAAAATTAAGCTACATTTTATTTTATATGGTTATGTGTCTTTTCACTGGCCATTGTTAAATTTTCAGTTTTATAGGTACAGTGGTACCTCTACCTAAGAACACCTCTACTTACGAACTTTTCTAGATAAGAACCGGGTGTTCAAGATTTTTTTGCCTCTTCTCAAGAACCATTTTCCACTTACAAACCCAAGCCTCTAAAACTGTAACCGGAAAAGGCAGAGAGAAGCCTCCGCGGGGCCTCTCTAGGAATTTCCTGGGAGGATACAGATCTGGAAAAGGCGGGGAGAAGGCTCTGTGGGGCCTCTCTAGGAATCTCCTGGGAGGAAACAGGGCTGGAAAAGATGGGGAGAAGCCTCTGTGGGGCCTCTCTAGGAATCTCCTGGGAGGAAACAGGGCCTCCACCCTCCCTATAGTTTCCCCAATCGCACGCATTATTTGCTTTTACATTGATTCCTATGGGAAAAATTGCTTCTTCTTACAAACTTTTCTATTTAAGAACCAGGTCATTAAATTCGTAAGTAGAGGTACCACTGTATTGTATTTTTCAGCGTATAACACGCACCTAGATTTTAGAGGTGGAAAACAAGGGGAAAAGTATTCTGAACCAAATGGTGTAGTAATATATTGTTTAATAAAATACCAGTGTGGCTTTTTACAACCATGTACTGTACACTTCTTTTCTGATATTTTCTTTTATTATTCTCAAAGGAAATAATTTTATTTATTTGTTTGTTTGTTTTGTCACGTATATATTGGTGGTATACAAGATATAATATTTATATATATGATACTACTAAAAGAGAAACATTAGGACGGGACAGAAGGCACTCTGGTACACTTATGCACGCCCCATAATTCTGGCCTCATTTTAATCTTTTGCTCCGTTATTTCTTCAATCCAATTTTTAATTTTCCTCCAATATTCCTTTGCATCCGGACATGTCCACCAGATGTGGTAGAATGTCCCTTGCTATATGATTACATTTCCAACAGTTAGGTGATGTGGATGGACACATTTTGGCCAATCTCATTGGTGGTAGATGCCATCTATAAAACATTTTAAATGTGATAGTAACTTTGAATAGTCTAAACAAATAAGATGTAAGTGAAGGGCTATATCTATATTGTTTTAATAATCATAATCATAATAATAATAATCATCATCATCATAATGATAATTTATTAGATTTGTATGCCACCTCTCTCCAGAGACTTGGAGCGGCTCACAACAATGACAACAATATACAAATCCAATATTTAAAAAGAAACAAAACATTTTAAAAACCCATCATTAAGAACCATTCAATACATTCATACCATTCATAAAAGTATATGTGCTCAGGGGTATCTCAGTTACCTCATGCCTGGTGACAAAGGTGGGTCTTAAGTAACTTGCAAAAGGCAAAGAGGGTGGGACCCATTCTAATCTCCAGGGGGAGTTGATTCCAGAGGGCCGGGGCCACCACAGAGAAGGCTCTTCCCCTGGGGCCCGCCAGACGACATTGTTTCATCGACGGGACCCGGAGAAGGCCAACTCTGTGGGACCTTATTGATCGCTGGGATTTGTGCGGCAGAAGGCGGTTCCAAAGGTATTCTGGTCCGATGTAGGGCTTTATAGGTCATTACGAACACCTTGAATTGTGACCGGAAACTGATCGGCAACCAGTGCAGGTTGCGGAGTGTTGACGAAACGTGGGCAAATCTAGGAAGCCCCACGATAGCTCTCGCGGCTGCATTCTGCACGATCTGAAATTTCCGAACACTTTTCAGAGGTAGCCCCATGTAGAGAGCGTTGCAGTATTTATTTTTATTTATTTATTTTGTCCAATACAGTGATCCCTCGATTAGCACGGTCTCGATTAGCGCGAAACGCTGCAACGCGGTTTTTCAAAAAATATTAATTAAAAAAATAAAATATTAAAAAATAAAAAATAAGTCCACGCTAGTTCTCTCTCTCTTTCTCTCCCTGTTGCCGGCGTGGTATATGAGAGAGAAAGAGAGAGGCAGAGGTCGGGCGCATTACCGGGAGGTGGAGGCAGCGTGGGGACGCTGGGTGCCGGGGACACCGAGGAGGGGGTGGACGTCAACTGCGGGCGGGAGGAAAGCGAATGCCACGGGGCTGGGCTCGGCTCCCCCCTCGGCTCCCCCCCTTACCAGCCCCGCCGCGGAAGGCTCCATTCTGTTCCCTGAATGGAGACCGCCGGCCGCTCAATCGGGCCGGCAGGGAACAGAATGGAGCCTTCCGCGGCGGGGCTGGTAAGGGGGGGAGCCGAGGGGGGAGCCGAGCCCAGCCCCGTGGCATTCGCTTTCCTCCCGCCCGCAGCCGACTGATCGTGGGCTCCTTCGCAACCTCGGAGAGCTTCCTGGTTTTCGTGAGCTTTCATGCCCTGGAAGCTCTCCGAGGTTGCGAAGGAGCCCACGATCAGTCTCGGCTGCGGGTGGGAGGAAGGCGAATCCCCCGTGGGCTCCGTTACATCTTCCGCTGCCAGCCAGGCCATGCTGGCGGCAGCGGAACAATCGCTGGCTGTCAACTTTTCTTTTTAAAACTGGGCAGGAGCTGACTTGCCTCCCCAGTGCTAAAAAGAAAAGTTGACAGCCAGCGCTGCGACTGACGGAATGCTGAGCCTCCCGTTTTCTCTCCCCCCCCCCTCGCCCCTTCGCCTCCCTGTGTCCCTAGGAGAAGTGCTGGGGATTGAGGCAAGACAGACCTTCTGCTCCTCACCAGCACTTCTCCTAGGCACAAAGGGGGGCGAAGGGGCGAGGGGGCGGAGAGAGAACGGGAAGCTCAGCATTCCGTCAGCCGCAGCGCTGGCTGTCAACTTTTCTTTTTAAAACTGGGCAGGAGCTGACTTGCCTCCCCAGTGCTAAAAAGAAAAGTTGACAGCCAGCGCTGCGACTGACGGAATGCTGAGCCTCCCGTTCTCCCCCCCCCACCTCGCCCCTTCCGGTTTCGGCGTTCGGCAACGGAGTCCGGCGCTGGGGCCATGCGGGGCCGCTCATCCAGGGGGGCGTGGACTGGCAAGTCGCCCTCCTTTCTCTTTCTTTCTCTCTCTTATACCACACCGGTAACAGGGAGAGAAAGAGAGAGAGCGGAGGGCACCTTGCCGGTCCACGCCCCCCTAGATGAGCGGCTCCGCACGGCAAGCGGCAAGCGGCAAGTGATCTTGGAGTTTCCCCTTTGCCTGGGCGGCGGGAAGACCAAGGGAAGGTTCCTTCAGCCGCCCAACACCTGATCCGCTCCGCAGCGCGGCAACGGGGAAACCCCATCTTCGGCTCCTCGCTGCTTCCGCGCTGCGGAGCAGATCAGCTGTTGGGCGGCTGAAGGAACCTTCCCTTGGTCTTCCCCGCCGCCCACACGCAAAATCCACCATCTGCGCATGTGCGGCCATGAAAAAAATGGCGCACATGCGCAGATGGTGTTTTTACTTCCGCATCCAGTATAACGCGGAAATCGGTTAGCGTGGGAGGTCTTGGAACGTAACCCCCGCGCTAACCGAGGGATCACTGTACACAATGAGAGTTTTAGTGGGTATATATCTATATACACATAGTAAAATACATGATGAAGGTTATAGAGGAGATACTCATAGTAAAATATATCTAAGAAATAATAGAAAAGAAGATATAGTAATAGAACATATCAATGAAAGAACAGAAGAAGAGATATAGGAATAGAAGAACGGTATAGGAGATATAGGAGAGCAATAGGACAGGGGACGGATGGCACTCTAGTGCACTTGTACTCGCCCCTTACTGACCTCTTAGGAATCTGGCTAGGTCAACCATAGATAATCTAAGGGTAAAGTGTTGGGGGTTTGGGGATGACACTATGGAGTCAGGTAATGAGTTCCACGCTTCGACAACTCGGTTACTGAAGTCATATTTTTTACAGTCAAGTTTGGAGTGGTTAATATTAAATTTAAATCTGTTGTGTGCTCTTGTATTGTTGTGGTTGAAGCTGAAGTAGTCGCCGACAGGCAGGACGTTGCAGCATATGATCTTGTGGGCAATACATAGATCTTGTTTAAGGCGTCTTAGTTCATCATCTTGAACCTCGAGATGATGAGGGCATGAGTGACCGTGAGCAATGACTCCCTATCCAAATAGGGTCGCAACTGATTCTGGGCTGTCTTTTTCTTTTGCTATAGATGCTGCAGGAAGGTAAATGAAAACCCAAGCTGGAGATTGGAAGAATGAACCATCAGGAATGATCCCAGCCCTGAAGAAACACCTTGCGTTCTGTTAAAGTTCATCCATGTGTGCAGCAATGCTTAATGTGAAGCAACTTCAGTTCAATTTCCTTGCATAACCTCTGTCTCGTATCGCCTCCCCAGTTTCAGTTCCTGATGAGTATTTTTTTTTTAAATTGATCAACCTATTGATCTTTCTACTTTATGAGCATGGTGTAAGTGCCCACTGCACAGTTAGAGCTGGAGAGTACTTTGCATATTTAATGATGCTATGTAAATAACATTAAACATTTGAAACATGCACAGGTTGTACTTTAATCATAGGAAGGCGGGGCACGACCTTGCTGTGAGTATGTTTAAGAAAAGTAGAGCGGATACACAGGTAATCCTTGATTTATGGCGTAACAGAGAATGGAACTATGGTCATAGGTTGTGCAGGTCATTAAGGGAGTCACCCTGTGTCTGTGCCCAACTTTACAATCTTTTATGTGGCAATCTTTGGGTGAATGCCGTGATTCTTAAACGAACACATTGGAAAAAAAACCTTCGTAAATTTAATTAATCTGACTGCGGGTTTTGGAACTTTGAAACCCCGTTTTAAGTGGTTCTGGGGTGGTTCTGTCTTAATTTACAATCTAGGTTTAGAAAGCTGAGAACTACATCGCCTTAAACACGATCTAAGCATAGCCCGTAAAATCATCTGCTACAACGTCCTTCTTGTCAACTACTTCAGCTTCAACCACAACAACACATGAGCACACAACAGCTACAGACGTAAAGTAAACCGCTCCAAACTCAACTGCAGGAAATACGGCTTTAGTAACTGAGTAGTTAATGCCTGGAACTCACTACCAGACTCTGTAGTATCATCACCTAATCCCCAAAACTTTACCCTTAGACTATCCACTATTGACCTCACCCGATTCCTAAGGGGTCAGTTAGGAGTGTGCATAAGTGCACCAGAGTGCCTTCTGTCCCCTGTCCTAATGTTTCCCTCTTATTAGTACCCATCTCATGTATATAAACAGTGTGATATCTATGTATACTACCAATACGTACTTGACAAAATAAATAAATATATACATACACACATACATACACACATACTAAATAAATAAATAAATAAATAAGTTCTGGAGACCTCACCTACAAAAAGATATTGATAAAATTAAACAGGTCCAAAGATGGGCTATACAAATGGTGGAAGGTCTTAAGCATATAGCTTATCACTAAAGACTTCATGGCCTCAATCTGCATAGGCTCGAGCAGGGATAAGCAAAGTTGGATCTTCTATGACTTGTGGACTTCAACTCCCAGAATTCCTGAGCCAATCATGCTAGCTCGGGAATTCTGGGAGTTGAAGTCCACATGTCACAGAAGAGCCAACTTTGCCTACCCCTGGCTCGAGCCAATACAGATTGAGTTCATGAAGTCTTTAGTGATAAGCTATATGCTTAGGACCTTCCACCTATGCAGGGATGGGGGAAATTGTGTGCATGTGGAGGGGTAGCGTGGGGGGTGCGTATGTGTGTGTGTGTGTGGAGAAGGAATGGGTGTGGGCATGTGTGTGTGTTTTAGCACAAGCACACAGACCCTTTTGGCACGTGAACCAAAAAAGATTCGCCACCACTGGCATAGAGTCTGTTGCTTGTGAATAGAATTTTTTTATTGGCCAAGTGTGATTGGACACACAAGGAATTTGTCTTGGTGCATATGCTCTCAACGTACATAAAATAAAATATACATTTGTCAAGAATCATGTGATACAACACTTAATGATTGTCATAGGGGTCAAATAAGCAATGAAAAAGCAATATTAATAAAAATCTTAGGATATACGCAACAAGTTACAGTCATACAGTCAACATGGGAGGAAATGGGTGATAGGGTTAGGGTTAGGGTTAAACTAGAAGACCTCCAAGGTCCCTTCAAACTCTGCTATTTTGTTATTATTCTGTTATTCTTTTTCTTAAGATGTGGGAATGCAGCCGTTTTAGACTCACTTCTAACAGTTGATTTAATTAACTGCCTTAGGATGATCTGTGAATCCCGATATTTTCCTATGTGGCTCCTTTGGTATGCACTACAGGGACTTCGATTGGTTCAATTATTGCTTGGGGCTGAAATCCCAGACACAAATCCTAGTTTCGGGGCATTTATTCTGTCAACCAGATTTGGTCTCCAGATTTAATGCGCAGAGGGGCTTTTCATGTTGAATTTTGGCCCGGGGACACAAACGGATTATCTTTTCAATCCTCTACAGAGGGAAAAGAGTCTATCGTGGCTAACATTTTATCTCTGCCAACAAGGATGCCAAGAAATTGCTTTTTAAATATATCCTTGCTGGTTTGTTTTAATTGTATATTTTATTTTTCAAATGCGGTGTGATGCTTTGGGGGTTCACAAGATAGTACAGTAGTGTTTCCCAATCTTGAAAATGGGCGGACTTCAACTCCCAGAATTCTCCAATCAGCAAAGATGACTGGAGAATTCTGGGAGTTGAAGGCCCGTCCATTTTTGAGCGGGCTGGAGAATTCTGGGAGTTAAGTCTGCCCATCTTCAATTCAAAAACACTGTCCTGGAGTTGGAGAAAGTTATGTATGCCCAGTAATAAATAATAATAATAATAATAATTTATTAGATTTGTATGCCGCCCCTCTCCGAAGACTCGGGGCAGCTCACAACAACAGTAATGAGCAGCCAAAATTTTTACTGCCACACTGTGGGTGTGGCTTATTTTGTGGGTGTGGCTTAATGGTTATGTGACTGTGTCCAGCCATGTGACCGGGTGGGAGTGGCTTGAACGATCATCATCGATCCAGTGAACTGTTAAGTCCTCGACTTACAACCTTCCCAGTGTCGCTCAATGGGGTGACAATTTGCTTCGTTTTTCCCACGTTCTCCTCCTGGGTGCCCCCCCCGCCTCAGGCTGGGTTGCTAGGCGAACGGGTGCTGCCAGAAGCATAAATGCTGCCAGTGCCGCTTCCACCCACGCCTTCTGCTTGCACCTCAGGTGGGAGGTGGCCGCGTGAGGCTGGAGGGGGGCCAGGCAGGAGAGAGGGAAGCTCGTCTGAGGCCAGGAAGGAGGAAAGAGGAGAAAAGCAAGGAGCGCAGACGCAGCAGCAGGGAAAAAAGGGAGAGCTGAACCGAGACCAGTAATCCAGGAAGTGACAGCGGCTGATCAGCTGCAGCTGTGCACAAATCTTCATTTCCGCCGGTGGAATTGTGTTCCATCTCATCTTGCCTGCTGCCCACCCCTGTGTATGCCTTCTATTTAGGCCATGCAGTCCAACACCAGCTTATTGTAGAAATCTAAATTCATGAATCTTCAGAGGTGGCTGTCTTAAGCGTCTGCTTTTTTCCAGCAAAGTGCAACTGGCTACCTCTTTATTCAAGGGTTCCATCATCCAGATGCTCCTAGACCAGTGTTTTTCAACCAGTGTGCCACGAGACATGGTCAGGTGTGCCGCGAAGCTCAGAGAGAAAGAAAGAAAGAGAGAAAGAAAGAAAGAAAGAAAGAGAGAAAGAAAGAAAGAGAGAGAAAGAGAGAGAAAGAGAGAGAAAGAGAGAGAAAGAGAGAGAAAGAGAGAGAGAAAACAAGAGAAAGAGAGAGAGAAAGAGAGAGCGAGCAAGAAAGGGAGGGAAGGAGAGAGAGAGAAAGACATAGAGGGAGGGAGGGAGGGAGAGAGAAAGAGCAAAAAAGAGGAAGGAAGGAAGAGAAAGAAAGAGGGATGGAGAGAGAGAGAGAAAGAGGAAGGAAGGGAGAGAAAGAGGGAGGGAGAAAGAAATAGAGTGAAGGGGAGGAAGACAGAGAGAGAGAATTTTTTTGTCCAAACTTTTTTAGCGCCCCCCCCCCTCAATGTGCCCCAGGGTTTCGTAAATGTAAAAAATGTGCCGCGGCTCAAAAAGGGTTGAAAATCACTGTCCTAGACAGAGGTGGGTTTCAGTAGGTTCTCCCCAGCTCCGGAGAACCGGTAGCAGAGATTTTGAGTAGTTTGGAGAACCAGTAAATACTACCTCTGACTGGCCCCGCCCAGCAATGGGTTGCAACTGGTACCACTGGGATTGGGGCTCCGGTAGTGGAAATGGAGATACACACACATTTCTGCGCCCCAGACGTGTGAGATTTGGCTTCTGCGCATGAGCAGCAAGCCAAATCTCACGCGAGGATGCTCTCGTGCACGTAATTTTGCTGATTTTGGTCCTTTTTTTTGTTTCTGCGCATGTGTGGAAGCAAATAAATTGCCAAAAATAAGCAAAATCTCGCACGCAAGATCATCCTTTTGCGAGATTTCGCTTGCTCCGCATGCTCAGAATCCAAGTCCCAGCTGATCGGGAGGGAATGGAGATTTTACACTATCTTTCTCCTGCCATGCCCATCAAGCCACGCCCACAGAACTAGTAGTAAAAAAGTTTTAATCCCATCACTGCTCCTAGGTACCTTAAATGTTTTTTTAAAAAAATAGGAATCGTTGAGTCTGTCATCTGCACCTCTATAACTCTCTGGTTGGGTTCTGCAACCCAACAAGACCAATACATACATCAGAGGATAATCAGAACTGCAGAAAAAACAGTTGCTGCCAACCTGCCTTCCATTGAGGACCTGTAGACAGCACGAGTCAAAAAGAGGGCAGTGAAAATATTTACTGACCCTTCGCGTCCTGGACACAAAATGTTTCAACTCCTACCCTCAAAACGTCGCTACAGAGCACTGCACACCAAGACAACTAGACACAAGAACAGTTTTTTCCCGAACGCCATCACGCTGTTAAACAAATAATTCCCCCAACAATGTCAAATTATTTAATAAGTCTGCACTTCTATTTCTACTAGTTTTTTCTCATTATTCCTATCACACATTTCCTCCCATTTAGGACTATATGACTGTAACTTGTTGCTTGTATCCTTAAGATTTTTTATTAATATTGTTTTCTCATTGCTTATTTGACCCCTATGACAATCATTAAGGGTTGTACCTTATGATTCTTGACAAATGTTATCTTTTCTTTTATGTACACTGAGAGCATATGCACCAAGACAAATCCCTTGTGTGTCCAATCACACTTGGCCAATAAAGAATTTTAAAGGAATCAACTCTGGAATCAACTCCCCCCAGAGATTAGAACGGCCCCCACCCTCCTTGTCTTTCGCAAATTACTCAAGACCCACCTTTGTCGCCAGGCATGGGGGAGTTAGGATATTCCTTCCCCTAGGCCATTACAAGTTATGTATGGTATGTTTGTGTGTATGTTTGGTTTTTATAATAAGGATTTTTAGTTGTTTTATTAAATTGGATTGTTACATGTTGTTTTTTTATCATTGTTGTTAGCCGCCCCGAGTCTGCGGAGAGGGGCGGCATACAAATCCAATAAATAATAATAATAATAATAATAATAATAATTATTATTATTATTATTATTATTATTATTATTATAATACCTCTCCGGTCGGTCGCAGTCGGTGTTAGTGGGGGGCCAGAGGTCGACCCCGAGGTCTCTCCCTTGTGGGGTGCCTCAGGGGTCGGTCCTCTCCCCCCTGCTATTTAATATCTACATGAAACCACTGGGTGAGATCATTCAAGGGCATGGGGTGAGGTATCATCAGTACGCTGATGATACCCAGCTTTACATCTCCACCCTATGTCCAGTCAATGAAGCAGTGGAAGTGATGTGCCGGTGTCTGGAGGCTGTTGGGGCCTGGATGGGTGTCAACAGACTCAAACTCAACCCGGATAAGACGGAGTGGCTGTGGGTTTTGCCTCCCAAGGACAATTCCATCTGTCCTTCCATTACCCTGGGGGGGGAATTATTGACCCCCTCGGAGAGGGTCCGCAACTTGGGCGTCCTCCTCGATCCACAGCTCACATTAGAGAACCATTTTTCAGCTGTGGCGAGGGGGGCGTTTGCCCAGGTTCGCTTGGTGCACCAGTTGCGGCCCTATTTGGACCGGGACTCACTGCTCACAGTCACTCATGCCCTCATCACCTCGAGGTTCGACTACTGTAATTTTCTCTATATGGGGCTACCTTTGAAAAGTGTTCGGAAACTCCAGATCGTGCAGTATGCAGCTGCGAGAGCAGTCATGGGCTTACCTAGGTATGCCCATGTTTCACCAACACTCCGCAGTCTGCATTGGTTGCCGATCAATTTCCGGTCACAATTCAAAGTGTTGGTTATGACCTTTAAAGCCCTTCATGGCACTGGACCAGAATATCTCCGAGACCGGCTGCGACCGATTAGGTCCCACAGAGTGGGCCTTCTCCGGGTCCCATCAACTAAACAATGTCGGTTGGCGGGCCCTAGGGGAAGAGCCTTCTCTGTGGCGGCCCCGACCCTCTGGAACCAACTCCCCCCGGAGATTAGAACCGCCCCTACTCTCCTTGCCTTCCGTAAGCTCCTTAAGACCCACCTTTGTCGTCAGGCATGGGGGAACTGAGACATCTCCCCCGGCCATATACAATTTATGAATGGTATGTTTGTATGTATGTTTGTTTAGAAAATGGGGTTTTTAAAATATTTTTAAACAGTAATTTAGATTTGTCGTAAACTGTTTTTCACTTTGTTGTGAGCCGCCCCGAGTCTGCGGAGAGGGGCGGCATACAAATCTAAATAATAAATAATAAAAATAAATAATAATAATAATAATAATAATAATAATAATAATATTTTTTTAAAAAATAGCAGGATCTATTTCAAGGTGACATTTCTTCCAGTATGGGAAGAAGCTATTGTATTTTTCAGATGTTCTCTTCAAGGCTGAAGCTGCCCCACCTCTTTCAGATGGGTTTCCAAGGAAACGTCTAGACTTAAGGAGCTGAAATAGATACCCAGGGTTCACATTTCCTGGCCTTTTGGTTGTTGCACAGAACTTTGGGTGAACTTGCAGGAAGTCAGAATTACCTGGATTGGCTTCAGGCCAGAAACAAAAACAAAAAAATATCGCACAGTAAACACCCTTAAGCTTGCAAAAGGAATTATTGGATCATTAACCACCTCAGCAGACAGGATGTGAACCCATGAAATCACATTATGCCTTCCTTCGCATTGCACAAGCTTTGTCGGGTCCCAAAAGCTTTTTCCTCTCCCCTTCCACCGGGTCTGAGAAAAGGGAGATTTCCCTGCAGACTGAAAAAACCCGCACGGATTTTTCTCGACATCCTAATGATAAAAGACAGCCAGTAAATTAAATTGCTGAGGATGCAGCTAGACAACCACGTGGGGAAGATAGTGTGATTGTTTGTGTGTGTGTGATAGAAACGAACATCTGCTAGGTGCTAATTAATCAAGCTGATTAAGCCTCAATTTGCAGGTTATCTTGGCAGCACGGCAGCTACTGAAAATGAGCTTTCATGCCAAGCCAGTCTGCAGTGTGGTTGACAAAAAAGCATCAATAATATGCATGGGTATTTGCATCTCTCTCTCTCCCACTCTCTCTCATTCCCTCTCTCTTTCTCTCCCCCCTCTTTCTTTATATATATATATATATATATATATATATATATATATATATATATATATATATATATATATATATCTTTCTCTCTTTCTCATTTTCTCTCTTTCTCTCCCCCCCTCTCTCTCATTCTGGCTCCCCCTCTCATTCTCTCTTTCTCTCTCTCATTCTTTCTCTCTCCACCTGTCTCATTCTCTCTTTCTCTCCCTCATTCTCTCTCATTCTCTCTCTCATTCTCTCCTTTTCTCTCTTCCTCTCTCCCCCCCTCTCTCTTTCTCTCTTTCTCTCTCTACCTCTCTTTCTATCTCTCTCTACCTCATTCTCTCTCCCTCACTCTCTCTCTCCCTCATTCTCTCTCTCATTCTCTCTCTCTCTCTCATTCTCTCTCTCTCTCTCATTCTCTCCTTTTCTCTCTTCCTCTCTCCCCCCCTCTCTTTCTCTCTTTCTCTCTCTACCTCTCTTTCTATCTCTCTCTACCTCATTCTCTCTCCCTCACTCTCTCTCTCCCTCATTCTCTCTCTCTCTCATTCTCTCTCTCTCTCATTCTCTCTCTCTCTCTCATTCTCTCACTCCCCCCTCTCATTCTTTTTTTCTCTCTCTCATTCTCTCTCTCTCCCTCTCTCTCTCAGAGACAAAGAGGAAGAGAGAGAGAAATCAAGGAAGAGAGATGGGAAGAGAGAGAGAGAGAAAGAAAGAAAGAGTGGGGGAAGGAAAAGAGAGAGAGGGAGAGAGAGAAAGAGACAGTGAAGAAGAGAGAGGAAGAGAAATTGAGGGAGAGATAAAGAGAGATGGGCAGAGAGAGAGAGAGAGAGTGGGGGAAGGGAAAGAAAAAGAGGAAGCCAGAGATGGAGGCGCATACATGGAAGAAAAAACATGCTGAAAAAACCAACCCAAACGCAGTGGGCCAGAAGGCCCCCAGCCCCCATGGTCCTCCAATTCCTTCGCCTCCTCAGCACAGCTGCTGCTCCTCGCCAATGCCAGGACTGGACATACAATGACATCGGCCCGCTAAGCAGGGCTCAGATGGTGCCCTTGCCTGCGGCCATGCCAGAGAGCGGAGGGGCAGCAGTGTGTTTGCAGACCCAGGCCGCACCTGCCAGGAAGCCTCTCAGCCTCTCCCCTCCTTCTCCGGATCCTTGCTGAGGCCGGCAGCCTCAAGGGCAACCCAAGCCCTTCTTTGCCCCTTCGTGGCTCCTCCAGGCTTGACGGGAGGAAAGTGGCATTCCTGGCTCAATGGGAAAGAGCCTCCGCAGGCAGGAAAACCGCCTCACTCGGCCCGTTGACAGTACAGGCACTTCCACTGACCTTCGGGGCGGCGGTGGCGGTGTGGATGCACAGCAGAGGCAGAGATCTCGCGGTGCTGGTGGCCAGGGTTGGGCAGCAGGCAGGACGGGTTGGTGCGCAGTTCCACCGACGGAAATGAAACTGTGTGCCAGCTCCAGCTGACCATCCCCCTCCCTCCCATCCTCCTCGGAAAGCGGCAGGGTGACCAGCACCGGCAGGAGTTGCAGGGGGGCCACTTCCCCCCCTCTTTTCTCAACAGCTGATTGACACCTGTTTGCCTAGCTACCCAGCCTGAGGTGGGGGAGTCGGCCCAGGAAGGAGAGCGCGGGAAACACGAAGCAAATTGTCACCCCAGCGAGCGACACTGGGAAGGTTGTAAGTCGAGGACTTAACAGTTCACTTGAACGATGATGATCGTTCAAGCCACTCCCACCTGGTCACATGGCTGGCAAGCCCCTCCTACCCAGTCACATGACCATCAAGCCACACCCACAAAATAAGCCACACCCACAATGTGGCAGTAAAAAGTTTGGCTGCCCATTACTGCTGGTAGCCACCCCAGGCAGGCCTGTGATGCTACCTCGTTTTTGTGTTGGGGTTGGGATTTTTCGCAGTGGTGTGGGAGGGGATGCACACTGGCAGCAGCATCAACAGAGGAGGAAGAAGAACCGAAGCTGCAGCTGCCTTTGGGCAGGTTTTTTCGGATTTATTTATTTTTGCTTCCACGCATACACAGAAGTAAAGAAATCTATTTATTTATTTTATTTATTAATCAGATTTGTATGCCGCCCCTCTCCGTAGACTCGGGGCGGCTAACAACAATAATAATACAATGTAAACAAATCTAATAATTAAGTTAATTTAAAAAACCCCAATTTAAGAAAACCAATCATACATACTGACATACCATGCATAAATTTTATAAGCCTAGGGGGAGGGAAAGTCTCAATTCCCCCATACCTGACGACAGAGGTGGCTTTTAAAGAGCTTACGAAAGGCAAGGAGGGTGGGGGCAACTCTGATATCTGGGGGGAGTTGGTTCCAAAGGGTCGGGGCCGCCACAGAGAAGGCTCTTCCCCTGGGCCCCACCAAACGACATTGTTTAGTTGACGGGACCTGGAGAAGACCCACTCTGTGAGACCTAACTGGTCGCTGGGATTCGTGCGGCAGAAGGCGGTCCCGGAGATCACCGAAAAATGGTGAAATCTTGCGTGTGTGAGTGAGATTTCACTTCCAGCACATGTGCGGAAGCCGAATCTCACACTGGGGCATGCATGCATGCATTGGTGGCCTGGAAATGCGTGCACATCTCCATTTCTGCTACCGGAATGGCAGTCCCTACCGTTCCAGCTGCAACCCATTACTGGGTATATTGCTCAACAGTAGTAACTGTGAGAGGGATCTTGGAGTCCTAGTGGACAATATTTAAATATGAGCCAGCAGTGAGCAGCAGCTGCCAAAAAAGCCAACACAGTTCTAGGCTGCATTGACAGAGGGATAGAATCAAGATCACGTGAAGGGTTAATACCACTTTATAAGGCCTTGGTAAGGCCACACGTGGAATACTGCATTCAGTTTTGGTCACCACGATGCAAAAAGGGTGTTGGGACTCTAGAAAGAGTGCAGAGAAGAGCAACAAAGAGGATTAGGGGACTGGAGGCTAAAACATATGAAGAACGGTTGCAGGAACTGCATATATCTAGTTTAATGAAAAGAAGGACCAGGGGAGACATGCTAGCTGTCTTCTAATATCTCAGGGGTTGCCACAAAGAAGGACTCAACCTATTCTGCAAACCACCTGAGGATAGAACAAGAAACAGTAGGTGGAAATTAAACTAGGAGAGAAGTAACTTAGAACTAAGGAGACCTTTCCTGACACTACAGTTAATCAGTGGGACAGCTTGCCTCCAGAGGTTGTGAATGCTCTCAACATCAGACGTTTTAAAGAAGATGTTGGATAACCAACATAGTAGGTTGAAGTAGTATAGGGTTTCCTGCCTAAGCAGGGGGTTGGACTAGAAGACCTCCAAGGTCCCTTCCAACTCTTCTGTTGCTGTTGCTGCTGCTGTTGTTGTTACGACACAGCAAACAAGATCACTATGCTGCATTTATCCAGTATTATTATTATTATTATGAAGTTTAAGTTTAAGTTTAATCAGATTGGTATGCCGCCCCTCTCCGCAGACTCGGGGCAGCTCACAGCAATAACAATACAATGTAAAATAAATCTAATATTTAAGTTAATTTAAAAAACACCACAAATTAAAACCAATCATACATACTAGCGTACCATGCATACATTTTATAAGCCTAGGGGGAGGGAACATGTCAATTCCCCCATGCCTGACGACAGAGGTGGGTTTTAAGGAGCTTACGAAAGGCTAGGAGGGTGGGGGCAACTCTGATATCTGGGGGGAGTTGGTTCCAAAGGGTCGGGGCCGCCACAGAGAAGGCTCTTCCCCTGGGTTCCACCAAACGACATTGTTTAGTTGACGGGACCCGGAGAAGGCCCACTCTGTGGGACCTAACTGGTCGCTGGGATTCGTGCGGCAGAAGGCGGTCCCGGAGATATTCTGGTCCAGTGCCTTGAAGGGCTTTATAGGTCATAACCAACACTTTGAATTGTGACCGGAAACTGATCGGCAACCAATGCAGACTGCGGAGTGTTGGTGTGACATGGGCATATTTAGGAAAGCCCATGATAGCTCTCGCAGCTGCATTCTGCACGATCTGAAGTTTCCGAACACTTTTCAAAGGTAGCCCCATGTAGAGCCCCATGTTATTGTTGTTGCTGTTATTATTATTATTATTATTATTATTATTATTATTACTACTACTACTACTACTACTACTACTACCACTACTACTACGACGATGATGATATTATTATTATAATTATATTATTATTATTATTATTATTATTATTATTATTATTATTATTATATGTTCTATTTCCAAACTACGTAACATCACTAGTACTGATGATGTTACCTAGTTTGGGTAATCAAACATCTGCAATAAAACAACTAGACTCAAAGAGTGCCAAGGGCCCCTCATAACCGACTTGATTGATTGATTGATTGATTTGATTTCTATGCCGCCCGTCTCTTGAGAGACTCAGGGCGGCTCACTTTATTAAAAGGCAAGGCCTTTCACTGTGTGCATCTGATGAAGTGATCCGCAGCCCATTGGAGTTTCCGCCTTTTAATAACAGGCGGTAATTGGAAAAAGGACATTTCCTGAAAGGGTTTTTAAAAAAAACAAAAAAAACCCTCAGCAGGGTAATAGAGATGTAGGTTGCGGCTTCTCTATCCTGGAATATTCCGAATGCCACAGGCTACCCCGAGAGACTTCTGGGCACGCATTCATGCTGGCAACTGCGTTAGGCTCTGGAGAATGCAAAACATCCAAGCCAGATGTGTGATCGAGAGGTTTAACCGTGACCAAAACAGCCACGATTGCAGCAAAGAAATTTGGGGGTCCTTTGATGTGCGTGCATGCATGAACATGTATGTTTGCACGTGTGCCGGCAAGTCCCATGATGTTGTTCACATGGGTTGAGTCTCCCCTCACTGTTAGCCACGCATGCCGTTCTTAGGGGGAGGTTGCCTGTCCTTTGCAGTTTAGCAAGATTCTCCGTTTGAGCCAGCATTTGTAAAACGATATTTCTATATTTACTTAAACATCTATTTAAAGAGGAATCCTTCATAATTACTCACCCCCAGATAGATGATACTGT
This sequence comes from Erythrolamprus reginae, assembly GCF_031021105.1. NCBI lineage: Eukaryota > Metazoa > Chordata > Lepidosauria > Squamata > Dipsadidae > Erythrolamprus > Erythrolamprus reginae. Next base: position 343,678,626 of record NC_091951.1, on the reverse strand, counting down.
TTTGGCTGTGTTTATCTAGTTTCTGTTAGCAATTGGCAAAATGTCTGCTCTGGTCTTAAAAGAAGATCTTGATGAATAGCCACTTGATCGTAAAATAAAGAATGTTCCTTTCTTTTTATTTTTTATTTTTTAAAGAAATACTTGTGGGAAATGGCATGCAGAAGTCCACGGAGCATCAAAAAAATAATTACTCACAGGGATGGATGAAGAGAAGATTCTGAAATGGATCAAGTGACATGCCCAATTTGATGGTTGGGGCAATTGCTGAGAGAGGCCCATCTTCCTCAACCTGGTGCCCCCATAATGAGGAGGAACTACAGCACCCAGAATCCCCAACCCATAATAGGAATCTGCTTTCCATTTGACAAAGGAAGGCATGCATTGAAAAACAAGCCCTTAGGATCTGGAAAGGGCCAATTTTCTAGAGATGGACAGATCGTTGATACTTGGGGGGCTAAATTTCTCTTTTTGGGGAGCAGGAAGTTGCAGTTAAGCAACCCAGAGCATGACAAAAGTGTAAACAGGGTGAAAGGAGGATATTTGTTGAACGATGGGAATTATTGGTGGGGAGTTTTGTTTTCAAAAATTATCGATTTATTTTAAAATATATATATATTATTGTTTTTCAGTCCCACGTCAAACTGTAGATCACATCACGAGGGGCTGTAAGCTGAGAGCATATACCAGTCCAATATCTGATTTTTTAAAAAAAAAATATAAACAATGCTTCAGTGGTTAGATGGCCTAGGCCATTGATGGCGAACTGATGGCACAGGTGCCACAGGTGTCAATTGGAGCCATATCTGCTGGCACGCAAGCTTTGGCCTAGCTCAGCTCCAATGTGGATGTGTGTGCCGGCCAGCTGATTTTTGGCTCACACAGAGGCTCTGGAGGGTGTTTTGGCTTCCAGGGAGCCTCCAGGGGGATGGGGCAGGGCATTTTTACTCTTTCCCGGCTCCAGAGAAGCCTTTGGAGTCTGGGGAGGTCGAAACATGAGCCTACTCAGAGTCCTTGGAGAGAGGCGGCATACAAAACTAATAAATTATTATTATTATTATTATTATTATTATTATTATTATTATTATTATTACTACTACTACTACTACTACTACTACTACTACTACTACTACTACTACTGGGCCCACCAGAAGTTAGGAAACAGGCATTTCCAGCCTCCAGAGGGCCTCCAGGGGTTGGAGGAAGATGTTTTCATTTTCCCCAGCAATTGAATTGTGGCTGTGGGCACTTGCACATGTGCGACAGTGCGCGCGCACACTCTTTCGGCACCCAAAGAAAAAAAGGTTCGCCATCACTTGCCTAGACATTGGAATTTGAACACAGATCTTTTCAACATTTATATTTTGTGGCATTTTAGTAAGCTAGATGAAACGTTAATATAGATTGTTGATCCATGTATGATATGCAATATGCTAAATAAATAATAACTTTTACAGTGTTTGTCATAAAATGTCATAAGTCACAAGTACATGACCACAGCACATCGAGAATGGCTGTAAACGCAAGCTATTTTCTGAATGTGTGGAATGCAGCCACGTGGCCACCAGAAGGTGGTTGTGGCCGCTGGAACTTTGGGACTGGGTCAGGGGTGGGCAACCTTAAACACTCAAAGAGCCACAAAGGTCCTAACTGGAAGCCCTCCCCCACCGTTCAATTCTGGAGCCAACCGGAAGTCCAGTTTCCTAACCATAGAGTCTCCTTGTCCTAGCACGGCATCCTTTTTCCTTGACCAATCCTAACTAAAAGCCCTATCAATTGTGGAGCTGACTGGAAAACCCGCCCCTTGCCATAGAGTCTTTTCCTAGGACGCCCTTGCATCCCTTCCTTCCCCTACTGGAAGCTCTTCTCAAAATTGTGGTGACAGGGGGAGGAAAGAGCCACATGTGGCTCCAGAGCCGCAGGTTGCTGACTCCTGGACTGGGTCATAAGCAGTAGTGGGTTCCTACCGGAACGGTAAAAGGACACCACACCAGTAGCAAAAATTGAGCTGTGTGCGCCGCTTTGGTTGGCCTGCATGCGTGCACCTGCATCCAAGCAAGATTTTGCTTCTGCACATGCGCAGAAGAAAAATCTCGCTGGGATGTGTGCGCGCGTACGCAGGACACTTGAAACTGCACATGCAGTGCACCAGTAGCAGCGGTAGGATTTGCACTGATCCCACCCTCCTCGTCTTCTGGAAGAGTGTAAAGACTCAGGCTTGCGGCAACTAGATCTTAGCCCCCTGGCCGACAAATGTTTGTATGGTTGTGGTCTGAATGGTTATGATTGATTTTTAACATAATTGGGGATTTTAGAGTACAGTTGTTCTTAAGTAGAAAAGTTTGTAAGAAGCTATTTTTTCCATAGGAATCAATGTAAAAGCAAATAATGCATGTGATTGGGGAAACCACAGGGAGGGAGGAGGTCTTGTTTCCTCCAGGAGATTCCTAGAGAGGTCCCACAGAGGCTTCTCTTTGCTTTTTCTGGCCCTGCTTCCTCCCAGGAGATTCCTAGAGAGGCCCCACGGAGGCTTCTCCCTGCCTTTTCTGGCCCTGCTTCCTCCCAGGAGATTCCTAGAGAGGCCCCACGGAGGCTTCTCCCTGCCTTTTCCGGCCCTGCTTCCTCCCAGGAGATTCCTAGAGAGGTCCCACGGAGGCTTCTCCCTGCCTTTTCCGGCCCTGCTTCCTCCCAGGAGATTCCTAGAGAGGTCCCACGGAGGCTTCTCCCTGCCTTTTCTGGCCCTGCTTCCTCCCAGGAGATTCCTAGAGAGGCCCCACGGAGGCTTCTCCCTGCCTTTTCCGGCCCTGCTTCCTCCCAGGAGATTCCTAGAGAGGCCCCACGGAGGCTTCTCCCTGCCTTTTCCGGCCCTGCTTCCTCCCAGGAGATTCCTAGAGAGGTCCCACGGAGGCTTCTCCCTGCCTTTTCCGGCCCTGCTTCCTCCCAGGAGATTCCTAGAGAGGTCCCACGGAGGCTTCTCCCTGCCTTTTCTGGCCCTGCTTCCTCCCAGGAGATTCCTAGAGAGGCCCCACGGAGGCTTCTCCCTGCCTTTTCCGGCCCTGCTTCCTCCCAGGAGATTCCTAGAGAGGCCCCACGGAGGCTTCTCCCTGCCTTTTCCGGCCCTGCTTCCTCCCAGGAGATTCCTAGAGAGGCCCCACAGAGGCTTCTCCCTGCCTTTTCTGGCCCTGCTTCCTCCCAGGAGATTCCTAGAGAGGCCCCACGGAGGCTTCTCCCTGCCTTTTACAGTTACAGTTTTGGAGGCTTGGGTTTGTTAGTGGAAAATGGTTCTTCAGAAGAGGCAAAAAAATCTTGAACACACGGTTCTTATCTAGAAAAGTTCGTAAGTAGAGGCATTCTTAGGTAGAGGAACCACTGTAGTTACTGACCCCTCACATCCTGGACACAAACTGTTTCAACTCATACCTTCAAAACATTGCTAAAGAGCACTGTACACCTGTTGTGGTTAGCTCTGGCCCAGCTCCTGCCCCAAGGACTGTGGATGTGGGGGAGACATCCACATGCTGCAGGCCTGTTTTGCCCCCGGTGGAATCTGCTGATGAAGGCTCCTCTGACCAAGAAGACATGAGTGACAGGGAGGAGGAGAGTGTGGCAGACAGCTCAGAAGGAGATCAATTATCTAGCTCCTCCTTGGATTCAGAACAAGAGTTAATGATACATCCACGCATGCGGAGAGCGATGCATAGGCAACAACAACTGAGAGATTATTATCAAAGAAAATGAGGCCACCTGTGGTTGGGTGGGGCTGTGGTGATTAGTGAGGCTGCTATAAATAGCAGCCTGTGGGTTTGGCCATTGTGGAGGATTATCTGATCATTGTGTTTCCTGACTGCTTTACTGACTTTGACCTTTTGTGTGCTGATTTCCCCCCGCTTTGAAACTAAACCAGACCAAAGTGTGTTTCACTTTGTGAAAGAAGGACTGTGAATTACCTCACAGCTGCAAGCTAAGTATCACAGAACTGATAAGGGACTTGTACAAATTACCAGTTTGTTTGGAGACGAGTGCTCTCTGCTATACCAAAAGAGGGCTTGGTTTAAGTGAATTTTCATTATAAAGAACATTGTTTTGAATTTTCAAACGTGTGTGTGTCTGAAATTTGTACCTGTGAATTTTTGGAAGAAGTCTACCAGAGAGCCCGACAGAACAACACCAAGACAACTAGACACAAGAACAGTTTTTCCCCTGTGACAATCATTAAGTGTTGTACCACATGATTCTTGACAAATGTATCTTTTTCTTTTATGCACACTCAGAGCATAGGCACCAAATTCCTTGTGTGTCCAGTCACATTTGGCCAATAAAGAATTTCTATTCTATTCTATTCTATTCTATTTCTATTCTAGTTTGCTTAGTTTTAATTAATTGGATTTAGCTATTGTATTCTATTGTTTCTCTTTATATGTTGTAAGGCACCCCGAGTCCTTGGAGAGGGGTGTCATATAGATCAAATAAATGAATGAATGAATCAATCAATCAATCAATCCCTGGTCATAACTTAAGAAGCCCAGGGAGTCCGTCGTAGCTTTGAATGTTCACTTAGCTACCACCGATTGTAAGTGGAGGACTAGCTGTACCGTAGGTGCTCTGCCTCCCAGCTCTTTCTTTTCCCCCTCTAGATACCTTAAGGCAAGTGTTTACCTTTTTTAAAATATGTGGAAATAGGCCTTTTTCCACATTGCAAAGAATTTATGAGACTCGACAGTGAGCTTTGGGTCTTTTCCCAGAAGGAAGCCGAGAGACGTGAAATGTGCATTACTCGGAGGTTGTGTCACAGTTTGGTGTGCAATAGGACACACGCATCTTTGGCATGCCCACACAGTCTGTCTGTGACACCGAGAAGAAATGGGCAAAAGAGAAAAAGGGGGGATGAAGTAATTCTGTCCCTCCCCAGGAGGAGAGGCTCCGAGGAAGTATGACTTCAAGGGAGGTTGTCGAAAGGGGTGAAGAAAGAAGAGGGAAATCTCAGCCTTCGTGTCCTGCCACGGCGAGAGACAAGCGGAGAGTCATCCATAAATCATACCGGAGTCTCTTGCAAGATTTGAGTTTGATTAGGCGGGAGAGTTTTGGCTTGTCTGAGGCGTGGGGCAGCCCTATAGGATGGGGTTCCTTTGATTGATCAGTCATGGGTGGAAGGACTGGGTTTGTAGGTGAAAAGGATCTTTTTCTTTTCTTTCTTTCTCTTCTTTCTTTTCCCTTCCTTCCTTCCCTCCTTTCTCCTTCTTTCCTTTTCCCCTTCTTATACTCTCTCCTACCTTCTTCTTTTCATTCATTTTTCTTTTTTCTTCTTTCTCCTTCCTTCCTTCCTACTTTCTCCTTCTTTTCGTTTTCCTTTTTCTCACCCTCCTAACTTTTTTTCTTCCTTTTTCTTTTTTCTCCTTCCTTTCTTCCTTCTTACCTTTCTCCTTCTTTCCTTTTTTCCTTCTTTTCACCCTCTCTCCTATCTTCTTCTTTTTCTCCCTTTTTCCTTTTTCTCCTTCCTTCCTTCTTTCTCCTTCTTTCCTTTTTTTCCTTCTTCTCATCCTCTCTACCTTCTTTTCCTTCATTTTTAATTTTTCTTCTTTCTCCTTCCTTCCTTCCTTCCTTCTTCCCTGCCTCCTCTTCCCCTCCTCTCCCTTCCTTCTTTCTTTCTTTCTTTCTTTCTTTCTTTCTGTCTTTTCCTTCCTTCCTTCCCTCCTTCCTTCCTTCCTTCCCTCCCTGGATTTTAATCCTCAAAGGCAGGTTTGCCAAGGATTTTCTGGTCCTGGAGATCATTTGATCAACCTGTTCCAGCCAGCCTGACTACCCTCACTGCTTTGACCCCCCTCCCCTCCCATCATTTCAGGCTGCTGCTAAGAGGACACATTTGGAACGGCTTCCGTTCCGTTCTGTAGCAGCTGCCGTGGCATGTACTTGGAACCAAGCGGAGATGCCAGAAGTTCCTTCCCAAAGCTTTTGAATATATTAGCCTCGGGTCTCTGCACTCCTTAACTTTTCTAACATCACATTCCATAAACCTGGACATTTGACCGCTCAATTTTATCGCTGTCCCAAATGCTAACATTACACAATCATACTCTGATCAGATGTCCGCAAGGAACGCCCAGCCTCATGGGCTCGGTCAGGGTGCCTTTGGCTTTTGAGAAGCAACGTGAGAAAATATTATTTTACTGAAAGAGTAGTAGATGCTTGGAACAAACTTCCAGCAGACATGGTTGGTAAATCCACAGTAACTGAATTTGAACATGCCTGGGATAAATATGTATCCATCCTAAGATAAAATACAGGAAATAGTATAAGGGCAGACTAGATGGACCTTGAGGTCTTTTTCTGCCGTCAATCTTCTATATTTCTATGTTTCCAGAGAAGGAGCTAAACCAAACTTCTATTGGATTTTTTGTTCCATTTCTGTCCAAAGCAGTGGTTCTCAATCTGGGGGTCGGGAACACTTTGGGGGGGTGTCAAACAATCATTTCACAGGGGTCGCCTGGGAAAAGACAAATTTCCCATAGTATTAGGAACTAAAGCTTCTATTCTGGCGCCTTGGAACATAATTTTACAACCTGACCAATCAGGCGTTTACAGTGGGGGTGTCCCTCTGATCCTCCTGTCAATCACCTTAAAGCTTTGTTGGGAGAATTGGCACTAGACTTATGGTTGGGGGTCACCACAACATGAGGAACTGTATTAAGGGGTCGCGGCATTAGAAAGGTTGAGAACCATTGATCTAAAGGTAATGAAGACACCATGGAGATGTTCTAGTCCAGGGGTAGGCCAAGTTGGCTCTTTGATGACATGTGGTCTTCAACTCCCAGAATTCCTGAGCCAATCATGCTAGCTCAGGAATTCTGGGAGTTGAAGACCACATGTCATAGAAGAGCCAACTTTGCCTACCCCTGGTCTAGTCCAACCCCGTCAAGCAGGAAATCCTATAACTTTTCAGACAAATGATTCTCCGATCTCTGGGTGATTTTACTCCACCAGACTTGAAATGCTGCGATTAGACAATTTATAACTACGTCGCCTCCAATCTGATCTAACTGTAGTTCATAAAATCATATATCAAAATGTCCTTCCTGTTAGTGACTACTTCACCTTCAACCGCAACAACACACGAGCACGTAATTGATACAAACTAAATGTAAACCGCTCCAAACCAGACTGCAGAAAATATGACTTCAGCAATAGAGTGATCAACTCCGGGAATCTCTGTGGTTTCTTCCCCAATCCCCAAAATCTTTAACCTTAGATTGTCTACAGTTGACTTAAGAGGTCTGTAAGGGGCGTGCATAAGTGCACCATTGTGCCTACCGTCCCTGTCCTACTGTCCTATTGTCTTCTTCTTTTATCTGTTATCTAATGCATGTTTGATTGACTAGATCAGTGTTTCCCAACCTTGGCAACTTGAAGATTTCTGGACTTCAACTCCCAGAATTCGCTGACTGGGGAATTCTGGGAGTTGAAGTCCAAATATCTTCAAGTTGCCAAGGTTGGGAAACACTGGACTAGATGGATAGATGGATGGATGGATGGAAGGAAAGAAAGAAAGAAAGAAAGAAAGAAAGAAAGAAAGAAATGGCCACTTGGTCTATGTTGTGGTTAGCTCTGGCCCAGCTCCTGCCCCAAGGACTGTAGATATGGGGGAAACATCCACATGCTGCAGGCCTGTTTTGCCCCTGGTGGAATCTGATGATGAAGGCTCCTCTGACCAAGAAGACATGAGTGACAGGGAGGAGGAGAATGGGGCAGACAGCTCAGAAGGAGATCAATTATCTAGCTCCTCCTTGGATTCAGAACAAGAGTTAATGATACAGCCACGCATGCGGAGAGCGATGCATAGGCAACAACAACTGAGAGATTATTATCAAAGAAAATGAGGCCACCTGTGGTTGGATGGGGCTGTGGTATTTAGTGAGGCTGCTATAAATAGCAGCCTGTGGGTTTGGCCATTGTGGAGGATTATCTGATCCTTGTGTTTCGTGACTGCTTTACTGACTTTGACCTTTTGTGTGCTGATTTTCCCCCGCTTTGAAACTAAACCAGAGCAAAGTGTGTTTCACTTTGTCAAAGAAGAAGGACTGTGAATTGCCTCACAGCTGCAAGCTAAGTATCACAGAACTGATAAGGGACTTGTACAAATTACCAGCTTGTTTGGAGACCAGTGCTCTTTGCTATACCAAAAGAGGGCTTAGGTTAAGTGAATTTTCGTTATAAAGAACATTGTTTTGAATTTTCAAACGTGTGTGTGTCTGACATTTGTACCTGTGGATTTTTGGGAGGAATCTACCAGAGAGCCCGACAGAACAGTCTATCTATACCTTCTCTGTTTTATTGAAAAATGGAAAAGCATGCAGGTCCATGGACTGCTTGGGATGACCACAATGTATACTGGTAGATATTTTTTTTTGCCCTTTTTTTTGTTTTAAAAGTTGTTCTTTTCAGTCAGGTCTGTTTTCTGGATCCTCTTTAGTCAAGTCCTTGCAGTTTTTTTGGCAACTGATTTCCCCTTGCCTTCTTCCTAGGGCTGAGACAGTGATGGGCCCCACCCGGTACAGATGGGATGGGCGATCCATTAGCGGTTTTTGATGAATTCCGGAGGCCAGCCGGGCTGCTTGCGCACCCGACCTGTCTATGCATACCTCCATGTGAGATTTCACTTCTGCGCATGCGCCCGACATACGCAAGACACTTACGCAGGTGAGATTTCAACAATTTTTGCTCTCTTTTTGCTTCTGCGCATGCATCCTCGCGCAAGATATTACTTCGAGCGCATGCACAGAAGCAAAATCTCGCACGGGGGCACATGTACCAGTAGGGAAAAGTAAATGCAGCCCTTCACTGGGCTGAGAGAGAGTGACTAGCCCACGATCACCCATCTGGCTTTGTGTGCAAGGCGGGACAAGAACCCAACATGGCTTAGGACCAGACTATCTACAAGACCGTCTCCTGCCACATACCTCCCACAGACCTATTAGATCACACAGGTTTGACCTTCTCCAGGTCCTGTCACCAGCAAGTAGGATGCTTGGCTGCATAGCTAGAGGTATAACAAGCAGGAAGAGGGAGACTATGATCCCGCTATATAGAATGCTGGTGAGACCACATTTGGAATATTGTGTTCAGTTCTGGAGACCTCACCTACAAAAAGATATTGACAAAATTGAACGGGTCCAAAGACGGGCTACAAGAATGGTGGAAGGTCTTAAGCATAAAACGTATCAAGAAAGACTTAATGAACTCAATCTGTATAGTCTGGAGGACAGAAGGAAAAGGGGGGACATGATCGAAACATTTAAATATATAAAAGGGTTAAATAAGGTCCAGGAGGGAAGTGTTTTTAATAGGAAAGTGAACACAAGAACAAGGGGACACAATCTGAAGTTAGTTGGGGGAAAGATCAAAAGCAACATGAGAAAATATTATTTTACTGAAAGAGTAGTAGATCCTTGGAACAAACTTCCAGCAGACGTGGTAGATAAATCCACAGTAACTGAATTTAAACATGCCTGGGATAAACATATATCCATCCTAAGATAAAATACAGAAAATAGTATAAGGGCAGACTAGATGGACCAGGAGGTCTTTTTCTGCCGTCAGACTTCTATGTTTCTAACTAAGTAATTCAGGTTGGTGGGCTGATTCATCCATCCATCCATCCATCCATCTAACCACCCACCCACCCAGCTAACCAACTAGCCAACTAGCCAACCAGCCAAACAACCAACCAAACATTATCATATCATACTTTTTATTATTATTATTATTTATTGGATTTGTATGCCGCCCCTCTCCGCAGACTCGGGGCGACTAACAACAGCAGTAAAACAGTACAACAAAATTCAATACTAAAAAACAGTTAAAAACCCATTATATAAAAACCAGTCATACATACAAACATACCATGCATAAAATTGTAAAGGCCTAGGGGGAAAGTGTATCTTAGTTCCCCCATGCCTGGCGGCAGAGGTGGGTTTTAAGTAGCTTACGAAAGGCAAGGAGAGTGGGGGCAATTCTAATCTCTGGGGGGAGTTGGTTCCAGAGGGTCAGGGCCGCCACAGAGAAGGCTCTTCCTCTGGGTCCCGCCAAGCGACATTGTTTGGTTGACGGGACCCGGAGAAGACCCACTCTGTGGGATCTAACTGGTTGCTGGGATTCGTGCAGCAGAAGGCAGTCCCTGAGGTAATCTGGTCCGGTGCCATGAAGGGCTTTATAGGTCATAACCAACACTTTGAATTGTGACCGGAAACTGATCGGCAACCAATGCAGACTGCGGAGTGTTGGAGTAACATGGGCATATTTGGGAAAGCTTACATTACTCTTGTTTTCTGAAAGTGTAGAGACTCCCAATTTCTGAGTCTCCCTTTGTTGAACTATGTTTTCTATCCCATCCTTCCTTAAATGGAAGAACAGAAGTCAAATTAAGGTAGTCACATCTGCTGTCCACAGCAGTCTTCAGACTTTGACATTCTTGGTTCACTACAACAGTTCTGTTTTCTGTCTTTAATAAATACAGTAGACCACTTTGCGTTGCCTTCACGTCATCTCCAGGTCTTTGTGACAATCTCTGGCAGACATAATGCTTCGGAGTAGAAGCTTAGTGCAGTGTAGGCTTCTTAGGAGCTTCAGGTGAGCTCATATCGGCACACTCCCCCCCCCCCAAAAAAAGGTGAACTCCTGGACTTGTCTTCAGGAGTTGCCATTCAAAAGATTTTCACTTATCACCTTTCAGATGTACATTATCTTTGTAGGATAGCAACAAACTTTCCCTCCAGACCAAGAATGGATGTTTCAGTGTAGCCTTTATGAAATTTGGAAATGACAATTCAAGCTCCGATGGAAACTGATGGAAGCCCATCAGGAGGGCAGATAATTTTCTTGTGTATTTCCATGGAAACCACTTCAGTAAATTAAAAGGCCATTTCAAACTTTAAAGCAGGGGACAACTTTAAGACTTGTGGACTTCAACTCCCAGAATTCTCCAGTCGAGTTTGGGAACTCCTGCTTTAAAGCTATTAATGGGATGCTGGCATTTTAACTACGGGTATGTAAATAATTCCACGATGAGTCTTCGCTCAACTGGAATACTGTACATTCAAGGAAGCTGTCTCGGTGAATAATCAGAGGAACCATTTAAGATATTTATAAGGCGATGGCACAAACCCAGCACAGATATAAGCAGAGGAATGAATGAGCCCATCAGAATATTGGTTTCCTTATCTCAAGCATCTCTCACACAGAGAAAATACACCCAAGTAGAGGGAGCATCATACGTCTGTTCAATAAACTCCTACAGGCAATGGGTATCAGTTGGGCTAGGTTGGAAAATGACACACGGTTTTCTGCTAGGCATACCTGACTCAGCCATATGTGGAAATAGATGCAACTTGGTGTAAATAGGGAGAGTGGCTGTATGAAAGTGAGGATCTTTGCTATTGTTGCAACACGGTCACATGAATACGCAAAACTCTTAGTAGAATTGAACCCGTGTCTCATATAGCTAGGCACACAACCAAAGGCGGAACCTCACCTACCCGTTTTGAAAATTATAATAGATTCTTTCCGCAGGGAAGCATAGCAACCTGGACTTGGTTAATATTTAGTATCCAAATTCAGAAATCAATGAAAATGGTTACTTGGTCTCATTGTCTAGGATGGGACCATAGACGCTTGGGTAAATTGGTTGGACAATGGATCTAAGGATGCTCTATTGTACTTATTATTATTATTTATTATTTACTTATTTATTTTTTAGATTTGTATGCCGCCCCTCTCCGTAGACTCGGGGCGGCTCACAACATACAATAAAACAATTCATAACAAATCTAATAAATTTGAAAAAAACCATTTAAAAACCTCATTATTAAACCAGACATACCATACACAAATTGTATAAGCCCGAGGGGGGCGGGGAATGCCTCAATTCCCCCATGCCTGATGGCAGAGGTGAGTTTTAAGGAGTTTATGGAAGGCAAGTAGGGTGGGGGCAGTTCTAATCTCTGGGGGGAGCTGGTTGCAGAGAGTCAGGGCCACCACAGAGAAGGCTCTTCCCCTGGGACCTGCCAGACGACATTGTTTAGTCGACGGGACCTGGAGAAAGCCAGCTCTGTGGGACCTAATTGGTCGCTGGGATTGATGCGGCAGAAGGTGGTCCCGGAGATATTCTGGTCCGATGCCATGAAGGGCTAAAGTGTAAAACAAATTCCATTGGGATATAGTTCCTTTCGGCTTTATAGATTTAATTGTTATTAAATACAGTGGTACCTCTACCTAAGAATGCCTCTACTTAAGATCTTTTTAGATAAGAACCAGGTGTTCAAGATTTTTTTGCCTCTTCTTGAGAACCATTTTCTACTTAAGAATCCGAGCTCAGAAATATTTCCCAGGAAATTTGAGAGTGGCATGAAGGCCCGGCCAGTTTCCTGCCATTCCCGCTGGGTTTCTCTCTCTGGCGCAGTGTATGGGAGGCAGCCTCACGCCGGGCGTATGGGAGGCGCGTGCTCCTCCTCACCGCCTCAGAGTCCTCTTTTTTTTTAAGCCTTAAAGTTTGGGATTTTTTTGATTCCCCTCACCTCACCTTCTTCGTTTGGCAGCGACTGTCTCCCTCCTCCTCTTCTTCCTCCTCCTCCTCCTCCCACCCAAATTCCGAGCCTTTATTTATTTCCTAATGGGTTTGCATGCATTATTTCCTTTTACATTGATTACTATGGGAAAAATTGCTTCTACTTACAAACATTTCTACTTAAGAACCTGGTCACGGAACGAATTAAGTTAAGTAGAGGCACCACTGTACTGTGTTGTATCCTGTGTTTGAACCTATATCCCGACAACTCCCTTCTGGAATAAGGAATTTTGTAACTCCAATACAGATTTAGATGATAGATAATGGAGAAAGGGACAGAGAGATATACAGTGATCCCTCGAGTATCGCGAGGGTTACGTTCCAAGACCCCTCGCGATACTCGATTTTTTGTGATATAGTGGTGCAGAAGTAAAAACACCATCTGCGCATGCGCACCCTTTTTCCATGGCCGTGCATGTGCAGATGGTGGAGTTTGCGTGGGTGGCGGGGAAGACCCAGGGAAGGTTTCTTCGGCCGCCCAGCAGCTGATCTGCTCGGCAGCGCCGCAGCAGCGAGGAGCCAAAGATCGGGGTTTCCCCGCCGCCCACGCAAAGGGGAAACCCCGATCTTCGACTCCTCGCTGCTGCCGCGCTGCTGAGCAGATCAGCTGCTGGGTGGCCGAAGAAACCTTCCCTGGGTCTTCCCCGCCGCCCACGCAAAGGGGAAACCCTGATCTTCGGCTCCTCGCTGCTGCCCGCCCGCCGCTCGCCCGCCCGCCCGCCACCCGCCGCTCGAGAGCAAGAGGGGGAGAGATAGAGAAAGAGAGAGAAGGAAAGAAAGAGATGAGAGAGGGAGGAAGAGAGTGTGAGAGAGGAAGAAGCAAGATAGAGAAAGAGAGAGAGAAAGAAAGATGAGAAAGGAAGAGAGTGACGTCATCGGGTGGGAAAAATCGCGATATAGCGTTTCGCGAAGATCGAGATCGCGAAAATCGAGGGATCACTGTATATTTAAAATGATGGGGAGTGATGGATGGATGAATGCAGTGGAGAGGGAGATAAAGAGAATAATAGATGGGAAGAGATAATGGTAGATGGATGATGACAGATAAATGGATAGAATTATAAATAGATAATATAGATTATTTTATTTTAATACTATATTTCTACTTAGTTTGAACACCCAAAAGTTCTAACAAGTCTATTACAACGTAATTTAAAAGCAATATAAATATATGTTCAGTTCTGGAGACCTCACCTACAAAAAGATATTGACAAAATTGAACGGGTCCAAAGACGGGCTACAAGAATGGTGGAAGGTCTTAAGCATAAAATGTATCAGGAAAGACTTCATGAACTCAATCTGTATAGTCTGGAGGACAGAAGGAAAAGGGGGGACATGATCGAAACATTTAAATATGTTAAAGGGTTAAATAAGGTTCAGGAGGGAAGTGTTTTTAATAGGGAAGTGAACACAAGATCAAGGGGACACAATCTGAAGTTAGTTGGGGGAAAGATCAAAAGCAACGTGAGAAAATATTATTTCACTGAAAGAGTAGTAGATCCTTGGAACAAACTTCCAGCAGACGTGATTGGTAAATCCACAGTAACTGAATTTAAACATGCCTGGGATAAACATATATCCATTGTAAGATAAAATACAGGAAATAGTATAAGGGCAGACTAGATGGACCATGAGGTCTTTTTCTGCCATCAGTCTACTATGTTTCTATGAAGTGTTAATTGATGTGTCCCAGTTCAACATATAAAAGCCTACTATTGCTTACATAGCTTCTTCTCTGGTAAAGAAAGCCAAGGTCTCAAAATCTCATGTAGCAGAGCGCGATAAATAACAAAATATTATCTCAAAACTAAGTCCTTACTGCTGAAGATCTTTGACGTAAGCCTTTTGCAAGAGCTGACCTCAATCCCAATTTTATAATGCAGTTTTTCTTCCTCCCAAATTTTAATATGCGTTTAGAAATGTGTGGTTTGATTGAATACAGCTATTAAAATACCAAACATGGTTTTACTGGCGCTATCAGCATGAATCAGGAAGTGGGAAGTTTTTGGGTCAAGGGGCCAACATTTTTTTAAAAAACGACTGTTGAAAGGTAGATCAGACGATGGTGCCAACCTACCGGCCAAGATTTTATTGGTCTGATAAGACTGGCAGCGTATTATAGTCTGCAATCTGCAAAAAAATAATAATTGACATTTGTGTTTGTCTGTGTGTTAGGCTGCCAGGTTTTACCCACATTTATGACAACTCAACTGGCACAATCTTATGCATCCATGGCTGTGTTCATACAATACATTTTAAGCAAGTCCCTTAAAGCTTAATAGCTGCTGTTACACATCCGCAACTTGGCTACTTTTAACCATTTTTGTGGTTGATGAAATTGTCCAAAATCCAGCCATTTTATATATTTATTTCACTATACTGTATTATGCAAATTCCAGAAAATGGAGGAACTCGGCAATCATGTTAAGTATGGGGCGATAAAACCAAACAAACATGATTCTCCCATCAAGATAGAAACCAGATTGAAGTAGAGGCAGTGAATGTATTGTATTGTTTTGTATTGTATTATAGAAACATAGAAGACTGAGGGCAGAAAAAGACCTCATGGTCCATCTAGTCTGCCCTTATACTATTTCCTGTATTTTATCTTACAATGGATATATGTTTATCCCAGGCATGTTTAAATTCAGTTACTGTGGATTTACCAACCACGTCTGCTGGAAGTTTGTTCCAAGCATCTACTACTCTTTCAGTAAAATAATATTTTCTCATGTTGCTTTTGATCTTTCCCCCAACTAACTTGTTCTTGTGTTCACTTTCCTATTAAAAACACTTCCCTCCTGAACCTTATTTAACCCTTTAACGTATTTAAATGTTTCAATCATGTCCCCCCTTTTCCTTCTGTCCTCCAGACTATACAGATTGAGTTCATTAAGTCTTTCCTGATATGTTTTATGCTTAAGACCTTCCACCATTCTTGTAGCCCATCTTTGGACCTGTTCAATTTTGTCAATATCTTTTTGTAGGTGAGGTCTATTATTATTTTATTTTTATTTTATTTTTTATCATTTTGTTTTGTTTTATAATTTTATTTTTTATTTTTTTATTTTTTATTTTTTATCACATTTCTACACTGGCCATCTCATCTGAGTTACTCTGGATGGTTTAACATCCAATGGAGTTTAAAACCATTAAAAAGGAGAGATAAAAATGGAATTAAACGAGAATAAAGAATTTTTATTTATTTACTACATTATACACTGTTCACCTGTCAGCAGAGAACAATTCTCAAAACCGAGAGCTTAAAAAAATAAAGAATAGGAAGGAGCACCCTCAAGACACCAACCACCAGTGAAGGGCTGCAATTTTTTTTACTACCACACTGTGGGCGTGTCTTATTTTGTGGGTGTGGCTTGCCAGCCATGTGATCGAGGTGGGAGTGGTTTGACAATCATGTGACTGGGGAGTGGCTTAAAGGTCATGTGACTGGCTTAAAGGTGGCCAACTTGATGTCATTCATGTCAAGGGTTAGGGTTAGGGTGCCTGGTCTCTCCTCGCCTCAAAGAGATACAATTTCTCTATTTAGTATTACTGAACATCCAAAATACACTATTTAATTCTAACACATCTTTTTTAACACATCTGTGTGTTCTTATTGGCCATCAAGCTATACCTTGGCTGCTGGGTAATTGTGCAATGCACAAGAGCGGGCTTTTAAAGTCTTAACAAAGGGCCATGTAGTAGTAGGAAGACAGGGAGGAATGAATCTCTTTTCAACCTACGTCAGTGATGGGCTCCTATGGGTACGGTCAGGTACGCAGAACCGGTAGAAAATTTTTGTTCTGTGTGCCTGTGTGTAGTATGTATGTACACATATGGCATGTACATTGTTCCCTCAATTTCTGCGGGGGATGCGTTCCGAGATTGCCCGCGAAAGTCAAATTTCCGCGAAGTAGAGATGCGGAAGTAAATACACCATTTTTGGCTATGAACAGCAGTGTTCCCTCTAATTTTTTTGGGGGGTGGGCGGAAAAGTATAGTGTCTGAGCGGCAGTCCCTTCGGGACTGGGCGGCACAGAAATATTAAATAAATAAACAAACAAACAAACAAACAAACAAATAAATAAAAAACCCACCCTGTTTTGCCTCAGAGAATTTCAAAATAAAATACTGTACTGTGTGTCTATAACAGTGAGCTCATAATAGGGCAACTCTATCAATATCAAAATGCCACTTAAATAGTTGAGCTAGTTTCAAACTAGATTTTGATTTTCTTTCTCTCTTCCTTACTCCCATTCTTTTTCTTTCTCTTTTCCTTACTCTCTTTTTTCTATCTGTTTCTCTCTCTTCCTCTCTTCCTCTCTCTCTCCTTCCCTCTCACTCTTTCCCTCTCGGCTTCTGGGCAGGTTTGGAAAACTCTGAGTTGATGATGATTTTTAAGTGAGCGATTGCTCACTGCTCAGCTTAGAGGGAACTATGATGAACAGTATCACAAGCCATCCCTTAACACTTTAAACCCCTAAATTACCATTTCCCATTCCCTTAACAACCCTTTACTCACCATTATTACTGGTGCTCACCATTGAATAAGACACTTAGTGATCCTGATATTTATAAACATAAATATTTATTAACAATAATTATTTTTTTGGTTATTTATTTGCCAAAATTATTAGTTTGGCAATGACATATGACGTCATCGGGTGGGAAAAACCGTGGTATAGGAAAAAAACCACGAAGTATTTTTTAATTAATATTTTTTGAAAAAACGTGGTATAGGCTATTCGCGAAGTTCAAACCCGCGAAAATCGAGGGAACACTGTATACAGTATACTGTACACTGTATAAGGGGCGTGCATAAGTGCACCAGTGTGCCTTCTGTCCCCTGTCCAATTGTCTCTCCTTATCTCATTTATCTTTTCTTCCTTTCAAATATGTTCACCTATACTTTTATATCTTTTCTTCTATTCTTTTCTTTACTTATATTATTACATATCTTTCTCTTCAATGTGTATTATGTATTGGACAAAATAAATAAATAAATAAATAAAATAAATACATAGAATTAAACTGTATATTTTGGATGTTCAATAATAGTAAATAGATAGAGAAATTGTATCTCTTTGAAGCGAGGAGAGGCCAGGCACCCTAACCCAAACCCTTGACGTGAGTGATGTCAAGTTGGTCACCTTTAAACCAGTCACATGATCTTTAAGCCACCCTCTCACATGATCGCCAAGCCACTCCCACCAGATCACATGGCTGACAAGCCACACCCACAAAATAAGCCATGCCCACAGTGTGGTAGTAAATTTTTTTGCAGCCCTTCCCTGGTGAAAAGCCATCTTGCTTCTTTCTCCATTGAACCTCTCCCCCCCCAAATTCCTACTTCCCTTGTCTTGGCTTCTACTGAGGTGCCAGACCATCCTGAGATCTTCATAAAATTTCTGACCAAATTAACCAGGAATCGGCCAAGCCTCATCGCACGTTCTCCATCCTCTTTCACTAACACAGCTGCAAAGAAAAATCCAGAAGTGTTGTTTTTGTTTTATTGATTTTTATTTTTTTGTTAACCGCAGTGTAGTGTGTCAGCCAGTTTGACAGACTGTGGTTTATATTTAAAAAAGGGAATTGAAAAGCATGGAAGTTAAAGCTTTTGATTCCTTCCTCTAAATATCATCATGATATGTTTCTTCTCCGTTGTGCTGCAAACTGGAATGAAGGCAGCTTTCTACACAGTGCAGTATCTCTTCTACAAGATTTCTGAGGTTGCCCTAATTGTCCAAATCTCTTTTCTTCCTTGAGTAATATGTCCTGATAAATGACTTCCCCTGTCAAATCTCAGCTTTGCCTACTCTGCCTCAGTGGCTTGCAGAATCACCATCAGTAAACAAAACAATGTCGTTTGGCGGGGCCCGGGAGAAAAGCCTTCACTGTGGCGGCCCCGGCCCTCTGGAACCAACTCCCCCCGGAGATTAGAATTGCCCCCACCCTCCTCGCCTTTCGTAAGCTCCTTAAAACCCACCTCTGCCCTCAGGCATGGGGTAACTGAGATATTATTTCCCCCTAGGCCTTTACAATTCATGCATGGTATGTTTGTATATATGTATGTTTGGTTTTACAATAAGGTTTTTTTTTAGTTGTTTTAGTATTGGATTTACATGCTGTTTTTTTGTTACTGTTGTTAGCCACCCTGAGTCTACGGAGAGGAGCAGCATACAAATCCAATAAATAAATAAATAAATGGGTTGCAGCCGGTATGGCTGGGATCAGGGCTCTGGGGTGGAAATTGAGATGCGCACACATCTCTGCGCCTAGCGACGGGTGACCATTCCCGGCACCACCGGAACAGGGCTGTGAGTGCATGCGCATGCATGGCACGGGATTGGGCTTTTGTGCATGCACAGATGCTGAATCTTGTGAGAGAATGCATGATTTCCACCTTTTTTTGCTTCCGCGGATGCGCAGAAGCAAAAAAGCCAAAAACGGCAAAAATCAGGTTTGGGAGCATAGTGCTGCCTGCTCCCAAAGCCCAGGACTCGCTCAGGCTGCCATCGCCGTGCCAAGAGATAAAGCCCTTCATGGCATCGGACCAGAATATCTCCAGGACCACCTTCTGCTGCATGAATCCCAGCGACCAGTTAGGTCCCACAGAGTTGTCCTTCTCCAGGTCCCGTCGACTAAACAATGTCGTTTGGCGGGACCCAGGGGAAGAGCCTTCTCTGTGGCGGCCCCGACCCTCTGGAACCAGCTCCCCCCAGAGATCAGAATTGCCCCCACCCTCCTCGCTTTTTGCAAGCTCCTTAAAACCCACCTCTGTCGTCAGGCATGGGGGAATTGAGATATTCCTTTCCCTCCCCAGGCCTATACAATTTATGCATGGTATGTTTGTGTGTATGTTTGGTTTTTAATAAGGGTTTTTTAGTCATTTTAATATTAGATTTGTTATATGCAGTTTTATTATTGTTGTTAGCCGCCCCGAATCTACGGAGAGGGGCGGTATACAAATCTAATAAATAAATAAATAAATAAATAAATAAATAAATGAATGAATGAATGAATGAATGAATGAATGAATAAATAAATAAATAAGAGATGCCTGCAGTGCGGAAGAGGACAAAACAGGCCGCACGGCTGGAGCTCAGGCAGGCTGCTGTTGCTGCTGGCCTCAGCTGCCACTCTAGGCGCCGCAGCGAGATTTGGCCAAAATGGATGTCCTTTGGGCAGCGAGATTTGGGCAAAAATTTGTGGTTTCTTTGCTTCCGTGCATGCACGGTAAATGGTAATTTTTACCAGAATCATGCCAGTTGCATGTGCACAGTGCCTAGGCTATGTGCTCCATTTCTGCCATCGGAATGGTGTTCCCATAATTCCAGGGCCTGGCCCATCCCTGTCTGCCCCCCTAATGCGTACATGCTCGCGCCTGTGTGAGATTTGGCTTTTGTGCATGTGCAGCAAGTGAAATATCATGCGAGGATGCTCTTGCGCATAAGGTTTTCCTGATTCTTGCCGTTGTTTTGCTTCTGCACATGCGCGGAAACAAAGAAATAGCCAAAAATCGGTAAGATTTCACTTGCTGCGCCTGCACAGAAGCCAAATCTAATAGTCGGTATGTTTTTCTTTTTCCAATTTTGTGCAAAAACCAACCTTGCCACTGTTAATATACGAGTTATTAAAAAATAATTAGCTTTTTTATGTTGCCCTCTGA
Source organism: Erythrolamprus reginae (assembly GCF_031021105.1). NCBI lineage: Eukaryota > Metazoa > Chordata > Lepidosauria > Squamata > Dipsadidae > Erythrolamprus > Erythrolamprus reginae. Next base: position 343,658,347 of record NC_091951.1, on the reverse strand, counting down.
TTATTCCTAGAAGAAACATTTCTGGTTTTTGTTCTATTTCATAATTTAAGATTTTTTAAAGCCAATTTTAAATCATATTCCAAAAAATTTTAACTTCTGGGCATGTCCACCATATATGATAATATGTGCCACGTGCTGATTTGCATTTCCAACGTTCATTCTTCATATTTGGACTAGTTTTGCCGGGGCAAAAATGTAGAACATCTTATACAAATTCTCTCTCTATGGCACCGATATTGTCCTTTTATAATTTTCTTTCTATACCTTTTCCCAATCATCTATCTGAATGGTAGATGGTAGATTTCTCCAGAGATATTTATTCTCTCCACCCAAACCACAATCCCTCCCAGCCCCTTTTGATAAAGAACTCAGGGTTACAATCTTCCCGGAACGCCTGTTTGTCCTCTCCATGAATTTCCCCACGTTTAATCGGTTTCCCTGTCTTTTGCCCAGTTCTCCTTTTTTCCAGACTACCTATTGTCCCTTGTGACATAAGTCTAATGAATTGAGGCGAGCAGTTCATTAATTTCTCCACTTGATACTAGACTGTGTGGTTAAAACTGTTAACTAATCTGCTTGCCCAAGCTGACTCGCTTATCGGAATAGCAGACCCTTCCTGTTTTTCCAGCCCTGAACTTTTTGCCTTCAATGTCCCAATGTCCTACTGAGCTTTTTAAACCCACATCTCTCAGAAATTGCCTTCTTTGCAAAAGCAACATTATCTCCATCAGTTTCTCACCATTTTGACCCCTTTCTTCTTTGTGGCAGCCCCTCAAATACTAGAATACTGCTATCAGGTCACTCCTAATCCTTCTTTTCGTTCGACTAGCCTGACCCAAAACCCGCAGCCATTCTTCATATCATCAGAAGATATTGACAAAATTGAACGGGTCCAAAGACGGGCTACAAGAATGGTGGAAGGTCTTAAGCATAAAACGTATCAGGAAAGACTTCATGAACTCAATCTGTATAGTCTGGAGGACAGAAGGAAAAGGGGGGGACATGATCGAAACATTTAAATATGTTAAAGGGTTAAATAAGGTCCAGGAGGGAAGTGTTTTTAATAGGAAAGTGAACACAAGAACAAGGGGACACAATCTGAAGTTAGTTGGGGGAAAGATCAAAAGCAACATGAGAAAATATTATTTTACTGAAAGAGTAGTAGATCCTTGGAACAAACTTCCAGCAGACGTGGTAGATAAATCCACAGTAACTGAATTTAAACATGCCTGGGATAAACATATATCCATCCTAAGATAAAATACAGAAAATAGTATAAGGGCAGACTAGATGGACCAGGAGGTCTTTTTCTGCCGACAGACTTCTATGTTTCTATGTTTCTATTTAGTCTCCAGGCCTCTTATGAATTCCCACTTACAGTGACTTCAGGGCAGGAATTTCTACTTCTCTTATGAAATAACTTTTCCCAGTTATGTCATTGCAAGTGCTCCTGTTTGGGGTATCGGGCTGCTGTTGGATGCATCTTAAACTTGATGGTTCATCTCCTACTTCGCAGAACCTCTGTGTTAGCCAAAATACAGCTGGCCAACATGGAGTTGAGGTAGGGCAATTTATTTATTTATTTATTAATCAGATTTGTATGCCGCCCCTCTCTGTAGACTCGGGGCGGCTAACAGCAATAATAATACAATGTAAACATATCTAATATTTAAGTTAATTTAAAAAACCCCAATTTAAGAAACCAATCATACATACTGACATACCATGCATAAAATTTATAAGCCATGGGGAAAGGGAAAGTCTCAATTCCCCCATGCCTGACGACAGAGGTGGGTTTTAAGGAGCTTACGAAAGGCAAGGAGGGTGGAGGCAACTCTGATATCTGGGAGGAGTTGGTTCCAAAGGGTCGAGGCCGCCACAGAGAAGGTTCTTCCCCTGGGTCCCGCCAAACGACATTGTTCAGTTGATGGGACCCGGAGAAGGCCAACTCTGTGAGACCTAACTGGTCGCTGGGATTCGTGCGGCAGCAGACGGTCCCGGAGATATTCTGGTCCGGTGCCATGAAGGGCTCACTTACTGGCAGATATGGTCCTGCGTGCTACCTGTGGCACCTGTGCCATAGATTTGCCATCACTATTATAGGTCATCTAGTCCAACACATATACAAACCCACTCAAGGAGAAGTCCCTACACTTTTTCAGACAGATGGGAGTCCAATTTCCTCCCAAAGACCTCAAATGTCGGAGCTGTCACAACCTCCGCAGGCAACCTGCTCAATTGGTTGATTGCTCTCACCATCAGAAAGTTTATCCTTATCTCGAGGTTGACTCTCTCCTTGTTCATCAGCTTACATTTATTTATTTATTTATTTATTTATTTATTACTTAGATTTGATTTACATCCATTATTCCTTGTCTGCCTTTCTGATGCCATTGAGTTTTCTGTTTGGTTTCCCTACACACACACCCCCCCCCTTTGTTTACACTTGTGTCTTGGCTCACATGCTTGACTCTCCCCATGCCACTTAGGTTGTTTACTTGGAATAAGCTGCTTTATGGATCAGGAGAGCTAATACTGGCGGAGGCACGTCAGATCCTCTTTTCAAACACATACATTTTGAAATCATGGAAATAAGATTAAACAATTTCGATGAGAACAAATTGGAGAAGTTGATGGTGCGATGGAATAAGGTAAAAGATTATATGTTAAGTAGAATCTGTGATGTAAATATGAAAAATAAATTGCAATCACTCTTTTAGTAATACTTGATGCAAGATAGAGCCAAGGAATAATAGATAAACAATTAAACTTTTTTTGAATCCTCTTGTATGGGTGGTGGGGGTGATGGGGGGGTGTTGTTGTTAGGTGATGGGCACATGCACTGTGCACTGTTATATGTTTGTTTTATGTTAACTTTTAAAAATCAATAAAAACTTTATTAAAAAAAAAGATATCAATTTATTGCATGTTGCCTAGAAAAGAGTTGCAGAGTGAATGTGACATTTTATATGTATGTCTAAATAAACATTTCTTGCTTATTCATAAAAAAAAACAAAAAAAACAACAACACAGAACTTTATGATCATATCCAGTAGCGGGTTGCACTCGAGATGGGTGGGATCAGCAATCCATTAGCGGAAATGGAGATATGCATGAAGCTCCATTTTAGACCTTGCCCCTGTGACCAATAAATGTAATTTATTTATTTATTTATTTATTGGATTTGTATGCCGCCCCTCTCCATAGACTCGGGGCGGCTAACAACAGTGGTAAAAACAACATGCGACAATCCAATACTAAAACAGCTAAAAACCCTTATTTTAAAACCAATCATACATACAAACATACCATACATAAATTGTAAAAGCCTAGGGGGAAAGAATATCTCAGTTCCCCCATGCCTGATGACAGAGGTGGGTTTTTAAGAAGCTTACGAAAGGCAAGAAGGGTGGGGGCTATTCTAATCTCTGGGGGGAGTTGGTTCCAGAGGGCCGGGGCCGCCACAGAGAAGGCTCTTCCCCTGGGTCCCGCCAAACGACACTGTTTAGTTGACGGGACCCGGAGAAGGCCCACTCTGTAATGTATGGTGTGATTGGACAGTATGATTATGTATTACATTAGGGTTTTTCGTTGTTTTTTAAATTATTAGATTTGTGTTATATGTTTATGTCAGTATCTACTCTGCGAGCTGCCCTGAGTTTTCGGAGAGGGGTGGCATACAAATCTAATTAATAATAATAGTAGTAATAGTAATAGTAATGATAATGATAATGAATGATAATGATAATGATCATCATCATCACCACCATCATCATCATAATCTCTGTGCCCCCGCACATGCGCCGGAAGTGAAATCTTGCACAGACGTACTTGCGTGTGAGATTTTGGCCGTTTTCGGCGTTCTTTTGCTTACGCACATGCAAAAATCACCGAAATCTCACTTGTACACATGTCCTCACAGAAGATTTGGTTCCAGCACATGAGCAGAAGCAGATCTCGCACCAACATGTGCGCGCCCATCCACCGGAAGTGCATGCGCCTGCGCCAGTCTCGTTCTGGTAGCACCGACGAAGAGGAACCCCGGCCTGATCATGTCCACTTCTCCTCTTTTCAGATACATTTTTACTGATTGATTTGACCACTTATAGTGGACGTAGCCAGAAGCAAAAATGTACTGGAACAGGGTAGTTTAATAGTTAAAAGAAATTGCAAAAGGTTTATTAAAAAAAGTAATTCAGTATTTTAATTATTCATATTTTGAAAGCGGTGAGAATGGTCTATGCACAGCAATGGAAAAATGAAGAGACACCGAAAGAGGGAATGATAATTTTAAAAAAACAAATCTAGCGGAATGGAGCAGCTTACCGTTCTGGTGGTAATAATAATAATAATAATAATAATAATAATAATAATAATAATAATAATAATAATAATTTATTAGATTTGTATGCCGCCCCTTTCCGAAGACTCGGGGTGGCTCACAACAACGATAAAAACAATATAATACTGGCACAAATCTAATATTAAAAAAACCTAAAAACCCTATCATAATTAAAAACCAAACAGCACATATATACCAAACATAAATTATAATAAGCCTGGGGGAAAGGTGTCTCAAATCCCCCATGCCTGGTGGTATAGGTGGGTCTTAAGTAGTTTACGGAAGACAAGGAGGGTGAGAGCAGTTCTAATCTCCGGGGGGAGTTGATTGCAGAGGGCCGGGGCCGCCACAGAGAAGGCTCTTCCCCTGGGGCCCGCCAGACGACATTGTTTAGTCGACGGGACCCGGAGAAGGCCAACTCTTTGGGACCTTATCGGCCGCTGGGATTCGTGCGGTAGCAGGCGGTTCCGGAGGTACTCTGGTCCAATGCCATGTAGGGCTTTAAAGGTCATGACCAACACGGTAGCAGGCCATCACTGGTGCCAACACCGATCTTGGCTTTCTCTGCCTTTACTTTCAGAAATACCTTTGTCCTGGAGACAAAGAGACGTGCATTAGTAAAATCTAATTTTATTTCACCGGTTCTTTACCTCAAAGCATTGCCAGCAGGAAACATGATTCTCTTAAAACCATCTTGGGTTAATGGCTGATTTGCTTGACTGACTTGGAGGGTAATTACACATATGTAGTCCAGGGTTCTTTAAATTGCATTCAAGTAAAAGGAATGAATTCTGACCCTCTTTGCTGCTTCTTTAGTTCACTGAAGGGATCGTTCATTTAATTGTCTGCTGCTCTGGCAGACACAATTCCAGAGTCCTCTTTACTGTACAGATTCTTGGCTGTCTGGCTCATGACCAATGTCCTCAGGGGTCACCTGATCCGCTTTTGTGACCTTCCGACAAGCAAAGTCAATGGGGAAGCCGGATTCATTGAACAATCTAATCTAATGTACCTTGGAAGATATATAGAATAGGGAAGATACATAGATTAGGGAAGATGTATAGATTAGGGCAGATTATCACAGTGCGAAAGGCAGTGAAACCAAATAGATTAGGAAAGATTATTACACTGGGAATGACAGTGATATATAGACTAGGGAAGATTATTACACTTGGAATGACAGGGAAAAACATATAGATTAGGGGAAATTACAGGGATGGATAATGGAAGATACTTTCAGTGAAACATAAATAGAAAAATATGTTACACTATAATTAAGATTTGCTAAATTAGAAATGATATACAGTAGTTGTAAAATGAAAGGAATGATATAATGTTTAAGCACAGAAAGAAGATAATACAATTAGATTTAAGCCTACAAAACTTTTGCCAGACCCATCCTAGACTACTGCTCATCTGTCTGGAACCCATACCACATCTCAGACATCAACACCCTTGAAAATGTCCAAAGATATTTCACCAGAAGAGCCCTTCACTCCTCCACTCGACACAGAATATCCTACGAAAATAGACTAACAATCCTGGCCCTAGAAAGACTAGAACTACGGCGCCTAAAACACGATTTGAGTATTGCCCACAAGATCATATGCTGCAATGACTACTACCGGTCAATGACTACTTCAGCTTCAACCGCACCAACACAAGAGCACGCAACAGATTCAAACTTAATACGAACCGCTCCAAACTTGACTGTAAAAAAATATGATTTCAACAATCGAGTTATCGAAGCGTGGAACTCATTGCCAGACTCAATTGTGTCAACCCCTAACCCCCAACATTTCTCCCTTAGACTCTCCATGATTGACCTCTCCAGGTTCCTAAGAGGCCAGTAACGGGCGTACATAAGTGCAATGGTGTGCCTTTCCTTCCCTGTCCAATTGTCTTTCCTTTCTCTCACCTATCATATATATTTTCTTTCTTTCATATATCCTCTCCTCTAAGTTCACTTTACCCTTATATATACAGTATTACTACATGTCTATTTTTCTTCCTGTGTATTTGTGTATTGGACAAATGAATAAATAAAAAAAATAAAAAATATTTTTTTTTTCCTTGTTGTATGAAGAGAGGTAAATTTGGAACTTTCCTCGTAAAGACATTTTGAGTGCTCCAACACTGGAGATTTTAAAGAAGAGGCTGGATAAACATATATCCATCCTAAGATAAAATACAGAAAATAGTATAAGGGCAGACTAGATGGACCATGAGGTCTTTTTCTGCCGTCAGACTTCTATGTTTCTATGTTTCTATGATAACATTTGTCTGAAATGGTTTGCTGCCAAGGTCCCATCCAACTCTTGCTACCCTGCCATTCTACACTTTATTCCATTAACAGAAGGCAACCAAACCAGGATGGATTAAAACCTCTAATTCTTTTTTCAACCTTGGCCACTTTAGGATGTATGGACTTCATCTTTACGTGACCAAGGTTAACAAATACTCCAACCCCTTGCCAAGGGCAGGAATCCTCAGGCCATCTCAGATAAATAGTTATTAGATTTTGTTTAAAGACCCACATTGAAGGAGTCCCCACAACTCCAGTATTATTATAGGTTGTTGCCCTGTGGAAAAAACAAGATCTGGTTTTTCAAGATATCTTACACATTCTCTCTCATTTTTGCTCTCTTGCCTCATTGCCTGGATCCAGCACTTAAAGCGGCGGTTTTGAGGGGGGTGAAAACAAAATAAGTGATGTGGAACTATTATTTTGGAAACTGTATTTTTGTTGCTGCATTTTTCTGTTTGGCAGCCACATCACACTTCAGTCTCATATTCTGTTTGTGTTCTATTACCATGCCGAGATCTGTTCAACAAACACAACTGCCAGTTTTTCACTTCCTGTATTTGCAGCGTCTGTTCAAATATGAAATGACTGACCGAAACAAGAGGGTGATATCATATTTAACTGCCAGTTGCATTGAGAAAATGAATCCAAATTCTTAAAAGAAAATTGTTTATAATATATATGTATCTCAGCATCTAGCAATATTCAGTGACTTACAATCATTTGTTTAGGGACCGTTTGACTGTTCAAAGTTAAAACAACACTGAAAAAAGTGATTAGAACTAATTTTTTGTGTGACCCCAACCCCACGATTATGTGGTCAAAATTTGAACACTTGGCCATTGACCTGTATTTATCACAGTATTTATGATGATTGCATTATCCTGGGGTCCTGTGATCATTTTTTTTTTTGCACTTTCTGACAAGCAGTAAATAGGGAAGCCTGATTTACTTAACTAACGTAACAAGTATAGTGATTCAATTAACAACTACGTAGTAATGGGCAGCCAAAATTTTTACTGCCACACTGTGGGTGTGGCTTATTTATTTTATTTATTAATTAGATTTGTATGCCGCCCCTCTCCATAGACTGAGGCGGCTAACAACAGTAAAAAACAATATAAACAAATCTAATATTAAAAGTAGTTTAAAAACCCCAATTTAAGAAACCAATCATACATACAACATATCATGCATAAATTTTGTAAGCCTAGGGGGAAGGGAATATCTTAATTCCCCCATACCTGATGACAGAGGTGGGTTTTAAGGAGCTTACGAAAGGCAAGGAGGGTGGGGGCAACTCTGATATCTGGGGGGAGTTGGTTCCAGAGGGTCGGGGCCGCCACAGAGAAGGCTCTTCCCCTAGGCCCCACCAGTCAACATTGTCTGGCCGATGGGACCTGAAGGCCGACTCTGTGGGACCTAACCAGTCGCTCGGATTCATGTGGCAGAAGGTGGTCCCGTAAGCAATCTGGTCTGATGTCATGTAGGGCTTTATAGGTCATATTCAACACTTTGAATTGCGTCAGGAAACCAATCAGCAACCATTGCAGTCCATGGAGTGCTGGAGAGATATAGGTGCATCTGGGAAACCCCATGACCGATCGCGCGGCTGCATTCTGCACAATTTGAAGTTTCCAAACACTCTTCAGAGGTAGCCCCATGTAGAGAGCATTGCAGTAGTCAAACCTCGAGGTGATAATGATAATGTTGCTCAGACGCACATGGAATTGCATGTGCATTGCAGCGGTAGCGGCAAGGAACGGCAACCACCACCACCCTGGTCATACTCCCCTGGCATCATTCCACGCCCCCAAAGAGGGACTGACCCACTATTTGAGAAGCACTACTCTAAAGCTTCTCTGAAATAGCTTCCATTTTTCTACTTGCTTGTTAATTTTGGACACATATAAAGAGGGGGGAAAGCTGTTGTTTTGATTTAGACTTCTGCTTGGGTTAGCTAGCATGACTAGGAGTTGACTGCTCATATTTGAAGCCCTGAAATCTACCCAAAGTTTGAGATTATTGTTGTTTTTAGTGATTGACTTGGCCAAAAAACAACCGAGTCATGAAAATGGAATGAAATAAGCCCAGCAGAATTTAAACTAACCCACCCACCATAAGAGGCAGACTGACTTCACTGATACTTAGATTTATCGTTTAGCGAACACAAGTAACTTGCGGTCAGCCCCTGTTGGGAATGGGGTGGAGATCATTGTTTAATACAGTATTTCTCAACCTTGACAGCTTGAAGATGTGTGGACTTCAACTCCCAGAATTCCCCAGCCAGCAAAGTTCTAATAGAACATGACAGTCTGAATAAACTGAGGCTGAAAGTTTTGAGGATAAAACTTTTCTGTTCACATTTCTGCAGCGGTTTTCAGACCTTCAGTGCTAGGTTCCAAATCAAACCAAGTTATGGCTTAGCACACTACTGTGTGAACTGAGTGCTGAGTATTGATGTATCTTTGCAATATTGGCTTGGATCAATTTTTAAAAATGTTTTCACCAAACTTACAGAAACATCCATACATATACCATACTATCAAGACATCCATAGCATGGTACCACATTATACACGGCCCAGCGACCGGTTAGGTTGCACAGTTGGCCTCTTCCAGGTCCTGTCGGCCAAACAATGCCAACTGGCAGGTCCGTGGGGCAGAGCCTTCTCTGTTGTGGCCCCGGTCCTCTGGAACCAACCTCCCTTAGAGATTTGTACCGTCCCCAACTCCCTGTCAGCAATAGTTCCACTCCAGCCATTAGTATGAATGAGGGATGCTTGATTGTTTTTATATTGGGTTTTATCTATTTTTCTAATGTTTTAATTGTATTCTATTTTTATCTTGTCTTGAAAATGAAGATACAAAATGAAAATACCAAGACAACTTGACACAAGAACAGTTTTCCCCCGAACGCCATCACTCTGCTAAACAAATAATTTCCCTCAACACTGTCAAACTATTTACTAAGACTGTGACTACTATTACTACTAGTTTTTCATCATTCCTATCACCCATTTCCTCCCACTTATGACTGTCTGACTGTACTTGTTGCTTGTATCCTTAAGATTTTTATTAATATTGTTTTCTCATTGCTTATTTGACCCCTATGACAATCATTAAGTGTTGTACCTCATGATTCTTGACAAATGTATCTTTTCTTTTATGTACACTGGCACATAACAGAAAGGCATTAGGGGGGAAAAGTGGATGTCCAGAAAAAAAAAACTCCATATAAAAACACCCTGCTCCAAGTCCTAAAAACTGACCTAAATTTTTCAAGGCTTTTGGAAGGAGCCCTATAATTCTCAGGAGCTCAATTCCATCAAACTGGAAGGGACCCTGGGGGTTATTATTATTATTTAGAAACATAGAAACATAGAAGTCTGACGGCAGAAAAAGACCTCGTGGTCCATCTAGTCTGCCCTTATACTATTTCCTGTATTTTATCTTAGGATGGATATGTTTATCCCAGGCATTTTTAAATTCAGTTACTGTGGATTTACCAATCACATCTGCTGGAAGTTTGTTCCAAGGATCTACTACTCTTTCAGTAAAATAATATTTTCTCATGTTGCTTTTGATCTTTCCCCCAACTAACTTCAGATTGTGTCCCCTTGTTCTTGTGTTCACTTTCCTATTAAAAACACTTCCCTCCTGGACCTTATTTAACACTTTCACATATTTATTTGATTTGGAAGGGGCCTTGTAGAGGTCATCTATTCCAACCCCCTACTCAAGCAGAAGACCCTACTTCATTTCAGACCAGTGACTGTCCAGTCTATTCTTTAAAACTTCCAGTGATGAAGCACCTATAATGTCTGGTGGCAAGCTGTTCCACAGGTTAATCATCCTCACTGTTAGGAAGTTTCTCCTTAATTCCAGGTTGCTTCTCCCTTTGAGTAGTTTCCATCCATTGTTTCTTGTCCTGCCCTCCAATGCTTTGGAAAATAAGTTGATCACAATGGATTTGATATCAGAATAGAGGGTCTTCCATCTTGGCAACTGTTCTGTCGGGCTCTCTGGTAGACTCCTCCCAAAAATTCACAGGTACAAATTTCAGACACACACACGTTTGAAAATTCAAAACAATGTTCTTTATAATGAAAATTAACTTAAACTAAGCCCTCTTTTGGTATAGCAAAGAGCACTCGTCTCCAACCAAACTGGTAATTTGTACAAGTCCCTTATCAGTTCTGAGATACTTAGCTTGCAGCTGTGAGGCAATTCACAGTCCTTCTTCTTTCACAAAGTGAAACACACTTTGCTCTGGTTTAGTTTCAAAGGGGGGGGGGGATCAGCACACAAAAAGTCAAAGTCAGCAAAGCAGTCACGAAACACAATGATCAGATAATCCTCCACAATGGCCAAACCCACAGGCTGCTATTTATAGCAGCCTCACTAATTGCCACAGCCCCACCCAACCACAGGTGGCCTCATTTTCTTTGATAATAATCTCTCAGCTGTTGTTGCCTATGCATCGCTCTCCCCATGCGTGGCTGTATCATTGACTCTTGTTCTGAATCCAAGGAGGAGCTAGATAATTGATGTCCTTTTGAGCTGTCTGCCACACTCTCCTCCTCCCTGTCACTCATGTCTTCTTGGTCAGCAGATTCCAGGGGGGGGGCCAAAACAGGCCTGCAGCATGTGGATGTCTCCCCCACATCCACAGTCCTTGGAGCAGGAGCTGGGCCAGAGCTAACCACAACAGCAACTTTAAGACTTGTAGACTTCAACTCCCAGAATTCTTCAGTCAGCATGAGAAATTCTGGGAGTTGAAGTCCTCACGTCTTAAAGTTTTTTAGTTTTTTCTTAATATTAGATTTGTGCCTGTACAATATTGTTTTATCGCTTGTTGTGAGCCGCCCCGAGTCTTCGGAGAGGGGCGGCATACAAATCTAATAAATTATTATTATTATTATTATTAATGGAGAGCCCTAAATAAAGTAAAGCTGGGTTGTGGATTTTCCAACTTGGCAACTTTAAGGCTGGTAGACTTCAACTCCCAGAATTCTCATCTCATCATGTCCTTTTTGCAGCAATATTTGGCAGCAGTCTGTGGTTTTTAATAGGAGAGTTCTCATGACTTCCAACAAGACTGGCTTGTAATTGTCTTCTTCAGGAAGGCTACTTCCCCCTCCACCCCAACTTCCCTGTCTCATGTAAAGTCATAGGGCTTCCAGGATGTCCCCCATCCAAGCACTGACCACTTCTGCCCTTGCTTAGCTTTTGCAGGATCACCTGCACTGGAGAGTGTTGCCCCCTGCTGGATATATGTTCTGAAGGAGTAGTAGCAAGTTAGCAAGGTTATAGTGGTGCAAATGGGATGAAACCAGTGGTTAAATCCATTTTTTTTTTTTACTACTGGTTCTGTAGGCATGGCTTGGTGGGCATGGCAGGGCAAGGATACTGCAAAAAAACCCATTCCTACCCCACTCTGGGTCCAGCCAGAGGTGGTATTTGTCAAACATGGTTAAAGGTGGTTCTTGCCATCGGGGGAAATTGTGCTCTTCACAACAGCAATACAGCTCTAGGTGAGGAATTGTCATGTTTTAGAAGACATGTAGTTTTCTAACCTGTCCAGATCCCGGGTTGGTTGTCAACTAATTGCATAAATGCATCAGGTATTGTAAGTACCATTGTTGGCTTGGAGGGAGATTTTAAGCAATGGTAGTGGACAGAGAAACAATACACACAAACATCAAAGGACTGGAAACTATGTCCCATCAAGAAAAGTTGGAAAAACCAGGCGTAGACTTGGGGAAACCGAAGTGAGTTTCTATTACAAACCAAGATGACAGGAAACAGCCAAAAAGACAAAAGAAGGAGAAGTAGAAGGAGGAGGAGGAGGAGGAGAAGAAGAAGAAGAGGAGGAGGAGGAGGAAGAGGAGGAGGAGGAAGAGGAGGAGAAGAAGAGGAGGAGGAGGAGGAGAGGAGGAAGAAGACAAGAAGAAAAAAGAAGAAAAGAAAGAGGAGAAGAAAGAGGAAGAGGAGGAAGAGGAGGAGGAGAAGAAGAAGAGGAGGAGGAGGAGGAGAGGAGGAGGAAGAAGACAAGAAGAAAAAGAAAAGAAGAAAAAAGAAGAAAAGAAAGAGGAGAATAAAGAGGAAGAGGAGGAGGATGAGGAGAAGGAGAAGAAAAAGAAGAAGAAGAAGAAGAAGAAGAAGAAGAAGAAGAAGAAGAAGAAGAAGAAGAAGAAGAAGAAGAGCATCGCAACACCATGATGCAAATTGTGGCTGGTCAAGCTGCATTTTGACATTGGACATAAGGACATGAGTCATGGGGTTTGTGTCTTGACATTTCAACACCTGTTTTGATATTTGCTTTCCTTTGCTGCCTTGTGAAGGGCTACATCAGGGGGTTTCCAACCTTAGCAAATGACTGGGGAAATCAGGGAATTAAACTCCGCAGGTCTTAAAATTGCCAAGATTGGACAACTCTGGCCTACACTGAGAATAACAGAACAGGGAAGTAGATCTGCCTGGACTGGGGGGAAAGCCAAAGGCTACTTCTCCATCATCCCCTAATACCGTGATGGCGAACCTATGACATGGGTGCCACAGGTGCCATACGGAGCCATATCTGCCAGCACATGAGCTATTGCTCTAGCTCAGCTCCAGCGCGCATGTGTGTACCGGCCAGTCAATTTCTGCCTTGCGGGGAAGCTCTGGGAAGGCATTTTTGGTCTCCAGAGGGCCTCCAGGGCAGGTGGTGGAGCCAGTTTTTGCCCTCCCCAGGCTCCAGGGAAGCCCCTGGGGTCGCCTACCATTCCTACCAGTGTGGTAGGCGATTTCGTACCGGTAGCAGCTGCCACATTGTGCAATTTGTGTGTGACTACTCCTGTGTCACTACAGAGCACTGCACACCAAGACAACTAGACACAAGGACAGTTTTTCCCCAAACACCATCACTCTACTAAACAAATAATTCCCTCAGCACTGTCAAACTATGCACAATTTCTACTAGTTTTTTCTCATCAATCCTATCACCCATTATTTCCCACATGATTGCAACTAGTTGCTTGTATCCTTAACATTTTTATTAATATTGATTATTTCTTCGTTGCTTATTTGACCCCTATGACAATCATTAAGTGTTGTACCTCATGATTCTTGACAAATGTATTTTTTTCTTTTATGCACACTGAGAGCCCATACACCAAAGACAAATTCCTTGTGTGTCCAGTCACACTTGGCCTATTCTACTCTATTCCATTCTATTCTTACTAGTATTATGTAAGCCACTCCGAGTCTTTGGAGAGGGGCGGCATACAAATCTAATAAATAATAATATAAACATTGTTATATCTTTGCATACTACCAATACATACTTGGATAGATAGATAGATAGATAGATAGATAGATAGATAGATAGATAGATAGATAGATATAGAGAGAGAGGTATAGAGATAGATAGATAGATAGATAGATAGAGAGAGATAGATAGATAGAGACATAGATAGATAGATAGATAGATAGATATTTAGATAGATAGATAGATAGATAGATAGATAGATAGATAGATAGATAGATAGATAGATAGATAGATAGATAGATAGATAGATATGGATGGACTAACTGGATACCTAAATACCTAAGTAAGTAAGTACAGTATTGATTATTTCTTCATTACTTATTTGACCCCCTATGACAATCATTAAGTGTTGTACCTCATGATTCTTGACAAATGTATCTTTTTCTTTTACGTACACTGAGAGCATCTGCATCTGTGTCCAATCACACTTGGCCAATAAATTCTATTCTTCTAAGTAAGTAAGTAAATGAATAAATACATTTTTGATTACTGCAATTCTTCCCATAAAAGAAAGTCGCAGCTTTGCCCAAAGCTTTGCTTTTCAAACCCCCCAAAACAGAGCTTGTTTTGATCGGCCTGTCCTATCTTCGAGATACGGGCGGCTGAGCACAAAAGCCTCAGAAGGCGGTTTAATCCCAGGCAAAAACAGTCTCGCAGGCCTCTTGCCTCCCCCCCCCCCCAAATTGGGATTCTCTTCCTCATCTGAACGGGCGTTGGGGAGTCCCCTTCCCGCCTTTTTCCCTCTCACTTTCTATCTCTCTCAGCCGGGGCCACCGACTCCTGAGGGCCGCGAGGGCCTACGTGACTCCTCGGAGCTGACCGAGAGAGGCGGCCAGCGCCTGAGGAGCCGGTCAGCGAGACTGGGAATCTTTCCCACCGTGAGACCAGGAAGAAAGGCAGACTTCCCGTCTCCAAGTCCTGTGGCTTTTGCAGATGCCGATCTCCTCCCGCCCCCACCGGCAGCCTCGGCAGGACAAATGACCCCGGAGGGCTGGCCGGCCCTGCCTGGGAGGGTGTTGTGTGTGTGTGTGTCTTTGTGTGTGTGTGTTGTTGATCTATCAGAACAAGCGTCTCCTGTACTAAGCGGAGACTCCTCTGTGGGTTTCGTTATTTTATTATATTTTATTTGTTTTTAGTTTATTTTAATTCTGTCTGTCTGTCTGTCTATCCGTCCGTACGTATGTATGTACAGTATGTATGTATGTATGTATGTATGTATGTATGTATGTATGTATGTATGTATGTATAATCCCCTCAACACTGTCAGACTTTCTACTAAATCTGCACTTCTATTCTAGTTTTTCTCATCATTCCTATCACCCATTTCCTCCCATGTTGACTGTATGACTGTAACTTGTTGCTTATATCCTAAGATTTTTATTAATATTGATTCTTCATTGCTTATTTGACCCCTATGACAATCATTAAGTGTCGTACCACATGATTCTTGACAAATGTATATTTTATTTTATGTACGCTGAGAGCATATGCACCAAGATAAATTCCTTGTGTGTCCAATCACACTTGGCCAATAAAATTCCATTCTATTCTATTCTATTCTATTCTATTCTATGTATGTATGTATGTATGTATGTATGTATGTATGCATGCATGCATGCATGCATGCATGTATAAGAGGGTTGGGAAAATATTTACTGACTCCTCGCATCCTACCTGTCCTACCTGTTAACGACTACTTCACCTTCAACCACAACAACACACGAGCACAAAATCGATTTAAACTAAATGTCAACCGCTCCAAACTTGACTGCAAGAAATACGACTTCAGCAACAGAGTAATCAACGCCTGGAATGGACTACTGGACTCTGTGGTTTCTACTCCTAACCCCAAAACCTTTAACCTTAGACTATCTACAGTTGACCTCTCCCCCTTTCTAAGAGGTCTAAACGCACCACTGTGCCTACCGTCCCTGTCCTATTGTCTTCTTTTGTTACTTTTTATCATTACTTATCTAATGTTTAATTTGTACAAATTATCACCCTATAATGGTTTGACAAAATAAATAAATAAAATAAATAAATCCTGCAACCCAACAAGACCGACACAGACCTCAGAGGATAATCAGAACTGCAGAAAAAACAATTACTACCAAACTGTCTTCACTGAGGACCTGTATACTGTATGAGTCAAAAAGTGGGCGGTGAAAATATTTACTGACCCTTCGCATCCTGCACACAAACTGTTTCAACTCCTACCCTCAAAACATTGCTATAGAGCACTGCACACCAAGACAACTAGACACAAGGACAGTTTTTCCCAGAATGTCATCACTCTGCTAAACAAGTAATTCTTTCAACACTCTCAAACTATTTACTAAGTCTGCACTTCTATTTCTACTAGGTTTTTTTCATCATTCCTATTACTAGTTTCCTCCCACTTATGACTGTATGACTGTAACTGGTTGCTTGTATCCTTAGGATTTTTATTAATATTGTTTCATTGCTTATTTGACCCCAATGACAATCATTAAGTGTTGTACCTCATGATTCTTGACAAATATATCTTTTATGTACACTGAGAGCATCTGCACCAAAGACAAATTCCTTGTGTGTCCAATCACACTTGGCCATTAAATAATTCTATTCTATTCTGTTCTATTCTATTCTATTCTTATTTATTACTAAACTTGACTGCAGGAAATACGACCTTAGTAATCCAGTAGTTGATGCATGGAACTCACTACCTGATTCTGTAGTATCCCCAAAACATAGAAACATAGAAGATTGACAGCAGAAAAAGACCTCATGATCCATCTAGTCTGCCCTTATACTATTTTCTGTATTTTATCTTAGGATGGATATATGTTTATCCCAGGCATGTTTAAATTCAGTTACTGTGGATTTATCAACCACGTCTGCTGGAAATTTGTTCCAAGGATCTACTACTCTTTCAGTAAAATAATATTTTCTCATGTTGCTTTTGATCTTTCCCCCAACTAACTTCAGATTGTGTCCCCTTGTTCTTGTGTTCACTTTCCTATTAAAAACACTTCCCTCCTGGACCTTATTTAACCCTTTAACATATTTAAATGTTTCAATCATGTCCCCTTTTCCTTCTGTCCTCCAGACTATACAGATTGAGTTCATTAAGTCTTTCCCGGTACGTTTTATGCTTAAGACCTTCCACCATTCTTGTAGCCCGTCTTTGGACCCGTTCAATTTTGTCAATATCTTTTTGTAGGTGAGGTCTCCAGAACTGAACACAGTATTCCAAATGTGGTCTCACCAGCACTCTATATAGCGGGATTATAATCTCCCTCTTCCTGCTTGTTATACCTCTAGCTTCACACTATCCACTGCTGACCTCTCCCGATTCCTAAGAGGTCAGTAAGGGGCTTGCATAAGTGCACCAGAGTGCCTTCCGTCCATGTCCTAATGTTTCTCTCTCTACCGTAGTATCATCTATATGAACATTGTTAGATCTTTGTATACTACCAATACAAAACAAATAAATACATAAATAAAATTATTGGTCGCCATGATGCAAAAAGGATGTTGAGCCTCTAGAAAGAGTCCCAGAGAAGAGCAACAAAGATTATTTTTATTCATATTATTTTTATTTATTTTATTTTTCAAACATGGATAGGACAGTAGTTTGTATAAACATAACGTAACATAAGTAAAAGTAATGATAAAAGAGGACAAAGATTAGGGGACCGGAGGCTAAAACATATGAAGAATGGTTGCAGGAACTGGGCATAGCTAGTTTAATGAAAAGAAGGACCAGGGAGACATGATAGCAGTCTTCCAGTATCTCAGGATTTGCCACAAAGAAGAAAGAGTCAACCTATTCTCCAATGCACCTGAGGGTAGAACAAGAAGCAATGGGTGGAAACTAAACAAGAGAAAAGCAACTGAGAACTAAAGAGAAATTTCCTGACAGTTGGAACGATTAATCAGTGGAA
This sequence comes from Erythrolamprus reginae, assembly GCF_031021105.1. Lineage (NCBI taxonomy): Eukaryota > Metazoa > Chordata > Lepidosauria > Squamata > Dipsadidae > Erythrolamprus > Erythrolamprus reginae. Next base: position 343,640,460 of record NC_091951.1, on the reverse strand, counting down.
CAGGTTTTCTTCCCATCACTCTGCTAAACAAATAATTCCCTCAACACTGTCAAACTATTTACTAAGTCTGCACTACTATTACTCTACTAATCTTACTAAAATGCTATTAATACTATGAATCTTACTAAAATACTATTAATCTCAGAGTTCCTATCATTCATCTCCCACTTATGATTGTATGACTGGAACTTTGTTGCTTGTATCCTTTACGATTTATAGACTGTTTCCTAATGTGCTTTGATTGCTTATTTGTATTTGTATCCTATGACTATCATTAAGTTTTGTACTTTATCGTTCTTGACAAATGTATCTTTTCTTTTATATACACTGAGAGCATATGCACCAAGACAAATTGCTTGTGTGTCCAATCACACTTGGCCAATAAAGAACTCTATTCTATTTTATTATATGCTTTTCCCTAAGCAGAATAAAGCACAGCTCATAGATGAACTTAAAAATAAAATAAAATAAAATAAAAACTACATCACCATTTCTAACAGGGCTCTATCCTCTACCCCCTCTATCTACTACTATCTATGAGTAGTAGATGCTTGGAACAAACTTCCAACAGACGTGGTTGGTAAATCCACAGTAACTGAATTTAAACATGCCTGGGATAAACATATATCCATCCTAAAATATAATGCAGAAAATAGTATAAGGGCAGACTAGATGGACCATGAGGTCTTTTTTTGCCGTCAATCTTCTATGTTTCTATCCCATCTGATCATTAAGAAAAGAACTACAGTGTTCCCTCGATTTTCATGGGGGATGCGTTCCACACCGCCCGCGAAAGTTGAATTTCCGCGAAGTAGAGATGCGGAAGTAAATACTGTACACTATTTTTGGCTATGAACAGTATCACAAGCCATCCCTTAACACTTTAAACCCCTAAATTGCCATTTCCCATTCCCTTAGCAACCATTTAGATTATTATTCACCATGTTTCTTTATTAAAGTTTATTAAAAAATATTTATTAAAGGTGGACAAAAGTTTGGTGATGACATATGATGTCATCAGGCGGGAAAAACCGTGGTATAGGGGGGGAAACCGAAAGTATTTTTTAATTAATATTTTTAAAAAACCGTGGTATAGACTTTTCGCGAAGTTCGAACCCGCGAAAATCGAGGGAACACTGTACATTTGTTTAAGAATCGTCCTTTGAAGTTATTTTCCTCTTCTCTCCTCAACCTTTTGCTCCTCTAATGCTGCATCTAAAAGAGTCTGAAGGATTTTGTAATTTTTTTTAAATAATTGTGCATACCACTTTAGACGAGCTCAGGAAAGGGACACTTAAAAAAATTAAGTAATTAATTTCTGATGTAAAATTTCCCTTTATTGGATTGGTATTTGTGGAACGCCAGGGAGGCAGGAAAAATGTGTGATTCGGTGCCAACCAAACCCCTGTCTGTTGCTGCCAAATGAGTGTGTTTCTTTGCATTTCTTGTTCTCTCTTTCACCCCAGTCTAGCAGTGGGTACATAATTCAGCCGCCAAGGAGAGGCTCTGCCCTCTTTGCTTCCTGATCTGGGGCAATGGGCACAGGACTGGCACCAGGAGCAGCGGTTGGCAACCCTGGATGCCATGCTGTTGTTTGGCAGGGAGGATAAAGCAATCCTGCCCTCATATTTGGAGGGGACACCTTTTTTTTTTTTTTGTAGAAACCCAAAATTCTGTTTGAAATTAACCTCACCCAAGCCGAAGCCACATCTGTTCATTTGGAAATACTTCTTACCCAGAGCAAGAAAAGTGTGCAGCTTTTTATAGTTACCGTATTTTTCGGAGTATAAGACACACTGGAGTATAAAATGTACTTTAGTTTGGGGGAGGAAAATAGGGGTGGGGGAATCGTATACAGTGTTCCCTCGATTTTCGCGGGTTCGAACTTCGCGAATAGCCTATACCATGGTTTTTCAAAAAATATTAATTAAAAAATACTTCGCAGGTTTTTTTGCTATACCACGGTTTTTCCCACCCAATGACGTCATATGTCATCTCCAAACATATAATATTTGCAAATAAATAACAAAAGAAATAATTATTGTTAATAAATAATTATGTTTATAAATATCAGGATCACTAAGTGTCTTATTCAATGGTGAGTACCAGTAATAATGGTGAGTAAATGGTTGTTAAGGGAATGGGAAATGGTAATTTAGGGGTTTAAAGTGTTAAGGGATGGCTTGTGATACTGTCCATAGCCAAAAATGGTGTATTTACTTCCGCATCTGTACTTCGCGGAAATTCGACTTTCGCGGGCAGTCTCGGAACGCATCCCCCGCGAAAATCGAGGGAACACTGTATAGTTTGTTGTATGTTTTTAAATGACGGTTTTTAAAGATGTTTTTTTAAAAAAAATTAGATGTTACATATTGTTATTATTGTTGTGAGCCACCCCGAGTCTGCAGAGATGGGCGGCATACAAATCTAATAAATAATAATAACAACAACAACAACAATAATAATAACTGACTATGTGAAGGAGAGCAAAGAGTCAGCGTTGATGGAGGTCAACAATAAGAAGCTTCTCAAGGTGAAGCTAACTAAGGACCAGTACAAAAAAACTGTAACTCAATGTCGTATGGACAGTTGGTGGAACAAAGCATTGCATGGCCAGTTCTTGGAGAAGATTGAAGGCAAAGTGGATAAAGAAAAGACCTGGTCATGGCTTACAAGTGGAACACTCAAAAAGGAGACAGAAGGACTGATACTGGTGGCACAAGAACAGGTCATTAGAACAAATGCTGTCAAAGCCAGAATTGAAAAATCAACAGACGATCCAAAGTGCAGACTCTGTAAAGAAACAGATGAAACAATCGATCACATACTCAGCTTCTGCAAAAAGATCGCACAGACTGACTACAAGCATAGACATGATGCTGTGGCACAGATGATCCACTGGAACTTGTGCCAGAACTACCATCTACCAGTGGCAAAGAACTGGTGGGATCATAAGCCCGAAAAAGTGGTTGAAAATAAGCAAGCAAAACTACTGTGGGACTTCCGACTTCAGACTGACCGAATTCTGAAGCATAACACACCAGACATCCTGATTGTGGAGAAAAAGAAAGTATGGATCATTGACATTGCAATCCCAGGAGACAGCAGAATTGAGGAGAAGCAGCTAGAGAAATTAGTGAAATACGAAGATCTAAAAATCGAGCTGCAACGACTCCGGCATAAGCCAGTGAAAGTGATCGCAGTGGTACTTGGCACGCTGGGCGCAGTGCCAAAGGATCTCAGCGGACATTTGAAAACCATCGGAATTGACAAAATCTCCATCTGTCAATTGCAAAAGGCCGCTTTACTGGGATCGGCAAACATAATTCGCCTAATTCGCCACTACATCATGCAGTCTTAGGTGCTTGGGAAGCGCCCGACTGGTGATGAAATACAAAATCCAGCATAGTGATCTCGTTTGCTGTGTTGTATTGACGTAGTAGTAGTAGTAGTAGTAGTAGTAGTAGTAGTAGTAGTAATAATAATAATAATAATAATAATAATAATAATAAAAGTAATTAAAAATCTACCTACCAGGTATTCATCTAACTAGCGTCCTTAGTCTAGTCAGCTTCAGCACATTATTTTATCCCCTGGTTAGTGCTGAAAAAAAAACCTTCAGGGGGAGAAAGGTGCTGGAGATAAAATGGAGGCAATGTTATTGGCTTTCTATGAGATTTATGTTTTTAAGTGATCCTCTTCACTTCACTTAGCAGCGTATTGTCATAGCAGAATTGTGCTACAATGTATATTGGATACATCAATACACTGACTCCAATATAAGCGTACGTGTTTATTTCTTCTTTTTCATGGAACTGGTTTTATATTTTCACAAATAACAATTTGACAGCAGAACTATATTTCTCTTCTCAAGTAATAACATATATACACAATCCTTGTACTTCATTTAGATTCTATCCTAATCTTAAATATTCCATCTATGAATATTATATATATATATATATATATATATATATATATATATATATATATATATATATATATATATATATATATATTTTCTGTTGTGGTTAGCTCTGGCCCAGCTCCTGCCCCAAGGACTGTGGATGTGGGGAAGACATCCACATGCTGCAGGCCTGTTTTGCCCCCAGTGGAATCTGCTGATGAAGGCTCCTCTGACCAAGAAGACATGAGTGACAGGGAGGAGGAGAGTGTGGCAGACAGCTCAGAAGGAGATCAATTATCTAGCTCCTCCTTGGATTCGGAACAAGAGTTAATGATACAGCCACGCATGCGGAGAGCGATGCATAGGGAGCAACAACTGAGAGATTACTATCAGAGAAAATGAGGCCACCTGTGGTTGGGTGGGGCTGTGATTAGTGAGGCTGCTATAAATAGCAGCCTGTGGGTTTGGCCATTGTGGAGGATTATCTGATCGTTGTGTTTCGTGCCTGCTTTACTGACTTTGACTTTTTGTGTGCTGATTTTTCCCCGCTTTGAAACTAAACCAGGGCAAATTGTGTTTCACTTTGTGAAAGAAGAAGGAATGTGAATTGCCTCACAGCTGCAAGCTAAGTATCACAGAACTGATAAGGGACTTGTACAAATTACCAGTTTGTTTGGAGACGAGTGCTCTTTGCTATACCAAAAGAGGGCTTGGTTTAAGTGAATTTTCCTTATAAAGAACATTGTTTTGAATTTTCAAACGTGTGTGTGTCTGAAATTTGTACCTGTGAATTTTTGGGAGGATTCTACCAGAGAGCTCGACAGAACAATATTCTCTCATGAATACTAACATTAAGAGAATCCATCTGCTCTCTGTGATTCAGATTCACCAACAGTCAGCATACAAATGAAAAGAATTCTCTCTCCTAACTGCCAAAACCGACGAGAAAAGAACAGAATAGAATTTTTAATTGGCCAAGTGTGATTGGACACACAAGAAATTTGTCTTTGGTGCATATGCTCTCAGTGTACTTAAAAGAAAATATAGATTTCTCAAGAACCATGTGGTACAACACTTAATGATTGTTCAAATAAGCAATGAAGAAATAATCAATATTAATAAAAATCTTAGGATACAAGCAACAAGTTAGTCATACAGTCATAAGTGGGAGGAAATGGGTGATAGGAATGATGAGAAAAAACTAGTAGAAATAGAAGTGCAGACTTAGTAAAAAGTTTGACAGCGTTGAGAGAATTATTTGTTTAATAGAGTGTATTATTTGTTTATATAGACCAGTGTTTCCCAACCTTGGCAACTTGAAGATATCTGGACTTCAACTCCCAGAATTCCCCAGCCAGCATTTGCTGGCTGGGGAATTCTGGGAGTTGAAGTCCAAGTATCTTCAAGTTGCCAAGGTTGGGAAACACAGATATAGACTATATGCCAGTATGCAAATTAGCTCTCATGTAACATTCTATTCCCCTTTTTCCATGCTGTATGCTAACAAATGTCAGCATTACAAATAGCATTGAGAAATAAATCAAGAGTCCAAGGCTTGGCCTTCTTCAATTGGGTTCTTTTACCCTTTGTGCATTTTATTTATTTATTTATGTGTCAAACAAGTATAGTATTATAGTACGTATTAACCTAACATAAGTAGAACATAGTAATAGAAAGGATTGTAAGACAGTAGGACAGGGACTGTAGGCACAAAAGTGCACTTATGCACGCCCCTTACAGACCTCTTAGAAAAGGGGAGAGGTCAATTGTAGATAATGTAAGGTTGAAGATTTTGGGGTTGGGGGAAGCAACAACAGAGTCAGGTAATGAGTTCCAGGCGGTGACCACTCTATTGCTGGAATCGTATTTTCTGCAGTCAAGTTTGGAGCGATTTACATTCAGTTTGTATCTATTACGTGCTCTTGTGTTGTTGTTATAAGTGAAGTAGTCACTGACAGGGAGTACATTATGATGTATGACTTTATGAACAACAGTTAAATCAGTCCGGAGACCACGTAGTTGTAAATTTTCTGGATGTAGTATTTGAAGTATGGAGGAGTAGGGTAATTTGTTACATGAGGAGGAGTGAAGGACTCTTCTTGTGAAGTATTTCTGGACTCCTTCAATTGTATTAATGTCAGATATGCAGTGTGGATTCCATACTGGTGAGCTGTATTCTAGAATAGGTCTGACCAATGTTTTGTATGCTCTGGTTAATAAATCAGTGTTTCTAGAGAAGAAGCTACGTAAGATTAGGTTTACAGTTCTTAATGCTTTTTTGGCAATGCTGTTACAGTGGGCTCTAGCACTTAGGTCATTGGAAATGAGTACTCCAAGGTCTTTGACTGAGTGAGGGTCCTCTGTTAGTTCAGTTTTACCAAGTATGTATTTAGTATTCAGATTCTTTTTACCAATGTGTAGGACGGAGCATTTGTTGATAGAGATTTGAAGTTGCCAGTTGTTAGACCATTCAGCTACATGTGTATATGCAAAGCATTCTCTCTTCATAACCAGCTCTCTGATGACCCATAGAGAACCGTGAGAATTTCACCCCTGCTTCAGCTTATTATATGCTTGTGGGCAGGGAGCTGAGTTTCTGTCTCCCTTGAGATTTTTATTTCTCTTTTAGGGGAAATATTTTATCTTGCCTTAGAAACATAGAAACATAGAAGTCTGACGGCAGAAAAAGACCTCATGGTCCATCTAGTCTGCCCTTATACTATTTCCTGTATTTTATCTTACAATGGATATATGTTTATCCCAGGCATGTTTAAATTCACTTACTGTGGCTTTACCAACCCCGTCTTCTGGAAGTTTGTTCCAAGGATCTACTACTCTTTCAGTAAAATAATATTTCCTCATGTTGCTTTTGATCTTTCCCCCAACTAACCTCAGATTGTGCCCCCTTGTTCTTGTGTTCACTTTCCTATTAAAAACACTTCCCTCCTGAACCTTATTTAACCCTTTGACATATTTAAATGTTTCGATCATGTCCCCCTTTTTCCTTCTTTCCTCCAGACTATACAGATTGAGTTCATGAAGTCTTTCCTGATATGTTTTATGCTTAAGACCTTCCACCATTCTTGTAGCCCTTCTTTGGACCCGTTCAATTTTGTCAATATCTTTTTGTAGGTGAGTTCTCCAGAACTGGACACAGTATTCCAAATGTGGTCTCACCAGCACTCTATATAGCGGGATCATAATCTCCCTCTTCCTGCTTGTTATACCTCTAGCCAAGCATCCTACTTGCTTTCCCTACCGCCTGACTGCACTGCTCACCCATTTTGAGACTGTCAGAAATCACGACCCCTAAATCCTTCTCTTCTGAAGTTTTTGCTAACACAGAACTGCCAATGCAATACTCAGATTGAGGATTCCTTTTCCCTAAGTGCATTATTTTACATTTGGAAACATTAAACTACAGTTTCCATTGCTTTGACCATTTATCTTTTTATCCATTTATCCATTTAGCCTTCTTTCATATTTCTCAAAAAATTTCATTTTTCTAGGAGAGGGGTGATAGCTGCTAACTTTCTACAAATTTGCTACCATTGGTTTTTGCTACCATTTGCTTAGCAACCAGAGTTACAACGGCAGTGAAAAAACTGACTTACGGTGGATCTTCACACTTGCGACCGTTGTGGTATCTGCAAAGTAAGGTGATCAAAATTCAGGCATGGGTTTGTAATGTTTCCAGTGTTTTGCAACCTAACATGTCCCGCCCTTGACCTTAAATTTAAGGGTCACTCTACACACCAAATATGATCCAGTTCGGTTCTATTTACAGAGTGTTATCCTGCTGATGGACAACGTCCCAAACTCTTTTTGCAAAATTTATTTCCAGTGTTTTTGGAAAAGGTTCTTCAAAGAACTCCAACATAATCATATCCAACTGGATGAATCAATAATCAAGATACGGCAAATTACGTTAAATAACTAAACATACAGCGGGATTTATTTTTAATTCCTTCGGGTTTTGTTAAGATACTGCTTCGGTAATCCTTTTTAATGATGCATTACCTTGCACGAGGTTTGACCTACACGTAGTCGGGAGATGGACCCCCCCAGAGGAGTCCGCCCCCCCCCAAAAAAGAATTTTAACACAACAATGCATAAATCATAAATTCTCCATGAATTTTTCAGAGGGAGTCAACTTGGCTGAGCCAGAAAGACAGTGTTTGGTGAGAGCAGACAGCCTATATTTCCATTTCTGTGGCCGCCCAATATTATATTCCCAACACAAAACATATTCCCGCTTTTACAAAACTGCCCGGAGAACAAAGATAGATTTACAATGCCGTTTCCCCATGTTGTGATCCACGAAAGTTCAAAGCAGGGATTACATAAACAGTCACTGTTTTCCCCATGTGCTTTGAAAACCTCTGGCTTTGTACATACAGCCATGCCAAGCACTTGATTTGGGTTCAGCAAAAAATAAAATAAAAAGAAAAGGGAGACGGTGCTTTAAATGAGACCGGCTCCTGGTTGGGTTTGTTTGTTTGAGTTGAAAGGGACCTTGCAGGTCATCAAGTCCAACCCCCTGCCTAGCCAGGAAATCCTACAGCACCCCAGCCAAATGACAGTCCAGTCTCCTCTTGAAATTGTCCAGAGTTCACAGCCTCCGCTGTCAGGCTGTTCTACTGGTTGACCGTCAGGAAGTTCTTCTTTACTTCCAGGTTGAATCTCTCCTTGGTCAGCTTCCAGTCGTTGTTCCTCATCCGGCCCTCTAGTGCCCTGGAAAATAGAGTGACCCCCTCCTCTTTGTGGCAACTCCTCATATACCTGTAGACTGCTATCATGTCCCCCCTGGCCCTTCTTTTCTCTAGGCTATCCATGCCCAGTTCCAGCAATCTCTCTTCATAAGTTTTGGTTTCTAGTCCCTTAATCATTGTGGTTGCTCTTTTCTGCACCTTCTCCAGAGTTTCTATGTCGCTTCTGAAGAGTGGTAACCAGAACTGAATGCAGTACTCCAGATGTGGTCTGACCAGGGCGTTATAGAGTGGTATTAAATCTCTTACTTGATGTGTTTTGAACAGGTATCTGCACTGCCAACCAACCAGGAATCCTGGGAGTTGAACTTTAGGCATGTTAAAGTTGCCCAGGTAAATACTGATTTGTTCTTCAAGAACATAGATGTTCTGTCGGGCTAGCTGGCAGACTCCTCCCAAAAATTCACAGGTACAAATTTCAGACACACACACGTTTGAAAATTCAAAACAATGTTCTTTATAATGAAAATTCACTTAACCTAAGCCCTCTTTTGGTATAGCAAAGAGCACTCGTCTCCAAACAAACTGGTAATTTGTACAAGTCCCTTATCAGTTCTGTGATACTTAGCTTGCAGCTGTGAGGCAATTCACAGTCCTTCTTCTTTCACAAAGTGAAACACACTTTGCTCTGGTTTAGTTTCAAAGCGGGGAAAAATCAGCACACAAAAGGTCAAAGTCAGTAAAGCAGTCACGAAACACAAGGATCAGATAATCTTCCACAATGGCCAAATCCACAGGCTGCTATTTATAGCAGCCTCACTAATTACCACAGCCCCACCCAACCACAGGTGGCCTCATTTTCTTTGATAATAATCTCTCAGTTGTTGCTGCCTATGCATCGCTCTCCACATGCGTGGTTGTATCATTAATTCTTGTTCCGAATCCAAGGAGGAGAGAGATAATTGATCTCCTTCTGAACTGTCTGCCCCACTCTCCTCCTCCCTGTCACTCATGTCTTCTTGGTCAGAGGAGCCTTCATCAGCAGATTCCACCAGGGGCAAAACAGGCCTGCAGCATGTGGATGGCTCCACAGGAGCTGGGCCAGAGCTAACCACAACAATAGGTAGTCCTGGTTAATGACAGTTAATTGCAGCCAGGAATTCTGTTGCTAAAGGCTGTGATGATCGTAAAGTCTGATGTCATATGAACAAACTATCTTACAGTATAATGGCAGTTTCACTTGTGGTCTTTAGGCAAATGCTACATGAATCTCAGTGACCGGTTAGGTCCCCCAGAGTCGTCCTTCTCCAGGTCCCATCAACTAGACAATGTCACTTGGCGGGGCCTAGGGGAAGAGCCTTCACTGTGGGGGCCCCAGCACTCTGGAATCAGCTCCCCCCAGAGATTCGTGTTGCCCCCACCCTCCCTGCCTTCCATAAAGACTCATTTATGCCGCCAGACTTTGGGCCATTAGATTCTACCCCCTGGCCAATGAATGTATAGTGAGCTTGTTTGAATGGACATGTGTGTATGCTAATAGGCTTTTTTAGTTTTTAAAATGTAATTTTTAATTTTAATTTATCATATCTTGATGTATACTGTTTTTATATGTTGTAAGCCACCCCGAGTCTTCGGAGAGGGGAGGCTTATAAATTTAAATAATAATAATAATAATAATAATAATAATAATAATAATAATAATAATAATAAATCCTGCATGGCCGTTAGGTGGGAAGTCGCAGGATTGCCATTCTTGCAAGTTCTTGCAGGCTGCCCCAATGACACAGCGAAAATCTCAAACAGTGACCACATAATCACAAGGATTGTAAATCGGCAACTTTGGGACCAATTTTCAGTCTTCTCGTCCAGAGCCACTGTAAAATTAAATAGTCCCTGGACAAATGGTTATTAATCAAGGACTAAACATTCTGCCAAGAAAAATATTAAAAGAAAAATATATATATTTGATTATATTTCTTTTTAAAAAGTTTAAAAAAATATAATCAGTGGCAAGTAATCCATTCCAGAGGATTGGTACTTCTTTAACGAGATCTTCTATTTCCGTGTAGGCAAACCTATGGCACGCGTGCTCAAAGTGGCATGTGAATCCATGTTACCTGGCATGCGTGGCCTTCCTGTTTGTCCTCTGGATTTATGGCGCGCATGTGCACAGGATGATCACCTGTCCTTCGCATGCACGGCAGGGCCAAAACCCGGTGTTGCGCATGCGTGCCGGCCAGCTGACTGTCAATTGTGCATGCATACCAGAATCCAGAAGTTCAGCTTTTCCAGAGTGCGACCCCTTCATGTGTGCGGCAGTGCCGAAAAACGGCCTGTGCATACGCACTGGGCAGCTGATCCTTTGGGCGTGCAGGTGTTCTAGAACCCAGAAGTTTGGCTTTTCCAGAGCGTGGTCTTGACCAGCCCATGCAGCATTTCCACACGATGTTGAAAAGGTTTGCTATCACTGTTCTATTTGCTTCAAGGTGGAAACAAGATGGGAGTTGGGGTAAGGTGCTTATGTAGAACAGTGTTTCCCAACCTTGGCCACTTAGAGATATCTGGACTTCAACTCCCAGAATTCCCCAGCCAAATATCTTCAAGTGGCCAAGGTTGGGAAACACTGATGTAGAGAACCAGACAAAGGAGCCAGTTTTGTATCCTTACAACTGAGAGGGAAGGCCAGCCCTTCCCTCTCAGCCCAACTCAACGTCAGGCTCTGCAATAAACCAGCGGAAGAACCAACCTCTTGTTGCATGGTGTGCTGATAACTAGGAGAGTGTTTGCAAAAATTAGCCGACACTGTAAATGCTAAGAAGAACCACAAGTTTTCTTTTGATGAATCGGGAGGCAATTGTGGCAGCCAATGTTGCCTGTAATGATTTAACTTAAGGAGCTGCTCCGAGTCTTCGGAGAGGGGTATTATACATCACGCAGTCTTAGGTGCTTGGGAATATATTATTATTATTATTATTATTATTATTATTATTATTATTATTATATCAATACAACACAGCAAACGAGATCACTATGCTGGATTTTGTATTTCATCACCAGTCGGGCGCTTCCCAAGCACCTAGGACTGCGTGATGTAGCGGCGAATTGTGTTTGCCGATCCCAGTAAAGCGGCCTTTTGCAATTGACAGATGGAGATTTTGTCAATTCCGATGGTTTTCAAATGTCCGCTGAGATCCTTTGGTACTGCGCCCAGCGTGCCAAGTACCACTGGGACCACTTTCACTGGCTTATGCCGGAGTCGTTGCAGCTCGATTTTTAGATCTTCGTATTTCACTAATTTCTCTAGCTGCTTCTCCTCAATTCTGCTGTCTCCTGGGATTGCGATGTCGATGATCCATACTTTCTTTTTCTCCACAATCAGGATGTCTGGTGTGTTATGCTTCAGAATTCGGTCAGTCTGAAGTCGGAAGTCCCACAGTAGTTTTGCTTGCTCATTTTCGACCACTTTTTCGGGTTTAAGATCCCACCAGTTCTTTGCCACTGGGAAATGGTAGTTCCGGCACAAGTTCCAGTGGATCATCTGTGCCACAGCATCATGTCTATGCTTGTAGTCAGTCTGTGCGATCTTTTTGCAGCAGCTGAGTATGTGATCGATTGTTTCATCTGTTATTTTTATTATTATTATTATTATTATTATTATTATTATTATTATTATTATTATTATTATTATTATTATTATTATTACCCAAAGACAGAGGACTTCAAACTTGGCAACTTTAAGACTTGTGGACTTCAACTCCCAGAATTCTCCAGCCAGCTATGATGGCTGGAGAATTCTGGGAGTTGAAGTCCACAAGTCTTAAAGCTGTCAAGTTTGAGGACCCCTGCCCTAAGAGCACTGCCAGAAATTGCCAAGGCACCTGGTTGCAGAAAACGTTATTTTAATAATAACAGGATTAAAATTGAAATGCAACTCACAAATAATAAAACTCTTGATTTGCAGCATTTGCAATAGCTCAGAATCTTCCTTCTTAGAGCAGCTCCATTGCCACGTTCCATAATCTGGACCGATCCCATTTTGGAAGTTTTAATTTTGTGGAAAAGGTAACCAGAAAGGAGAGATTCATCTATGAAAACACATTCTTGGGAGCCGTAAAATGAAAGTTAAGCTAGGGAGAATTACTGGATTGTTTGATTTTAACTCTCCCTCGTCTTAAGGGGAAATCTTAACCATATATCACCGAAAAGAATTCCCAGAGATGGTGCTTTATGTTGTAAAAGTCAGAAACAAATATATGGACCTGTCTCGGATTGCAGTTTTCATGCATCGCAAAGCTTTTGTATTGCTCCACGGAGGACATTATATCAAACTCTAATTTCTGTAGAGATCTCTTTATTTGGGTCCGTTCCAGTCCTGAGCGAGGCTGCCCCGTGCTTGAAACACACACACACAAAAAATGCTCTTACACCAGAGAAATCATTCTTCTCCTAATAGAAATGTGTGAAACCTTTTTTTTTTCTCGAGTGCTTTTGGAAACCTGAGACCAAGGTAACCTTTTTAGACCAGCGTTTCTCAACATAGCAATTAAAGGTGGGTGGACTTCAAATTCCAGAATTGCCCAGCAAGGGCAGCTGGCAAATTCTGGGAGTTGAAGTCCACCCATCATTAAGCTGCCAAGATGGACCGTTGAACTTACCTGAACGGTCTTCTCGATGCACTGCAAGGAGAGTCCAGGATGGGTAATTCTTCAGTCTGATTGGTAGGGACTGAGTTTAATTTAAATATTAGGCAGGTGCCGCCCCCCTTAGCCCTCCAGTCTAAATTAAAACGAAGGAGCAGTAAAGTCCAACACATTTATTGAACCATAAGAAACACACTAACGTTAAATAAACGAACCATAACCTTAACATGGCCCCTGGTCCAGAGCCGGGTGGGTCTGGACTCTCCTTGCAGTGCATCGAGAAGACCGTTCAGGTAAGTTCAACGGTCCTTCTCCAATGCACTTGCAAGGAGAGTCCAGGATGGGATATGCCCAAGAAAAACTCAAAGGGAGGGAGAAGGCTGGACCAGTGGCTCAGCAAAGGAACAAACCTCCTGTAGGACCCTCCTCCCAAAAGCTGCTTCTGATGAAGCATAGGAGTCTATACGATAATGTTTTATAAAAGTTGAAGGAGCAGCCCAAGTGGCTGCCCGGCAAATGTCCTCTAAAGACGCCTGTGTCCTCCATGCAGTCGAGGTAGCGGCACTGCGGGTTGAGTGCCCCGTGATCCCCTGCGGTACAGGCGAACCTCTAGCTCTGTAAGCCTCCGAGATACAGTCACGGAGCCACCGGCTGATGGTCTGGGAGGAAACTCTGGACCCCATAGAGCGAGATGAAAAGGATACAAACAAGGCCTCTGAAGCTCTAAAGGACTGAGTCCTGCGAATATAAATTTTAAGGGCTCTCCTTACATCCAGTTTGTGCCATCTCAACTCTAAGGGGTGAGTTCCATGTGTACAAATGTCCGGCAGCACGATGTCTTGTGCCCTGTGGAAAGTGGTATTCACCTTAGGTAGGAAAGCCGGGTCTAGCCTAAGGACCACTCTGTCCGGGTGAAAGCGACATAAATCCGGTCTTGTAGATAAAGCCGAAATCTCTGACACCCTCCTGGCAGACATAATGGCTACCAGGAAGGCAGTTTTAAGAGTCAACAGCCGTACAGAAACCTGTCTTAAAGGTTCAAATGGAGGTGCTGTGATGGAATGAAGCACCAAGGACAGGTCCCATGACGGGAAGCGATGAATGACTGGCGGTCTAAGATTAGCCGCCCCTCTCAGGAAGTCTCTTATCCATGGATGTTTGCTCAAGGGGCGATGACTGTCCAATGTAATGATGCTGGATAAAGCAGCCACATGCCGACGAAGAGTATTCGGGGCGAGGCCCTTGTCCAGACCTGCCTGCAGGTATGTCAGAACCATAGGTGGGGAAGCCAACTGAGGCTCAACCTGTCGTAGTGCACAGAACTTAGAGAAGGCCTCCCAAGTGGCCTGGTAGATCCTCCTAGTAGAAGGCCTACGGGCAGCCTGTATGGTATCAATAACCGAGTCTGGCAAAGCTTGACTCCTCAGACGTTCCCGCTCAAGCGCCACACGGTTAGCTGCCACCACTGAGGCTCCGGGTGTGCCATGGTCCCCTGGAAGAGAGAGATTCGGTGGTCCGGGATCCGCCATGACGGAGCAATTGAGAGTTGCATCAGGTCTGCGAACCAGATCCGACGGGGCCAAAAGGGGGCTAGCAACAGCACCTCTGCCTGCTCCTGTAATACTTTCCGAATGACTCTGGGAATTATGGAAACCGGTGGAAACGCATATAAAAGACCCTGAGGCCATCTGAGGCGCAGAGCATCCACTCCTTCCGCTCCCTGGGATGGAAATCGGGAGAAGAAGCGGGGAAGCTGGGAGTTGAGACACGTTGCAAACAAATCCATAACCGGCACCCCAAACCTCCTGGTGATCTCCAGGAAGATCCCGGGTTCCAGTTGCCATTCCCCTGGATCTAGTGTCTCTCTGCTGAGCCAGTCTGCACAAACGTTCTCCACCCCAGAAATGTGTTCCGCTGAGAGCGATGCCAGATTGGCCGCTGCCCACCTGAAAAGAGACTCTGTCTCTGCCATCAGCCTCCCTGACCGTGTTCCCCCCTGTCTGTTGATGTGGGAACGCGTGGCCACGTTGTCGGTCATAATCAACACGTGCTGATCCCTCACCAGGTGAGCAAAGCTGTGGAGGGCCAGTGACACTGCCTTCAGTTCCAAGAACTTTATGTTGACGTTGCAAAGGTCCTGCTGCGACCACATGCCCTGAGCCATCTGTGAGGAAAGATGAGCTCCCCACCCCCGCAGGCTCGCATCGGTCGTTACCGTGAGGAATTCCTTTTCCAGAAAGGAGGAACCGCTGCTCAAGGCCTGAGACACCCACCACCTGAGAGATCTGCGAACCCTGGCATTGAGGAAAACCCTCCTGCGAGAATGGCTCAATTTCTGCTTTTGAAAGGGGAGAAGGAACCACTGTAATGGTCGAAGGTGGAACCTTGCCCACGGCAGTATGCCAATGCATGACACTAGCGTCCCTAGGAGCTGGGATAGGAATAGCAGACTTGGGTACGGCTGGCGGCTCAGTTCTCTCACCAACCTCCTGATTGTGGATTGCCTGTCCTGTGACAGGAAGACCTCGCCCAGTTCGGAATCTATCGTCGTCCCCAAGTGGGCCAGTCGAGTAGTGGGCCAGTCGAGTAGTGGGAGTCAGGTGGCTCTTGTCCCAGTTTATGGAAAAACCGTGGTCTTCCAGGGTCTGTATGGTCAATTGTAGGTCCTTTCGTGCACGATCCCTCATCCTGGACAAAATTACGATGTCGTCTAAATACGCCATGAGACGTATCGACTGACATCTGAGATGCGCCGTAAGGACATCCAGCAACTTTGTAAAAGCTCTCGGGGCCGATGATAGGCTAAAGGGCATCGCCCTGTACTGGAAATGTGCTCCGGCGATGCAGAACCTGAGGAATTGCCTGTGAGGAGGAAATATTGGGACATGTAGATACGCCTCCTTCAGGTCTATGGAGGACATTAAGTCTCTGTGGCGGATGGCTGTCAGTATTGACCGGAGAGAGTGCATCCTGAACCTCCTGTATTTTACATAGAGGTTCAAGCGCCTGAGGTTCAGAATCAGCCGCACTCCCCCCGACGACTTGGGAATGAGAAAGATCGCCGAGTAGAAGCCCCTGCCTTGTTGTGTTAAGGGAACCTCCTCTATAGCTCCAATGTCCAGTAAGTGCTCGACTTCTTTGAATAGGAGTCTTCTTCTCTCCCCATCTGAGGGAACCCGACACGGGAGAAATCTGTGAGGAGGCGGGCAGAAGAATTCTATTCTCAGGCCCTGTGCAACTGTGGAAACCGCCCAGGTGTCTGAGGACGTAGCCTCCCATGTACCACGGAAAGCCATCAGCCTTCCGCCCAAACAACTGCTGTCCTGGGAGTCACTTCGCCTTCCGAAAGCCTCTGTTGCCTCCTCTAAAGGGGCGGCGGCCCTGGTATGCTCTATTCCGGTCTGCCTGGAAGGATCTGTCTGCTCGAAAAGATCCCTGGCTAAAGCTGCCCTGAAAATACGGCCTCGACGCCTGGGTGCCCGTCGAGGAGGGCTCGGACCGAAAGGGCTGCCTCCGTTGATAGGGAGTGAACCTTCTATCCTGTTTCCTGCTGGACCTTGGCATGACCTTTTTCTTATCTTTATCCTCAATGAGGACATCGTCCAGGACCTCCCCGAACAGCTTCTTGCCCTTGAATGGGGCAGATGCCAGGCTCCATTTGGACTTAACGTCCGCCTGCCAGCTCCTGAGCCAAATGAGCCTACGGGAGGAGACCGAGGAGGCCATTGCGCGGGAAGCAAATTTGGCGGCGTTGATCGTGGCGTCCGCCAAAAACTCCGTGGCCGCCAGGAGCTTGTTGAGGTCCTGTCTGAGTCTGCTGTCCTCTGGATCCACCCTGGATTGTAGTTCTTGGATCCAGAGAATCGTGGCCCTGTTGAAGAACGAAGCCGCCGATGCGGCCCGAAGAGCCCAGGCAGCCATCTGGTGCGTTCTGCGTACCACATTTTCCGCCCTCTTGTCCTCTGCCTTGAGACCCTCCTGCGACTCTGAGGGAACTAGGGCATTAGACACAAGGCTCGTCACTGGTTTATCCACAACTGGGAATTCCAGCAGCTCCTCCATGGCCTGATCAAATGTGTAGAACCTGCGATCAAGATTAGACGGTGCCTGGGCAGTAGCCGGGTTCTCCCACGGGCGTTGGATGGTTTCCCTGAACAGGTGGGAAGAGGGAATGTGAACAGTTTCCTGCTTGGGGAAAACAAACAGGCCCCCAGCAGGCTGAGTCGCCTCAGTCGACGTCGCCTGGTCTCCTTCACCCGCCTGATCAATGGTCATCTTAGCTTTATTCAATAGAACCCGGAAGAGGGATGACTTGAAGAGACCAGGAAAGATGGGCGGTTCAGGGGGCTGATCATCTCCAGACAGCTCATCCTCATCCCCACTGAAATTGTCTCTTGAAGACCGCTCTTCCTCCATCGAGCCTTCCAGGGAAAAGGCGGCGGGGGCAGTCCAGGGGTCTCGAGACCTCATTTGAGGGAGTCCCACTTGGGCCTGCTGGTGTTGCTGGGCACCCACAGCCACCCCTTGGGTATAGGCAGTGGCAAGGAGGTCCTGCACAGTCTGTGGCATACTCTGCCAGGCATCATTGGAGTTGCGCAGGCCTGCTGAAGTAGGAGTGAAGGTAGCAGCCGGACCACACTGGGCTGATGGAAAGGCTGGATAACCAGCAGGTCCTACTGCACATAGTCTCTCAGCCCTGGGTGTGGGTGTTGTCAGCCTCACCCTTTCTGGAGACCAATCCCTCTCCGTGGCTGTGCCTACCAACCCCGGATGGAACATGGGGGAGGCCACCAAAGGTGTGGGTTGAGTGGTAGAAGGAACCGGGCCCGGTACCTTCTGAGAGGCCTCCAACTGCCTCTCCAGCGCTCGGATGCGCTTCTCTGCTTCTCTCAGAGAGGCCCCTTGAGAGGTCTTGGTCTTCTGGGGCTTCTCTTTCGGAGTGCTAGGCCCTGCTGAGGACTCCTCCACCAGCTGGCTCGCCTGATCTGCCATGCTGTTAAATTTCTGGAGATTGCCTGTACAAAATAGCAAGACCGTCCAAAAATCTGTAACTGCTCTCATTCACCGAGGTGAAAATGACAGTTACTGCCTTTCTCTGCGCCTGCGTGTCACCAGGGCAGATTCCAAGTTCTATGCTTAGCGTGCCGAAACGGCCCGCAAGCCCCTCCTTGCTGTCAAATTTTGACAGCTAAAAAATGGCCGCCGCCGGTTGCCTAGCAACGGCTGAAGCTTTCGGCGCGCAAACCTCCCTGTCGGCCTCACACAAAAAAGATGGCCGCCGGAGTCTTTCAGAGACGGCGGGAAAGCCTGCCAGGTTCCCGCCTCTCCTGGGCTTTTAAGGCGCTTGCTTTCACGCCAGATCGCTTCCACACGGGGGCGACGGGGGGGGGATGTCCTCTCCGGGCCTGCTGAGGACCCCTGGCATCCTGGCCCCTGGTATTTTCGCCACGGGGAAGGGCGGACCCCCCCGCGGCGTCAACCGGCTCCTCTCCTCCGGAGTCTACCTCGGAGGTAGTTTCCCCGGGCGCTCACTCCTGAACCCAACAGCCAGGCTCTGTGTGGGTTCCCAGAAAGGAGCTGCAGTCCTCTGGATTAGACCCACTGGAGGTCTGAAACCCAGGGCTGTGTGAGGAGAAAACCCCCCAGCTGCACCTGTGGAGAAAGGATAGGGGAAAAAAAGGCAAGTTAAAAATTTTTCACCACAATATTTAATTTAAACATTTAAATAATTTAAACAATTAAATAATCAATTAAATAATTAATTACTACTAATAAACAACTACTCAAACCAAACCCTGTTGGCAGAGCAAAAAAACTCAGAGTCCCTTTACTGCGACTGAGTTTTTAGACTGGGGGGCTAAGGGGGGCGGCACCTGCCTAATATTTAAATTAAACTCAGTCCCTACCAATCAGACTGAAGAATTACCCATCCTGGACTCTCCTTGCAAGTGCATTGGAGAATGACAAGCACTGGCTCTAGAAGTTAAGGGCTCCAGATTCCATTCAATTCTGAACATGTATTTTAGAGCAGGCCCTCCCGACCCCAATGCATAGTCCATGGAGCAACAATGGGCCACAGCATGCCAGCAATAGCTTTCCTAAATTTGCCCATGTTACTCCAACACTCCGCAGTCTGCATTGGTTGCCCATTGGTTTCCGGTCACAATTCAAAGTGTTGGTTATGACCTATAAAGCCCTTCATGGCATCGGACCAGAATATCTCTCGGACCGCCTTCTGCCGCACGAATCCCAGCGACCAGTTAGGTCCCACAGAGTTGGCCTTCTCCGGGTCCCGTCGACTAAACAATGTCGTCTGGCGGGACCCAGGGGAAGAACCTTCTCTGTGGCGGCCCCGACCCTCTGGAACCAACTCCCCCCAGAGATTAGAACTGCCCCCCACCCTCCTTGCCTTTCGCAAGCTCCTTAAAACCCACCTCTGTCGTCAGGCATGGGGGAATTGAAATTTTCCCTTCCCCCTAGGCTTATAGAATTTATACATGGTACGTTTGTATGTATGATTGGTTCTTTAAATTGGGTTTTTTTAGATTATTCTTAATATTAGATTTGTTTACATTGCCTTCTTATTGTTGTTAGCTGCCCCGAGTCTGCGGAGAGGGGCGGCATACAAATCTAATAAATAAATAAAATAAATAAATAAATAGAGGTGTGTAAACAAGCGCCATCTTTAGGAAGTACGCAAAATTTGCCCATGTTACTCCAACACTCCGCAGTCTGCATTGGTTGCCCATCGGTTTCCGGTCACAATTCAAAGTGTTGGTTATGACCTATAAAGCCCTTCATGGCATCATTCCGTCTGGTCCATGGAACTGGTCCCTGGTCCCCAAAATGTTGGGGGCAGGAGCTGGCACTGTTTTAGGGGATAAACCCATCGACTAAGCAATGCAGGTTCGCAGGAATGCCGGGGAGGGCCTTCTCTGTGGCTGCCCCGGCTCTATGGATCCAACTACCCCCCAATGTCTGTACTGCTTCCACCCTACTGGCCTTCCACAAGGCCACAATGACCTGGCTTTGCCAGAAGGGCTGGGGCCCATGAATTGTACATCTTTCATGCCCAAATTGTATGAATCGTGTGCGTGCATGTGATTACGAGTGTTTTTTTTTAAATAATAAATTGGTTTTTATTACGGGGGTTTTAGTTTTAGATATTATATTCGACTTCTTCTTATTGCTTTGCATCTTTTTGCATTTGTATTATATTATTTTGTAAGCCGCCCTGATTCCTTCGGGATTGGGCGGCATAGAAGTCGAATAAATAATAATAAAAATAATGATAATAAACTCACATTTTGTCTGCAGCTTTTAAAAGCGGTTGCATCTTTCCACGGGCTGATGTGCCTGCTGCAACAGCCAACCTTAAGATCCCGAGAAAAAGCCAACGCTACTTTAAAGAGCTCCAGATAGCGGCTGCTTTGGCGCTTCCTGCACACTCCAACTATTTCCCCCTAATATGCTGCACAGCCTGTCCCATACAGCCAATAAAAGTGTCAGAATTTAGCAATTCCCAGCATCAATTTGCTCTAGGTAAAATATTCAACGGTTTTAATTGGTTCATTTTAAGCTGCCTCTTCAAACACTGGATTTTCCACATCTTGCAGTCAACAGTTATTTATTTGAAGGAGAGGGCTGCAGGACATTCAGCTCCTTTCAAACACTGGGTCAAATATTTCTCCTGTCATCAATTCGCTCTCCAATTTTTAAAAATCCGTGCTCATATTCCCCACCACCCCAAGTCTGTCTCTGTGCAAAAACTGAACAAACTCAATCACTGCGCATTTTTTTTTACAGCTACAAAAAGGAAGTAAATACGATTGCATTTTAAGCGGCAATTTTTTTTTTTACAGAATAGACAGGTGGGAGAGAACACTGCAGATCAGGAGGTTAAAACCAAGCAAAATAATTTGTGAAAAGATATTTAAAGAGGGGTCCTCTTTCCCACACATTGCCAGTTTTACATGTCTTTATTCTGTATATCAATGGTTTTTTTTCCCTGTAAAAGAAGTATCGTGGGCAACACAATTGTTGATCTTTTTTGTTCCTTAACTTGGCAGCCTGGTGTAGGGCTGTGTTTTTGTTGAAAAAAAACAAGCTCATATTGTGTTAATGCTACACAAAGTGCTTTGCCCTGTTTCTCTCTTGGTGTCAATTCTCTTTAAAGTACGTAACATTAATTTTGAGATGCGCATGCCTGCAAATTTCTGTCAAAGGCAATTTATCTGAAAGAAGTCTAAGAAGTTGTGTTGTGTTTCTGCCTACGTTTTGGGGGAGGTTGAGAAGCAACAGTGAAATTTTGGAGAAATCTACACTCCCTGTAATAGAACTTTGGAAACTACAAATCTTGAGCTGCTCTTAAATCTTTTTAAGACTTTTCTAGATTTTGCCGAGGGAGAAGTGGCAGTTTTAGTGCCTTCCAAAATGAAGCATTAAACAAACAAAAAAAAGAAAGAAAAAAAGGAAATATCAATGCCACAAGATTAATTTCATTTCGGTTACACCCAGTGTGAAAAGGTACCAAGGCTGCAAAGATCATGTTGGAAGCCCACAGCAAAACCTCAAAAGCTTTTGCAGATACACTTAGAGTAGACAGGAAGAAACAGCTTGCAACGCTGACTTCCCAAAAACAAAATATATTTCGTTTACATTATTTGGGGGTTTTTTTGCCCCTCCAAAAAGCTGATTGCTGTTAATATCTCACCTGACGTTGAGTTCCTCCAACCCAACTGCTGGAAAAAAAAGAACACCCCCCATCTCATGGCTTTACAAACAGATTGATTAAAAATTAGCATACAGTCTTAATGGAGTCCATGTGGTGTTCTGGCTTCTAACATGCTCCCAGGAAAAATAATAAGTGGGGTTTATACAATAGTAACAAGCATCCTTCTTAGGAAATCTCGGCTGGAAAAGGGCTCGTTTTAGGACAGGGGCTGGCAAGGTAGGTTTGCGTGTCCTTTTGGGCTTCAGCCCGAATCCCTCGTAAAGAGCTGGATATCTTGCGAGTTCCAGTAAAGAGCGACGGCCGAATTGTAGACAAGAGACCAAACATAGGGGATGAAGAACTCTTCGGGCTGTTCCTCCTCTACATACTTGAACTTCAGCTCTGGGAATTTCTGCAAAAGAGAAAGGAGAGGGTCAAGGAGAGGGAGGTTGTGATCCCGCTATATGAGACCACATTTGAAATCCTGTGTCCAGTTCTGGAGACCTCACCTACAAAAAGATATTGACAAAATTGAACGGGCCCAAAGACAGGCTACAAAAATGGTGGAAGGTCTTAAGCATAAAACTTAGTAGGAAAGACTTCATGAACTCAATCTGTATAGTCTGGAGCAGCGTTTCCCAACCGGTGTGCCGCGGCACACTGGTGTGCCGCGAGACATCGCCAGGTGTGCCGCCTGGGCGGGGCGCTGCGGTGCCTCTGAACTCTCCGCTCCTGCCCGATGCCGCGGTTTCTGGCGCTCTCCTGCTGGGCCCCAAAGAAGGAAGGCAGGAAGGAGAGCTCCATTCTTCGCGCAGGCAGTCGCGGGGAGATGGCGGGGGGGGCGGCTAAAGCGGCCCCGGGCACCGTTCCCTGTAGGCTTTTCCAGGGGCGCGCAGGAGAGCGCCAGAAACCGCGGCATCGGGCAGGAGCGGAGAGTTCAGAGGCACCGCAGCGCCCCGCCCAGGCGACAGGGAAGCTTCAGCTGGGCCGCGGCATCGAGCAGGAACCGGGAGGTCGGAGGCACCGGCACGGCAGCGCCCGCCCAGCTGAAGCTTCCCTGTCGTCATCGGCAAGTGTCCTTTGGGGCCCGGCGGGAGGGCACTGGCGGTGGGAGCGGGGGGGGGGGGCGCGGCTGCAGCGGCGCAGGCAGTCGCGGGGAGATGGCGGGGGGGCGGCTAAAGCGGCCCCGGGCACCGTTCCCTGTAGGTGGCCCTGTAGGCTTTTCCAGGGGCGCGCAGGGAGCCGCGGCCACCCGCCCGCCTACCGGATTTCCCTCCGCGCGGTTGGGGAGGTGGATTCGCCGCCCCCACCAGCCCGATCTCTCTCCGTGGGGGGGTGGGGGGCGACGAACCGACGACCGGGGGCTGTCCGTCCGTGTTGGGTGGTGCAGGGCAGGCACAGTCAGCCCCAGGGGAGAACAAGGGAGGGAGAGAAAGGAAAGAGAGAGTAAGGGAGGGAGAGAAAATTGAATGAAGGAGGGAGAGAAAGAAAGAGTAAGAAGTAGAAAGGATAGAGATAAAGGAAGAGAAAGAGGGGGAGAAAGGAAAGAGGGAGGAAGGTGGGAGAGAAAATTGAATGAAGGAGGGAGAGAAAGAAAGAGTAAGAAGTAGAAAGGATAGAGAAAAAGGAAGAGAAAGGGAGGGAGAGAAAGGAAAGAGGGAGGAAGGGGGGAGAGAAAATTGAATGAAGGAGGGAGAGAAAGAAAGAGTAAGAAGTAGAAAGGATAGAGAAAAAGGAAGAGAAAGGGAGGGAGAGAAAGGAAAGAGGGAGGAAGGGAGGGAGAGAAAATTGAATGAAGGAGGGAGAGAAAGAAAGAGTAAGAAGTAGAAAGGATAGAGAAAAAGGAAGAGAAAGGGAGGGGGAAAAGGGAAAGAGGGAGGAAGGGGGAGAGAAAGAAGATATGAAGGAGGGAGAAAAAGAAAGATAGGAAGGAAAGAGGGAGAGAAAGGAATGAGAGAGAAAGGGAGGGAGAGAAAGGGAATGAAAGAGGGAGAAGGGGTGAGAGATAGAAAGGATAGACAGAAAGGGAGAGAAAGGAAAGAGAGAAAGGGAGGGAGAGGAAGGAAAGAGATGAGAGAGGAAGGAGGAGACAGAAAGAGAGGAAGGAGGAGACAGAAAGAGAGGAAGGAAGGAAGAGAGAAAGAAAGAGGGATGGAGAAAGGAAGGGAGAGAAAGAGGGAGGGAGAGAGAAATAGAGCGAAAGGGAGGAAGAGATTTTTTTTTTGTCCAAACTTTTTTTAGCGCCCCCCCCCCCCCCATGTTCCCCAGGATTTTGAAAATATGAAAAATGTGCCGCGGCTCCAAAAAGGTTGGGAAACACTGGTCTGGAGGACAGAAGGGAAAGGGGGGACATGATCGAAACATTTAAGTATGTGAAAAGGTTAAATAAGGTTCAGGAGGGAAGTGTTTTCAATAGGAAAGTGAACCCAAGAACAAGGGGGCACAATCTGAGGTTAGGTGGGGGAAAGATCAGAAGCAACGTGAGAAAATATTTGACTGAAAGAGTAGTAGATCCTTGGAACAAACTTCCAGCAGACGTGGTTGGTAAATCCACAGGAACTGAATTGAAACATGCCTGGGATAAACATATATCCATCCTAAGATAAAATACAGAAAATATAGTATAAGGGCAGACTAGATGGACCATGAGGTCTTTTTCTGCCGTCAGTCTTCTGTGTTTCTAAATGTGAAGACCTCGAGCGGAGAAGTTGAAAAGCTTCTACCTAATGAAGTCATGTTTGGGGACAGGAACACAAGCCTTCATGGATCCCTCTTTAGCAGAGTGTCAAACTCAAGGGCTGGGGGCTAGATCTGGACTGCAGGGCACTTAGATCTGGCCCCCGAGCCATTCTGGAAATAGAGAAGGACCGTCCACAGTGCTTCTGCCAGGGAAAACAGGCTATCCAGCTCCGTTTTTGGGTGACGTGCAGCCCTTCGGAGCTCCGTTTTCACTGACAAAGGGTTGCAGGAAGCCTTGGCAGCTGGAAACGGAACTTGGAAGCCTGTTTTTGCTGGCAGATCGCTCGGGTGACCATAGGCGCTCCCGACAGGAGTGACGTAGAGCTGGCTGTGACCACTTGAGGTCAAGCACAATTCTGATGTGGCCCTCAATAAAATTGAGTTTGACACCCCTGCTCTTTAGGAAGGAAATTAGTCACATTATTTAGACTTATATACCGCTTCACAGTGCTTTACAACCCTCTCTAAGCGGTTTACAGAGAGTCAGCCTATTTCCCCCAACAATCTGGGTCCTCATTTTACAGACCTTGGAAGGATGGAAGGCTGAGTCAACCTTGAGCCTACTGAGATTCGATCTGCCAAAGCTGCTGGCTGCCAGTGATCAGCAGAAGTAGCTTGCAGTACTACACTCTAACCACTGCACCACCGAAGCTCAATAAATCATAGAAGATATGGCTCCACGTGCCACCTGTGGCACCTGGGCCATAGGTTTGCCATCACTGGTGTAGCCCGTACTGGTAGCAACCCGCTACTGGATGTAAATTGCAGACTACCTGTATCGGATTAAAGCTCATCATTATTTATTTTATTAAATGTATATGCTGCCCAACTCCCAGAAGACTTCAAGCGGTTATTTATTTATATTTATTTATTTGATTTTTATGCCACCCTTCTCCTTAGACTCAGGGTGGCTTACAACATGTTAGCAATAGCACTTTTTTAACAGAGCCAGCCTATTGCCCCCACAATCCGGGTCCTCATTTTACCCACCTCGGAAGGATGGAAGGCTGAGTCAACCTTGAGCCGGTGATGAGATTTGAACCGCTGACCTACAGATCTACAGTCAGCTTCAATGGCCTGCAGTACAGCACTCTATCTGCTGCGCCACCCCGGCTTCCTTAATTAGGAGATTTTCTTGCACGGGAGACATTGGCAAGAGCAGCTGCCTCTCCATGAAAACAATATCCCTAAATATGCCCATGTCACACCAACACTCTGCAGTCTGCATTGGTTGCCGATCGGTTTCTGGTCACAATTCAAAGTGTTGGTTATGACCTATAAAGCCCTTCATGGCATCGGACCAGAATATCTCAGGGACCGCCTTCTGCCGCACGAATCCCAGCGACCAGTTAGGTCCCACAGAGTGGGTCTTCTCCGGGTCCCGTCAACTAAACAATGCCGCTTGGCGGGACCCAGGGGAAGAGCCTTCTCTGTGGCGGCCCCGGCCCTCTGGAACCAACTCCCCCCAGAGATTAGAATTGCCCCACCCTCCTTGCCTTTCGTAAGCTACTTAAAACCCACCTCTGCTGCCAGGCATGGGGGAATTAAGATTCCCTTTCCCCCTAGGCCTTTACAATTTTATGCATGGTATGTTTGTATGTATGTTTGGTTTTTTATATTAAGGGGTTTTTAATTGTTTTTAGTATTGGATTATTATTGTACTGTATACTGTTTATGATTGCTGTTAGCCGCCCCGAGTTTTCGGAGAGGGGCGACATATAAATCCAATAAATAATAATAATAATAATAATAATAATAATAATAATAATAATATCATAACACTTCAAAGAACCCATTCCTGTAACCTCTTTTTTTCCTAAACTGAACCTCTTTTCCCCCCCCAGAGCCGCTGCTGTTGTGCATGTGAGTCACAAGCACGTCGGGTCCAGCCAAACTAGGCCGGTTGTCTTCAGTCGCAGACCTTTGTGATGTTATTACTTCTTTAATCAACCACAGAGATTTCCCCTGTCTCAGATGTCTGACTTGGTGGTTGGGACAGGAGCATGTAGCCAGACGGGTCCAAAGTTTACCAGACTGTCTGAGCACCGAGATTGCGATCGGATGCACAACCACAGGAAGCTCTAGCAAAGAGATGCAACCCAGAGACAGACATTGCTTTCCTGCTTTGGTGCATCTAAAAAAGAAAAAAAGTACGAAAACAAAAGATAAACATCTCAAGATTAGTAAAGGGGGAGGGGAGAGGAATCAAATACGGCTTTGCTCACAAAGGTTTGACTCTTGTAACCTGTAACGTTGGCAGTGACTAGTCCTTGAGTAACATGGGAGCTGCTGCCCCATCCACGTTTTCAGGGTGTCCAGGGGAAAAGCATTTTGAAATCCCCTGATATTTCCCTGACATTTCCCTATAACTCTGTCCTACACATTGGGAAGAAAAATCTGAACTCCAAATACGAACTGAATAATCAAATTATCACAGATAATCCCCACTTGGTTAAAGACCTTGGTATACTAATAACAAAAGATCTAAGTGCCAAAGCCCACTGCAACAATATAGCCAAGAAGGCTTCAAGAGTTGTAAACCTAATCCTACGTACCTTCTGCTCTGGCAATCTCACACTACTTACTAGAGCTTACAAAACTTTTGCCAGACCCATCCTCGAATACAGCTCATCTGTTTGGAACCCATATTGCATCTCAGACATTAACACCCTTGAAAATGTCCAAAGATACTTCACCAGAAGAGCCCTTCACTCCTCCACTCGAAATAGAATATCCTATGAGACTAGACTTTCAATCCTGGGCCTAGAAAGTTTAGAACTAAGACGCCTTAAACAACTTAAACTCAGTAACCGAGTTGTCGAAGCGTGGAACTCATTACCGGACTCCACAGTGTCATCCCCAAACCCCCAACACTTTACCCTTAGATTATCTACGGTTGACCTATCCAGATTCCTAAGAGGTCAGTAAGGGGCGAGTACAAGTGCACTAGAGTGCCTTCCGTCCCGTGTCCTACTGCTCTCCTATATCTCCTATACCTTTCTTCTATTCCTATATCTCTTCTTCTATTCTTTCATTGATATGTTCTATTACTTTATCTTCTTTTCTATTATTTCTTAGATATATTTTACTATGAGTATCTCCTCTATAACCTTCATCATGTGTTTTACTATGTGTATATAGATATATCCCACTAAAACCCTCATTGTGTATTGGACTAAATAAATAAATAAATAAACAAACAAACAAACAAACAAACTTGCGATCTAGTTAAGGCGCGGTTGGAGATGACGTCATACCAAATGGCTAAGCCATGGAGAAATATCAGTAGCTGAGGAAGCAGGTTGTTGCCACAGTTATGCTCGTTTCTGCTTGACTCTGCCAGGCAGCGCGATCCGGTTTTTTTTAACATGATTCCCCCCTGACTTTTAAACATTTTAATACAGTTTGGTTTCCCCCCCCTGATTTATTCCATTTTTTTTCACGAATTCCCTGATAATTCTATGATATTTCCCGAACCGCCGATTTCCCTGATAATTCCCTGATTTCCCTGTTTTCCAGGTTTGCTGGACAGCCTGGTTTTGCAGTAATCCTGAGTTGGAGAAGTCTGATTTGATGTGGCTTAGGGCAAGCGGGGGTTGCCCCTCCTGCTGCTATCAGTGCGCAGCGCAACTTCAGGTGTCTGGTGTGCGCGTCCCAGTGAGATTTTGCCTCTGCAAAATTTCAGCAATTTTTTTGGCTTCCGCGCATGCGAAAAAAGTCTTGCTGGGATGCACGTGCGTGCCGGATACCTGAAGCTGCATGCACAGCTCCCATTCTACTACCAGTGCGCAGTGTGGCCCGTATCGGGTAGGAGCACGCTACTAGCTTAGGGTGACCATGCCACTGGGATATGTTAAAGGTTAGATCAGTGATGGCGAACCTTTTTTTCCCTCGGGTGCTGAAAGAGCATGGGCGCGTGCAATCATGCATGTACCCACACCCATAATTCAATGCCTGGGGAGGGTGAAAACAGCTCCCCCCCCTGAGACCCTCTGGAGGCCAGAAGCAGGTTGTTTCACAACTTCTGGTGGGCCCAGTAGGCTTGTGTTTTGCCTTCTCCAGGCTCCAATGGGTTCCCTGGAGCTTGGGGAGGGTAAAAATGCTGTCTCCCATCCTCCTGGAGGCTTTCTGGAAGCCAAAAACGCCCTCCCAGAGCCATGTGCAAGCCAAAAATCCAGTGAACAGCAAAAGCATGAACGTTGGAGCTAACCTAGGGCAACAGCTCGTGTGCCAAGAGATATGCCACCTGTAGCACCCGGGCCATAGGTTTGCCATCATTGGATTAGATTATAGCAGGGATGTCAAACTCCAGGCCCCGGGGACCAGATCCCACCTGCAGGATGCTTAGCTCTGGCCCACGAGGCTGCTCTGGAAACAGTGAAGGACCAGCCTGTACGGCCTCTGCCAGTGAAAACGGAGATGGCAGAGGGTTGCAGGAGGCCGTTGCAGCCAAAAATGGAGCTTGCGAGGGCCCTCCCACACTCCATTTTCACTGGCAGAGGGTTGCAGGAAAATGGAGCTTGGGAGCCCGTTTCCACTGACAGAGCTCTCGGGCCACCAGAGGCGCCCCCGACACGAGTGATGCCGAGCTGGCCAGGCCCCCTGGCACCCCACCCCTATCAAGGTCAAAATACAATGCTGATGTGGCCCTCAATGAAATTGAGTTTGGATTACAGCCTTCACGAAAGGCCATTTGCATTTTGGCAGTGAGGTTTTATGCTTCTGGAAAGGAGTCTTCAAGAATCCTAAAGGAACATTTCAAGAATACGAATCTGAGACATCGCATTCAGAGAAAAACAAAACTAGCATTAAACCAAACAAACAGGATGAAGTGCTGCTGCAGGTAGTCATTGATTTACAACAGTTCGTAGAGTGACCATTCAAAGTTAAAACGGCAGTGAAAAAAAAATGGTGCGGTGTTCTGCCGGCGTGTTTCAACCGCCCGTAATTACAGGGTAATTAGTCCAGGAAGACACACACCACACGATAAAGGAAAACCCAAAAGTTTTTATAAACGGAAAAACAGAAACAGCTCCCTTTTTAAATGTCAAAGGGATTTTCTGGTACACACAAGGCACAGGTTAAATGCAATCCAATTGCTCACCCATAACTGGAAAATTGAGTCCAATTCTAAAGTCCAGAGAGTCCACACACAAACTTGAACAGCACAAAAACCACGATCTTGACGAAACAATGAATCAGATAAACTGCCATGAGGCTAAAACACCAGGCTGCCCTTTTATCTGTAGCACTAATTACAGTAGCCCCACCCAACCACAGGTGGCCTCATTTTCTCTTGTAATAATCCTTCAGTTGTTGTCTCCTATGCATCACTCTACGCATGTGTGGATCTGTCATTAATTCTTGTTCAGAATCCAGGGATGATACAGAAGATTGATCTCCTCCTGGGCTGTCTGCCAAACTCCCCTCTTCCCTGTCACTCACGCTTCCTTGGTCAGAGGAGGCTTCGTCAGCAGATTCCATCGGGAGCAAAACAGGCCTGTGGCATGTGGATGTTTCCCCCACATGCACCTGCACATTCCTTGGGGCAGGAGCTGGGCCAGAGCTAACCACAACACGCAAGAGATTTTCACAATTAGGATCCTTGCAGCATCCCTGTGGACACATGATCAAAATTCAAATGCTGGGCAACTGATTCATATTTATGACGGACGTAGAGTCCCAGGATCGTGGGAGCCCCTTTGGGGAATGGGGAAGCGAGACTCACTTAACAACGGTGATAGTAACTTGACAACTGCAGTGATTCACTTTGTTAAGGTCGCAAAATGGGACAAACTCATTTAACAGATATATATATATATATATACGTGAATAAGCGCATAAGGGACGTGCATAAGCGCATCAGCGTGCTTACGGTCCCTGACCTACTGTCCTAATCATCCTCATTTATCTATTTATTTTGTTTATGTTTATACCTACATCTGCTATCTTGTATATGTTTGACAAACAAAGAAAGAAACAAAATAAATAAATCAAAATATGTATTGCTTTCGATACCATCAACCATGGTATCTTTCTGCACTGGCTGGAGGGGCTAGGAGTAGGAGGCACTGTCCTATGGTGCTTCACCTCCTACCTCTCCGGTCGGATTTAGGATATTTTGTATTGTTCTTTTATATGCTGTAAGTTGTGAGTGCTCCTAACACCGGAGGTTTTCAAGAAAAGATTGGACAGTCGCTTGTTCCGGGGTGGTATAAGGACTCATGCCTTGGGTAGGGTGTTGGGACTACAAGACCTCCAAGCCTGTGATTACATGTGCAGTCAACGGAGCAGTGGAAGTGATGTGCCGGTGCCTGGAGGCTGTTGGGGCCTGGATGGGTGTCAACAGACTCAAACTCAACCCGGATAAGACGGAGTGGCTGTGGGTTCTGCCTCCCAAGGACAATGCCATCTGTCCGTCCATAACCCTGGGGGGGGGGAATTACTGACCCCCTCAGAGAGGGTCCGCAACTTGGGCGTCCTCCTCGATCCACAGCTCACATTAGAGAACCACCTTTCAGCTGTGGCGAGGGGGATGTTTGCCCAGGTTCGCCTGGTGCACCAGTTGCGGCCCTATTTGGACCAGGACTCACTGCTCACAGTCACTCATGCCCTCATCACCTCGAGGTTTGACTACTGTAATGCTCTCTACATGGGGCTACCTTTGAAAAGTGTTCGGAAACTTCAGATCGTGCAGAATGCAGCTGCGAGAGCAGTCATGGGCTTCCCTAGGTATGCCCATGTTACACCAACACTCCGCAGTCTGCATTGGTTGCCGATCAATTTCCGGTCACAATTCAAAGTTTAAGTTTAAGTTTAATCAGATTTGTATGTTTATCTTTATTTATGTTTATGTTTATTTAGATTTGTATGCCGCCCCTCTCCGCAGACTCGGGGCGGCTCACAGCAATAACAATACAATGTAAAACAAATCTAATATTTAAGTTAATTTAAAAAACACCACAAATTAAAAGTGTTGGTTATGACCTATCAAGCCCTTCATGGCATTGGACCAGAATATCTCCGAGACCGCCTTCTGCTGCACAAATCCCAGCGAATGATTAGGTCCCACAGAGTGGGCCTTCTCCAGGTCCCGTCAACTAAACAATGTCGGTTGGCGGGCCCCAGGGGAAGAGCCTTCTCTATGGTGGCCCCGACTCTCTGGAACCAGCTCCCCCCAGAGATTAGAACTGCCCCTACCCTCCTTGCCTTTCGCAAACTCCTTAAAACCCACCTTTGTTGTCAGGCATGGGGGAACTGAGATATCTCCCCCGGGCCTATATAATTTATGTATGGTATTTTTGTAGGTATGTCTGTTTAAACTCAATCTGTATAGTCTGGAGGACAGAAGGAAAAGGGGGGACATGATCGAAACATTTAAATATATTAAAGGGTTAAATAAGGTCCAAGAGGGAAGTGTTTTTAATAGGAAAGTGAACACAAGAACAAGGGGACACAATCTGAAGTTAGTTGGGGGTAAGATCAAAAGCAACATGAGAAAATATTATTTTACTGAAAGAGTAGTAGATCCTTGGAACAAACTTCCAGCAGACGTGGTAGATAAATCCACAGTAACTGAATTTAAACATGCCTGGGATAAACATAGATCCATCCTAAGATAAAATACAGAAAATAGTATAAGGGCAGACTAGATGGACCATGAGGTCTTTTTCTGCCGTCAGACTTCTATGTTTCTATGTTTCTATGTTTAAAAATGGTTTTTTAAAACTATTTTAAATTGTAAATTGTAAATTATTAGATTTGTCAGGAACTGTTTTTATTGTGTTGTGAGCCGCCCCGAGTCTACGGAGAGGGGCGGTATACAAATCTAATAAATTAAAATAAATTTTAAAAAAACAAACTATTAGATAACCTGGATGTCCACTGCACTTTGAAGTATTGTCCTCCCCGGCTACAGTATCCACAAACAACATTTGCATCATTTTTTCCCCTCCCCCCTCATCCTTCGACAGAGAGTCGCCTCCAGAAACACAGGGAGATGTTTCGGTTGAAGTGTCTACATGGTATGCAGCCATGCCTGCCTGATAATATCTTTATGCCTTTTTTTGGACTTAAAAAGACGAGACATCCAGCCATGGAAAAAAGTCTCGGTTAAGAGAAACGAAGCAGAGCAGTGGAAATTTACAAGGCAAAGTAAGCCCCCACCCGCTTCCATCTGCAGACATGCTATGCGGCTCATTATAATCCAAAGGCGAAATGAATTTAAAGGACTAGCCCCTTGGTTCTCCCTCTCCCATACAGATAATATTCAACCTCCCCCCCCTCCCCAAATAAGGTCTTCTTTTAAGTAGCTTATAATTAATGCTCCCAGGACATCCTCAGGGCATGCCGTACTGGGAAGCAGAGCTCCCAATAAAAAACCCGGCTCCTTTCCTTTAAGGAAAGACAAGCGTTGTCATCGGCGAAGGACCTGGGGTGGTTATATAGAGCGCTGGTGAGACCACATTTGGAATACTGTGTTCAGTTCTGGAGACCTCACCTACAAAAAGATATTGACAAAATTGAACGGGTCCAAAGACGGGCTACAAAAATGGTGGAAGGTCTTAAGCATAAAAGATATCAGGAAAGACTTAATGAACTCAATCTGTATAGTCTGGAGGACAGAAGGAAAAGGGGGGACATGATCAAAACATTTAAATATGTTAAAGGGTTAAATAAGGTTCAGGAGGGAAGTATTTTTAATAGCAAAGTGAACACAAGAACAAGGGGACACAATCTGAAGTTAGTTGGGGGAAAGATCAAAAGCAACATGAGAAAATATTATTTGACTGAAAGAGTAGTAGATCCTTGGAACAAACTTCCAGCAGACGTGGTTGGTAAATCCACAGTAACTGAATTTAAACATGCCTGGGATAAACATAGATCCATCCTAAGATAAAATACAGGAAATAGTATAAGGGCAGACTAGATGGACCATGAGGTCTTTTTCTGCCGTCAGTCTTCTATGGTTCGATGTTGGGCTGTCTGCAGACTTTTGCTGTGAATTTTGTAAGTTATTCTGACCATTATGGAGAGTTGCGGAAAATCACAATGGCATATTTCTAGAAAGAAATATTTGTTCGTTTCTTTTATCTTCTTCTCTTCTTGTTTGTCAAGGGGCTATTGCAGTGATGGCGAACCTGTGGCATGGGTGCCACATGGAGCCATATCTGTTGGCACGTGAGCCATTAAACCTAGCTCAGCTCCAATGTGCATGTGACGGCCAGCCAGCTGATTTTCGGATCACCAGGAGGCTCTGGGAGAGCATTTTTGGCTTCCAGAGGTCCAGAGAGGGTGGGAGAGGGCATTTCTGCCCTCCCCAGGCTCAACAGAAGCCTCTGGAACCTGGAAAGGGTGAAAAATGGCCCTCCCAGGCTTACCAGAGGTTAGAAATGGGCTATTTCAGGCCTCCAGAGGGCATCCAGGGGACCACACTTGGAGTACTGTGTACAGTTCTGGTCACCGCACCTCAAGAAGGCTACAATGGAACTGGAAAAGGTGCAAAAAAGGGCAACAAGGATGATCAAGGGAATGGAGCAGATTGCAACACCTTGGTCTCTTCAGCCTTGAAAGACGGCATTTAAGGGGTGACTTGATCGAAGTGTATAAAATCATGCATGGGATAGAAAAGGTGGATAGAGAAAAATTATTTTCTCTATCACACAATACTAGGACAAGGGGGCACTCCCTAAGTTCATAGGTAAGAAAGTGAGGACAAATCAAGGGAAATATTTCTTCACCCAGAGGGTCAGCCTTGATAGCTTCAAAGCAGGATTAGACAGATTCATGGATGCCAAGTGTATTGGTGGTTATTGAAACGGATGTCCATCTGCCACCTCTATGTTGCTTGAGGCAGGCAGGATTCCCTTGAGTACCATTTGTTGGGGGAAAGGGAGGGTCTTGCCTTCTCTTTCCGCTCAAGATCCCCATGGACAATTGGTGGGCTACTGTGTGACACAGAATGCTGGACTCGATGGGCGTTGGTCTGATTCAGCATGGCTCTT
The DNA here is from genome assembly GCF_031021105.1 of Erythrolamprus reginae. Classification (NCBI taxonomy): domain Eukaryota; kingdom Metazoa; phylum Chordata; class Lepidosauria; order Squamata; family Dipsadidae; genus Erythrolamprus; species Erythrolamprus reginae. The sequence continues at coordinate 343,605,748 of NC_091951.1, read as the reverse complement.
CTTATGTTCTTATGTTCACCGTATCCAGGCTGAAAATCAGTTGGCTGGCGTGTGCATGTGTGCTGGAGCTGAGATAGGTCAACGTCTCGCGTGCCCTCCGGTGTGGTTCCGTGTGCCACGCCTGCCATAGGTTCACCATCACGGGTATAGGGCTTCCTGCCTGAGCAAGGGGTTGGACTAGAAGACCTCCAGAGTCCCTTCCAACTCTGTTATTCCGATTTGTCCTACATAGTGGCGTTAAACATGGAATTGTATACCTATTCCTTTTTTGTTGCCTCACCTGGAGATTCATAGTTATGTGGCTCATTATGATTAAGGGCAGAAGGCGACAGTGACTGAAGCTTGTGGGAAGCAATGGATTAGTGGTGCAGCCCATCACGTTTTTCTTTGGGGAACAATTTCCAGTTTTCTTTTTTCTTTTTCATTTAAAGGGGCTGCTGGCTTTGCTTCTCGAGATGTAGAATCATAAAATCTGTATACTGCACGAGTCAAAAAGAGGGCGGGAAAAATATTTACTGACCCCTCACATCCTGGACACAAATTGTTTCAACTCCTACCCTCAAAACGTCGCTACAGAGCACTGCACACCAAGACAACTAGACACAAGGACAGTTTTTCCCCGAACGCCATCACTCTACTAAACAAATAATTCCCTCAACACTGTCAGACTTTCTACTAAATCTGCACTTCTATTCTACTAGTTTTTCTCATCATTCCTATCACCCACTTCCTCCCATGTTGACTGTATGACTGTAACTTGTTGCTTATATCCTAAGATTTTTATTAATATTTCTTCTTCATTGCTTATTTGACCCCTATGACAATCATTAAGTGTTGTACCACATGATTCTTGACAAATGTATATTTTATTTTATGTACGCTGAGAGCATATGCACCAAGACAAATTCCTTGTGTGTCCAATCACACTTGGCCAATAAAAATTCTATTCTATTCTATTCTATTCTATTCTATTCTATTCTAAATAAGGCTCCATAGACTGTAAAAATCATTGTGGGGAGGAACTTTCCAAAGACCTTCTGGCAATCTGGAAATTTACAAAAGGGCCAGCCTTCCCCTGCACATTCTTCAGTGGCTGTTCTTTGTTATTCATTTATGGCATTGTTTATGGCGGAATCTACAATACCCAGTTAAAATATCCAGGAAGGATAAAACTTGGAAGAGAATTAAAATATGCATTGGAATTTCAACATCCCCAATACGGTCAGCATCCAAGTGCATTAAGATTGATTGATTGATTGACTGAATGATTGACTGACTGACCGATGTCAGCCTTGGCACCAGGCTAGAAACCAAGCGCCCATGAGTTCTAGCCCTGCCTTAGGCACAAAAGCTGAGTGGATGATTTCACACCAATTCCACATGCGTGGAAGCAAAAAAATCAAAATGGGAGAAAAGGGTGGTCGGGCGGTAGGAAAAGCAAGTAGGATGCTTGGCTGCATAGCTAGAGGTATAACAAGCAGGAAGAGGGAGATCATGATCCCGCTATATAGAGCGCTGGTGAGACCACATTTGGAGTACTGTGTTCAGTTTTGGAGACCTCACCTACAAAAAGATATTGACAAAATTGAACGGGTCCAAAGACGGGCTACAAGAATGGTGGAAGGTCTTAAGTATAAAACTTATCAGGAAAGACTTAATGAACTCCATCTGTATAGTCTGGAGGACAGAAGGGAAAGGGGGGACATGATCGAAACATTTAAATATGTTAAAGGGTTAAATAAGGTTCAGGAGGGAAGTGTTTTTAATAGGAAAGTGAACACAAGAACAAGGGGACACAATATGAAGTTAGTTGGGGGAAAGATCAAAAGCAACATGAGAAAATATTATTTTACTGAAAGAGTAGTAGATCCTTGGAACAAACTTCCAGCAGAGGTAGTTGATAAATCCACAGTAACTGAATTTAAACATGCCTGGGATAAATATATATCCATTGTAAGATAAAATACAGGAAATAGTATAAGGGCAGTCTAGATGGACCATGAGGTCTTTTTCTGCCATCAGTCTTCTATGTTTCTATGTTTCTAATCACTGAAAACTCCATACGAATCCTCACACAATTAAAATGAATTTTATATTTATTTGTCTGCCTGTATCTCATACTTCTGCGCATGCACAGAAGCCGAATCTCACACTGGAGCGTGCGCTGGCTCGCTAGTCAGCTGGAGCTGCACATGCAGCTCAATTTTCGCTACCGGGATGCCGTATTGGACCATACCGGCTGCAATCTGCTACTGACACACACACATAATCCAAATTTTATTTCTATGGGGCCAGCAGTAAATTGCACAATAAACTTTCCCAAATATGCCCATGTTACACCAACACTCCGCAGTCTGCATTGGTTGCCGATCAGTTTCCAGTCACAATTCAAAGTGTTGGTCATCACCTATAAAGCCCTTCATGGCAACGGACCAGGGTATCTACGAGACCACCTTCTGCCGCATGAATCCCAGCAACCGGTTAGGTCCCACAGAGTTGATCTCCTCCGGGTCCCGTGAACTAAACAATGTCGTTTGGCGGGATCCAGAGGAAGAGCCTTCTCTGTGGCGGCTCCGACCCTCTGGAATCAGCTCCCTCCAGAGATTAGAACTGCCCCCACCCTCCTTGCCTTTCGTAAACTCCTTAAAACCCACCTCTGTCGTCAAGCATGGGGGAACTGAAACATCTCCCCCTGCCTATGTAGTTTTCTGTGTATGATATGACTCTATGTATGTTTTTTATATATTGGGGTTTCTTGATTTTTAGACTTTTTAAATGTATTATTGTTATTTTAGATTCTAACTATTAGATTTGTCATTATATATTGTTTTTATCATTGCTGTAAGCCGCCCCGAGTCTACGGAGAGGGGCGGCATACAAATATAATAAATAAATAAATAAATAAATAAATAAATAAATAAATAAATAAATAAATAAATAAATTAAAAAAATGAATGAATGAATGAATGAATGAATAAATAAACAAAGAAACAAACAAACAAACAAACAAACAGCATTTCCTGAATTTTGAACATTATTTAAGTTATATTTAATATGATTTATTTTACTGTATTTTTTATACGATTTGGTTTCATATATTGGTAGCTGTACACAGTTGTACGAGATGCAGGCAAAGAAATAAATAGAAAATTCATGATTTCAGAATACCTGAGGACAGAGAAATAATTAAGAAAGTATATGATTGTGCAGAAATGGATTGGCCAACTATGGCAATAAATGATAAAAAAAAGACTCAGATTATTATAACATCTGGACGATGTGGTATAAATGGATAGAAAAAAGGAAAACGGACCTATAACAAAAATGTGTATATTAAAATATGGGTATGTAAAATTTTATAACGCATGAATAAGAAAAAATTAGTTGGATGTTAACTTACTGAAAAAATAGTTGGATTTATATTTGTATTGATATATGTTTGAATGTTATGTTTTCATCTTTTTTAATGTAGAAAACTTAATAAAAATTACTTTAAAAAAAAGAAAATTCATTTTAATTAACCTCAAAGGAAGACCTGCATAAAATAGAGAAATAAATCCATTTACTAAATCCCTTTCCATCAGCAAAAGAAGTCCCACATGCTTTATAATGATAATGATAATAAGAAGGATGAAGGTAGATATCTTCGATATCAAAAACAAAAAAAAGAAGAATTATGTGTTTATGTAACAGAGTAAATTGGTGCTCTGTAGTTTTTGGAAGTGAATTAAAACAATTTTTGTGATGGGTTTATACCGACAAGGAATGGTTATGCTATGTGACCAAAAATTGTTCATGAGGACTCTGTCTTAAGACAGATATATTGAGAGACAGTGGATGAAAATGAGAAGATACTATTCAACAAATGATGTAAACTACTGTCAAAAAAAAGGCATAAATGTAGGCTTTAGTGCCCAACCTTGTTTAAACATTTGTGACCCCACTAAGCACACAAAGCAATTGACTTTTCAAGTAAAACCTCTTTGGGTGTTTCTGACTTTGGGGAATTAAAAAGGAAAAAAATAAAGTCATCTGAAGAGATGCATTTTCCCATTTTGAAAAATACAGCCCTTGGCTCAGATCGCCTGCATCCTATTGCAGAAAGGGAATATATCAAGGAACTACGGGACGACAGGCAACTTTTATTGACACGAAGCTTAAGTGAAATTCGCCCTTGTGAGGGAATTGTGTGGAAGAGCTGCGTTCAAGCTTTCTCAGCAAAAACATCCTCTTTTGGAACTCCCCGTTTCCTCGCCGAAATGCAAATATTTTGCACCGTGAATGAAGACCAGCACCTTGACTTAAGATAAAGGAGGCTTAGGAAATTCCTGCAGGGTGAAATTAGTGCTACAGTGCTCTGAAACCTGGCATCTCTGAAAAAACATCCTGGGCACCAGAGGATAATTAAAAAGGCTGATGCTCTTGTGAATTCGCAGTCTGATTCAAGGCAAAGTACCTCAAATGCAGGTAGTCCTCAAGTTATAACAGTTAATTTAGTGCCCCAAAGGTGCTTCCCTTCCCCTACTCCCAAGAGGCAACTGGACTTTCTCCGAGTCACCGGAGAGGAGCGACATACAAATCTAATAAATTATTATTATTTCTGGTTTTTCTTTGAAAACATTTTGCTTCTCATCCCAGAAACCTATTCAGTTCTCGTTCAGTGTTCATTTAGTGATTGTTCAAAGTTGCAACGGCACTGAAAAAAGTGACTAATGACCGTTAGAGCTTCAGTATTTATTTATTTATTTTATTTATTTATTGTATTTATATGCCGCTCGCTCCAAACGGACTCTGAGTGACTAGCAATCGGAATAAATACAGCAACAATAAAAACAGATAAAATCTAATAATAAAAATAAATAATAACAATAATATAAAAAGCATACATACTTGCAATCAGCCTAATTCCAGGCCTGCCGGAAAAGCCAGGTCTCAACAGCTTTCCGGAAGACCGGTAGGGTGGAGATAGTTTGGATCTCCAGGAGGAGTTGGTCCCAAAGGGTTGGAGCCGCCACAGAGAAGGCTCTGCCCTGAGGTCCCACCAACCAACATTGTTTGGTGGATGGGACCTGGAGAACGCCAACTCTGTGGGCCCTTACTGGCCCTAAGGAAGTATTTGAGCTTCAGTTTCAGGAACTGTCCTTCCAAAGAACAGCCAAGATTGATTTCTTTTAGGATTGACCAGGAATAGGTTCCTCCCGGTTCGGATCAGGTCACCTGAACTGCTAGTGATCCGCTGGTGACATCATTTTGGAGTTATTGATCTGGTTCTGTCTGTGCCATTCTGTGTTAGCCGCCATCTTTTTTTCTGAAATTTTCAGCCAATTTTCCTGTGTTTGGATGGCGTGTCCTCATTCGCCCACGTTTCTGCAACACTCCGCGGCCTGCACTGGTTGCCGATCGGTTTCCGGTCACAATTCAAAGTGTTGGTAATGACCTTTAAAGCCCTACATGGCATTGGACTAGAATACATCTGGAACCGCCTTCTACCGCACGAATCCCAGCAGCCGATAAGGTCCCACAGAGTTGGCCTTCTCCGGGTCCCGTTGACCAAACAGTGTCGTTCGGCGGGCCCCAGGGGAAAAGCCTTCTCTGTGACGGCCCTGGCCCTCTGGAATCAACTCCCCCCAGAGATTAGAACGGCCCCCACCCTCCTTGTCTTTCGCAAATTACTCAAGACCCACCTTTATCACCAGGCATCGGGCAACAGAGACATCCTCCCCCAGGCTTTTATATTTTATGTTTGGTATGTATGTGTTGTATGGTTTTAAATTGCTGGGGTTTTAGATATGTTTTATTTTAATATTAGATTTGTCTCACTGTTATATTGTTTTTGTATTACTGTTGTGAGCCGCCCCGAGTCTTCGGAGAGGGGTGGCATACAAATCTAATAAATAATAATAATAATAATAATAATAATAATAATAATAATAATAATTCTATGCTTTGAAAAAAGCCCTCCCGACGGCCAATGGGTTAAAAATGACCTTTATTTCTTCGCCCAAAGCACAGCTGATCAGCTCCTCAGCTGTGTTTTGGGCTGAATCCACCTTCAGCGCATGTACGGAAGTGAAATTGCATAAGGATAAATTGCGTGTGAAACATCACGATTTTCACCGGTGGCGAAGGTAAGTGGAACCCACACCTGGGATTGACCGATTTGATCTCTTTGCAGTCCAAGAGACCTTCAGACTTCTATGTTTCTATGTTTCAAGAGTCTTCTCCAATGCTATGACCATAAATCCACCGTCAACTGCTTAAAAAGCAAGACCTGGGCATTTTCCAATTCAAACTTCCTTTGCAAGACTGGCATTTCTCCACAGAATCCAATGGCTTTTGGGCTTCAGCAGAAGTCTATATCATAACTCTGCAAATAAACAATGCCACCTGGTTGGAAAATTCAAGGGATGCATCCATCTTTAGGTGCACAGATGAAGCCCAACAATGACAAAATTGTTTTGTATTTCTGTAAGATATTGTCCTTTTTAAAAAAAATAAGGAAATAAATGCTGGATAAAATTCAACAGGCTCACCTAAAAGGATTTTTGTACTTCAAGAGTGATACAGATATAAATGAAAATATTGTTAATACAATTATTCAAGGGTAATACTACCCCCTCCAATATCCTTAAGACGTTCACATGAAAGATTTGACATTCAAACAAGATGTTGTACTTTCAACAGCTGCTCAGCTGCACCCCAAGACAACTAGATACAATAACAGTTTTTCCCCAAACGCCATCACTCTGCTAAACAAATAATTCCCTCAACACTGTCAAACTATTTACTAAGTCTGCACTACTATTACTACTAGTTTTTTCTCATCATTCCTATCACCCATTTCCTCCCACTTATGACTATGATTGTAACTTGTTGCTTGTATCCTTAAGATTTTTATTAATATTGGTTGTTTCCTGATTGCTTATTTGACCCCTATGACAACCATTAAGTGTTGTACCTCATGATTCTTGACAAATGCATCTTTTTCTTTTAGGTACACTGAGAGCATCTGCACCAAAGACAAATTCCTTGTGTGTCCAATCACACTTGGCCAATAAAGAATTCTATTCTATTCTAATTAGTTGGGGGAAAGATCAAAAAGACCTCATGGTCAATCTAGTCTGCCCTTATACTATTTTCTGTATTTTATCTTAGGATGGATATACTGTATGTTTATCCCAGGCATGTTTAAATTCAGTTACTGTGGATTTACCAACGACGTCTGCTGGAAGTTTGTTCCAAGGATCTACTACTCTTTCAGTAAAATAATATTTTCTCATGTTGCTTTTGATCTTTCCCCCAACTAACTTCAGATTGTGTCCCCTTGTTCTTGTGTTCACTTTCCTATTGAAAACACTTCCCTCCTGAACCTTATTTAACCCTTTAACATATTTAAATGTTTTGATCATGTCCCCCCCTTTTCCTTCTGTCCTCCAGTCCAGACTATTCAGATTGAGTTCATGAAGTCTTTCCTGATAAGTTTGATGCTTAAGACCTTCCACCATTCTTGTAGCCCGTCTTTGAACCCATTCAATTTTGTCAATATCTTTTTGTAGGTGAGGTCTCCAGAACTGAACACAGGATTCCAAATGGAGTCTCACCAGCGTTTTATACAGTGGGATCACAATCTCCCTCTTCCTGTTTGTTATACCTCTAGCTATGCAGCCACGCATTCTACTTGCTTTCCCTACCGCCTGACCGCACTGTTCACCCATTTTGAGACTGTCAGAAATCACCACCCCTAAATCCTTCTCTTCTGAAGTTTTTGCTAGCCAATACAATACTCAGATTGAGGATAAAATATGTTTCCTTACTTGTTTGTTCAGCTTTTTGAACCGTTCCCAGGCCTCTCTGCATTATTTCTGCCCCACTTCCTATTGGGTTAGAAAGAATAAGGAGAACAGCCCGAAAAGACAGACTGTTCTCATCAGAAGCCTCAATGGGGGTTTGGAAAGAGGCTTTCGTGGGGAGCAAAATGAAATTAAGACTGCTCTGTAACTTGCCCCAATGTGGGGACTTTTTTTTTTTTTAAAGCGTGAAATGAAGAAGCATAGCTGGAATCTTACCGCAATGCTGAGTTTCGGAGTCTGTGAAAAAAAGCTTCTTTTGGCCTCTAAGCACGGATCAATTTTGGGTGGAAGAAATCAAGAAAGCAACTTCTGGGACAGGCCACGAAGTGATGCTGTCCGAGGCCTAGAACGGTGCAACGCAAGCTACTTTTGAGCCACGATTTCGGAAGAGAACGGAGATTGTCCAAACCCCCTCCTCTTTTGCCCTCATTTCTGTTGTGGTTAGCTCTGGCCCAGCTCCTGCCCCAAGGACTGTGGATGTGGGGGAGACATCCACATGCTGCAGGCCTGTTTTGCCCCCGGTGGAATCTGCTGATGACGGCTCCTCTGACCAAGAAGACATGAGTGACAGGGAGGAGGAGACTGTGGCAGACAGCTCAGAAGGAGATCAATTATCTAGCTCCTCCTTGGATTCAGAACAAGAGTTCATGATACAGCCACGCATGCGGAGAGCGATGCATAGGCAGCAACAACTGAGAGATTATTATCAAAGAAAATGAGGCCACCTGTGGTTGGGTGGGGCTGTGGTGATTAGTGAGGCTGCTATAAAGAGCAGCCTGTGGGTTTGGCCATTGTGGAGGATTATCTGATCGTTGTGTTTTGTGACTGCTTTACTGACTTTGACCTTTTGTGTGCTGCTTTTTTGAAACTAAACCAGAGCAAAGTGTGTTTCACTTTGTGAAAGAAGAAGGACTGTGAATTGCCTCACAGCTGCAAGCTAAGTATCACAGAACTGATAAGGGACTTGTACAAATTACCAGTTTGTTTGGAGACGAGGTCTCCAAACAAACTGGTCTTGGTTTAAGTGAATTTTCATTATAAAGAACATTGTTTTGAATTTTCAAACGTGTGTGTGTCTGAAATTTGTACCTGTGAATTTTTGGGAGGATTCTACCATAGAGCCCAACAGAACAGTTATCCACCAAGATCTCTCTCCCAGTTGTTGCTGTTAAGTGTGGTTTCTCCCAATTTGTATGCGTGTCTTAGGTTTGTCTTACCTTGATGTAAGATTTTGCTTTTTTCAACATTAAATGTTTGGGGACCTATGGATTAAGTAACCATCTCTTCTGCAAGCTCAAAGGCTATTTTTGCATTTAAAAATAGCTTCTGTTTGGGGTTTGCGTTAAAAAGCCCTTTTCATGTGGAGAGGAGCTGAAGGAAAGGCCGGTGAGTCAGCGGGCAAGATTTTTTTCTGACCAAGAATCTACAGACACCATTCTCCAGGGGGCATTCACTGCAAAGAGACCAGTGAGACACTGCCCACTGGGTGAAAGGTGAGGGCTGGCCCTCACTCCAGCACCAGGGGTGGGCTGCTGCCCGGACAGGAGGGGGGGCGGACACAATGGGCAGCAAAAATGGAGCTCTACCCCAGAGCACCCAATTTATACCCATGTTACACCAACACTCCGCAGTCTGCATTGGTTGCCGATCAGTTTCCGGTCACAATTCAAAGTGTTGGTTATGACCTATAAAGCCCTTCATGGCACCGGACCAGAATATCTCCGGGACCGCCTTCTGCTGCACGAATCCCAGCAACCGGTTAGGTCCCACAGAGTTGGCCTTCTCCGGGTCCCGTCAACTAAACAATGTCGTCTGGGGGGACCCAGGGGAAGAGCCTTCTCTGTGGCAGCCCCGACCCTTTGGAATCAATTCCCCCCGGAGATTAGGATTGCCCCCACCCTCCTTACGTTTCGCAAACTCCTTAAAACCCACCTCTGTCATCAGGCATGGGGAAATTGATTCCCCTGGGCCGTTTTCGTTTTATGTATGGTTTGTGTGGGATGTATGATTGTTTTTTTATATTAAGGGTTTTAAATTGTTTTAATTATTGGATTTGTACTGTTTTGTTGTTGTGAGCCGCCCCGAGTCTTCGGAGAGGGGCGGCATACAAATATAATTAATAATAATAATAATAATAATAATAATAATAATAATAATAATAATAATAATAATAATAATTTGCACTGAAAGATGCTGAAAGAAAATGCAGGGAGCCCTGCCATAAGCCATGCCCACAATGCGGTAGTAAAAAATTTGGTAGCATTTCACTGCCCAGCACCCATAAATTTTATTTTATTTATTTATTTATTTTTTAAAATTCATTTATTTTGTCCAATACACAATACATAGAAGAGAATAGACATGAGGTAATATATATAAAGAAAAATATAAAATAGAGGAGAGGATATATGAAAGGAAGAAAATATATATGATATATGAGATAAAGGAAAGGCAATTGGACAGGGGATGAAAGGCACACTGGTGCACTTATGTACACCCCTTACTGACCTCTTAGAAACCTGGAGAGGTCAATCGTGGATAGTCTAAGGGAGAAATGTTGAGGGTTAGGGGTTGACATTATTGAGTCCGGTAATGAGTTCCACGCTTTGACAACTCGGTTGCTGAAGTCATATTTTTTACAGTCAAGTTTGGAGCGGTTGATATTAAGTTTGAATCTGTTGCGTGCTCTTGTGTTGTTGCGGTTGAAGCTGAAGTAGTCATTGACAGGCAGGACGTTGCAGCATATGATCTTGTGGGCAATACTTAAATCGTGTTTTAGGCGCCGTAGTTCTAAGCTTTCTAGACCCAGGATTGTTAGTCTATTTTCGTAGGGTATTCTGTTTCGAGTGGAGGAGTGAAGGGCTCTTCTGGTGAAATATCTTTGGACGTTTTCAAGGGTGTTGATGTCCGAGATGTGGACCCCTGCTACCTGCTTCACCCTGGAGCGTGGAAAACAAGGGAGCCCCCCTCCGTCCAGATCGGGCAAATCAAAAAAACTCCTCAGTCTCTCATCTTCAGGGATCCATTTTGGCTGCAGAAGGAGCTGCAGAGGTCAAAATGGACCTCTCCCTTTCCTTGTCCAAGTCTCCTGAAGGCTATGCCAAGTCCGCTCCCCCCCCCCCCCCCCCCATTTTGCTTCCAGCCGAGACCGTTCCCCAAAGCAAATGTCTGGGGCAAGCCATTGCAAAACTTTGCAAAAGAAGACAATCTCAGATTCTGGACATTTTAATCTGACCAAGCCAGGACTGTAAATATTACAGAACGATAACAATTACTTAAGAAACTAGAGACAGACTTGGTGTCACCAGCTGTTAACTTTCTGATCAGGCCGGCTTAGGAAGTGGGCCCTTATCTGTCTTAGTTCAGGACATTGCTGACTAACCGGCCCCGACTGGAGGCAACAGACCTTTGGCTCCATAATCTTTGTGTATTGGAAAAATATACAGCAGCTGCCTGACCTGATTCACTTCTAAGTAACCGGAGGGCCCAGAAGCAAACAGGCACTTGCTGCCTGGGTTCAGAAGGGCAGACGTCAAAATCGGAGGGGGGGGGGGATCAAATGTGGTATTTGTGCTTAGAGAAAGTAGACAAGAGCAAAGTCTTGGGGAGTTCATTTTTTTTGGAGAGAGACGACAAGCAAAGCAAAAAATAAAAAAAAACCTGATAGTGATGGAAGGCGAAGATGCCTTAAAGCCAGACTGGATGTGTTTTGTTAGTTTGCCATGACTGTGTCTCTTCAGAGTCCTTAGTGCAGAGTCATAATCAGAAGTGCAGAAAAAACAATTGCTGCCAACCTGCCTTCCATTGAGGACCTGTATACTGCACAAGTCAAAAAGAGGGCGGGGAAAATATTTACTGACCCCTCGCATCCTGGACACATGGCTCGAGGGGCAGCAGATATGGCTCCCCATGCCACCTGTGCCCCTCTACCTATCTATCTATCTATCTATCTATCTATCTATCTATCTATCTATCTATCTATCTATCTATCTATCTATCTATCTAATCTAATCTAATCTAATCTAATCTATCTATCATCTATCTATCTATCTATCTATCTATCTATCTATCTATCTATCTATCTATCTATCTATCTATCTATCTATCTATCTATTTATTTATTGGATTTGTATGCCGCCCCTCTCCGCAGACTCGGGGCGGCTAACAACAACAATGAAACAGTATATAACAAATCCAATACTAAAAACAGTTAAAAGCCCAATTATATAAAAAACCAATCATACATACAGACATACCATGCATAAAATTGTAAAGGCCTAGGGGGAAAGAGTATCTCAGTTCCCCCATGCCTGGCGGCAGAGGTGGGTTTTAAGCAACTTTCGAAAGGCAAGGAGGGTGGGGGCAATTCTAATCTCTGGGGGGAGTTGGTTCCAGAGGGTCGGGGCCGCCACAGAGAAGGCTCTTCCCCTGGGTCCCGCCAAGCGACATTATTTAGTTGACGGGGCCTGGAGAAGACCCACTCTGTGGGACCTAACTGGTCGCTGGGATTTGTGCAGCAGAAGGCGGTCCCTGAGATAATCTGGTCCGGTGCCACGAAGGGCTTTATAGGTCTTAACCAACACTTTGAATTGTGACCGGAAACTGATCGGCAACCAATGCAGATTGCGGAGTGTTGGTGTAACGTGGGCATATTTGGGGAAGCCCATGATTGCTCTCGCAGCTGCATTCCGAACACTTTTCAAAGGTAGCCCCATGTAGAGAGCATTACAGTAGTCGAGCCTCGAGGTGATGAGGGCATGAGTGACTGTGAGCAGTGACCCCCCGGTCCAGATAGGGTCGCAAACTGGTCTAATTTCTGCTTAGAGAAGGTAGACAAGAGCAAAGTCTTGGAGAGTTCATTTTTTTCGGAGAGAGACGACAAGCAAAGCAAAAAATCAGAAACACTAATAGCGATGGAAGGCGAAGATGCCTTAAAGCCAGACTGGATGTGTTTTGTTAGTTTGCCATGACTGTGTCTCTTCAGAGTCCTTAGTGCAGAGTCATAATCAGAAGTGCAGAAAAAACAACTGCTGCCAACCTGCCTTCCATTGAGGACCTGTATACTGCACGAGTCAAAAAGAGGGTGGTGAAAATATTTACGGACCCCTCGGATCCTGGACACATGGCTCGAGGGCCAGCAGATATGGCTCCCCATGCCACCTGTGTCCCTTCCTTTCTTTCTTTCTTTCTTTCTTTCTTTCTTTCTTTCTTTCTTTCTACTTACTTACTTACTTACTTACTTACTTACTTACTTACTTACTTACTTACTTACTTACTTACTTACTTACTGGATTTGTATGCCGCCCCTCTCCGCAGACTCGGGGCAGCTAACAACAACAACAACAATGAAACAGTATATAACAAATCCAATACTAAAAACAGTTAAAAGCCCAATTATATAAAAACCAATCATACATACAGACATACCATGCATAAAATTGTAAAGGCCTAGGGGGAAAGTATATCTCAGTTCCCCATGCCTGGCGGCAGTGGTGGGTTTTAAGCAACTTTCGAAAGGCAAGGAGGGTGGGGGCAATTCTAATCTCAGGGGGGAGTTGGTTCCAGAGGGCCGGGGCTGCCACAGAGAAGGCTCTTCCCCTGGGTCCCGCCAAGCGACATTGTTTGGTTGACCGGACCCGGAGAAGATCCACTCTGTGGGACCTGACTGGTCGCTGGGATTCGTGCAGCAGAAGGCGGTCCCTGAGATAATCTGGTCCGGTGCCATGAAGGGCTTTATAGGTCATAACCAACACTTTGAATTGTGACCGGAAACCGATCGGCAAGCAATGCAGACTGCGGAGTGTTGGTGTGACATGAGCGTATTTAGGAAAGCCCATGACTGCTCTCGCAGCTGCATTCTGCACGATCTGAAGTTTCCGAACACTTTTCAAAGGTAGCCCCATGTAGAGAGCATTACAGTAGTTGAGCCTCGAGGTGATGAGGGCATGAGTGACTGTGAGCAGTGACTCCCTGTCCAAATAGGGCCGCAACTGGTACACCAGGCGAACCTGGGCAAACGTCCCCCTCGCCACAGCTGAAAGATGTTTCTCTAATGTGAGCTGTGGATCGAGGAGGACGCCCAAGTTGCGGACCCTCTCTGAGGGGGTTAATGATTCCCCCCCCCCAGGGTAATGGACGGACAGATGGAATTGTCCTTGGGAGGCAGAACCCACAGCCACTCCATCTAGTCTGGGTTGAGTTTGAGTCTGTTGACACCCATCCAGACCCCAACAGCCTCCAGGCACCGGCACATCACTTCCACTGCTTTGATACATGTTTGACAAATAAATACAATAAAATAAAATAAAATACAGTTTACAGTGTCCTAGTTCCGGTTTGAGGAATGGGCAGCATCATGAGCAGGAGATCCTTCACACAGCTTGTTGCACATAATTGTGGGCATTCTTTGGATGGAGAGGCTCACATTTACTCATGCCTTAGTCACTTCCCAAGCAGATTACTAAAATATGTTTATCCCTTATAACTTCCCATTTCTACCCCCTTTTCTTAGAAATCTCATTCTTCTGCCCCTTTTCCTTTAGACGCCTCAACCTTCAGACGCTTCAAACTGTGACATGTATTTTTCATCTACTTCCTGGCCTCTCGGTTTGCCAAGATCTCTTCTTAGTCATTGTGTCCTCTGCAGTGTTTCGCAATCTCAGGGATTTGATAGTGGGTGAACTTCAACTCCCAGAATTCCCCAGCCGCCGAGGCCTTCAATCTGAGCCAAACCAAGGCTGTTTCCCTCACTTGTCAAAGATGGATTGCAAGTTTTTTTAAAGAAAATTTAACCGAGCGTGTTTTTTATTTAAAATATTCATATCAAGCTGACTATGCACTTTATCCAGCTCAGCCAATTAGCCACAGAAAGTCCCAGCTTATAAGGACAGTATGGATTAGGGGAAAACATAGCACAGGCCTTCCATTATACCCTTGAATGCCAATCAAGCAGAAATTTAATGCAGAGATAGCGCATTACATGAAATCACCACGTATGGTCTTTACTAGGGGATGCACAAAATAGTTTCGGCATGACCTCTGAGCTAAGCCCTCCTAAAATGAGAAACCTTTTGTTAGGAAAGATGTCCCAGAGTGACTACAGAGAAGTCCTTGATTTACTACCATTCGATTAGTGACCATTTGAAGTTAGAACGACATGGGAGAAAAAACAATTCATGACCATTTCCCCACACTTACGACTGTTGTAGTCATGTGATGACAACTCAGGTGCTTGGCCACTGGTTTACCTTTATGACTGGTGCAATAACAACAACAACAACAATAATAATAATAGAAACATAGAAACATAGAAGATTGACGGCAGAAAAAGACCTCAAGGTCCATCTAGTCTGCCCTTATACTATTTCCTGTATTTTATCTTACAATAGATATATGTTTATCCCAGGCATGTTTAAATTCAGTTACTGTGGATTTACCAACCACGTCTGCTGGAAGTTTGTTCCAAGGATCTACTACTCTTTCAGTAAAATAATATTTTCTCATGTTGCTTTTGATCTTTCCCCCAACTAACTTCAGATTGTGTCCCCTTGTTCTTGTGTTCACTTTCCTATTAAAAACACTTCCCTCCTGGACCTTATTCAACCCTTTAACATATTTAAATGTTTCGATCATGTCCCCGCTTTTCCTTCTATCCTCCAGACTATACAGATTGAGTTCATGAAGTCTTTTCTGATACGTTTTATGCTTAAGACCTTCCACCATTCTTGTAGCCCGTCTTTGGACCTGTTCAATTTTGTCAATCTCTTTTTGTAGTTGAGGTCTCCAGAACTGAACAGAGTATTCCAAATGTGGTCTCACCAGCGCTTTATATAAGGGGATCACAATCTCCCTCTTCCTGCTTGTTATACCTCTAGCTATGCAGCCAAGCCTCCTACTTGCTTTTCCTACTGCCCGACCACACTGCTCACCCATTTTGAGACTGTCAGAAATCACTACCCCTAAATCCTTCTCTTCTGAAGTTTTTGCTAACACAGTAATAATAATAATAATAATAATAATAATAATAATAATAATAATAATATTTGTTTGTTTGTTTGTTTATTAGATTTGTATGCCGCCCCTCTCCGTAGACTCGGGGCGGCTCACAGCAATAATAAACAATATATAACAAATCTAATAATTTAAAAGAAACACTAAAAGCCCCATTATTAAAAGCAAACACACACACAAGCATACCATACATAACTGTATAGGCCCGGGGGTGATGTCTCAATGCCCCCATGCTTGACGACAGAGGTGGGTTTTAAGGAGTTTACGAAAGGCAAGGAGGGTGGGGGCAGTTCTAATCTCTGGGGGGAGCTGGTTCCAGAGGGTCGGGGCCGCCACAGAGAAGGCTCTTCCCCTGGGTCCCGCCAAACGGCATTGTTTAGTTGATGGGACCCGGAGAAGACCAACTCTGTGGGACCTAATCGGTCGCTGGGATTCGTGCGGCAGAATATTTATTAGATTTATATGCTTCCCCTGTCCCTTGGTCATATTTTGTGAGCTTTGGACCAGCAAAGTCAACGGGGAAGCCTGATTCACTTAACAACTAATTTAACAACGGCAGTGATTCACTTAACAATGATGGCAAGACAGGTGGTAAAACGGGGCAAAAGTCACTTAGCCGCTGTCTCATTTAGCGACAGAAATGTTTGCGCTCAGTTGTGGTTTAATCTCCCGTGCATGAGATTTCAGTGATTTCTTCGCTTCTGCAGAAACCAAAAACCGCCGACAATTGCCGAAATCTTGCACACGAGAGTGTCCTCGCGTGAGATTTCGCTTGCTGCGCATGCATAGCAACCAAATCTTGTATGGGCGCACGCATGCTCGCGTTGGGCGCGTGGAGATTCATGCGTATCTCCATTTCCGCTACCAGAGCCCCGATCCCAGCCGTACCAGCTACAACCATTACGGATTGTGATGGGAAGTGGAAACCACCCCTGGCCCCAATGACAAAGCATTTTCCTCGGAAGTTTCTGCAGAACTGAAGTCTTGCAGGCTCTGGGATGACTCAGCGTCTGGCCATGGAAGGGGACTCGGTGTGGCCAAGCCAGAACGAAACTGAATGCCAACAAGCCGGTGAAGTAATGATGAACTCCGCCGGAGCATCATTATTTCTCCTTTTTCTAGGCTTTGAAAAAATGATGATTCTCTCTGACAGGCCAATTTTCTTCAGAAAAAGGGTCAGCTGAAATTTTAGCTGCAGAGACGACAGGTCTAGGAGATGCAACGGCAAAGGCATGCAAATTTCAAAACAGAATCGGGAGCAGGTCCCCAGAGTTTATAACAATTCAGAAATTGCTAGATGGCATTTGTTTCCTGACCTCTGCTTGGAAGCCTCCTCCCAGGGCAAATCACGGAACAAACTGTCCCTTGCTCCTTCCCCCAAAAATGTGGCTTTCCAAGAAAATTCTTTCTTTCTTTCTTTCTTTCTTTCTTTCTTTCTTTCTTTCTTTCTTTCTTTCTTTCTTTCTTTCTTTCTTTCTTTCTTTCTTTCTTTCTTTCTTGTTAGAGTTGAAAGGGACCATGCAGGTCATCAAGTCCAACCCCCTGCCTGAGCAGGAATCCTAAAGCACCCCAGCCAAATGGCAGTACAATCTCCTCTTGAAAGTGTCCACTGGTTGATCGCTCTGACCATCAGGAAGTTCTTCCTTATTTCTAGGTTGAATCTCTCCTTGGTCAGCTTCCAGCCGTTGTTCCTCGTCCGGCCCTCTGGTGCTCTGGAGAATAGAGTGACCCCCTCCTCTCTGTGACTGTCCCCAAGTCTCTGGAGAGGGGCGGCATACAAATCCAATAACTAACTAAATAAATAAATAAACCCCTTGTATACCTGTATACAGCTATCATGTCCCACCTGGCCCTCCTTTTCTTCAGGCTATCCATGCCCAGTTCCCGCAGTCCCTCTTCGTAAGTCTTGGTTTCAAGTCCTCTAATCATTTTGGTTGCTCTTTTCTGCACCTTCTCCAGAGTTTCAATGTCTCTTTTGAAGTGTGGTGACCAGAACTGGATGCAGTACTCCAGATGTGGTCTGACCAGGGCGTAGTAGAGTGGTATTCATACTTCCCTGGTCTTGGAGTGTATCCCCCTGTTGATGCAGTTTAGGATTGTGTTGGCTTTTTTGGCCGCTGCTGCACATTGCTGGCTCATGTTTAGTTGATTATCCACCAAGACTCCAAGATCTCTTTCACAGTTACTGCTGCTAAGTGGGGCTTCTCCCAGGCTGTATGTGTGTCTAGGTTTTTTTTTACCAAGGTGAAGGACTTTGCTCTTGTCGACATTGAACATCATGTTGTTAGTGTGGGCCCATAGTGTTAATCTGTCTAGATCTTTCTGTATTTTGAGCCTGTCCTCTAGGGTGTTGGCTACCCCATATATATATCATATGATTGAACAGATCTTATAGGTTAGTGATGGTGAATTTGTTTTCCTTGGGGACCAAAATAGCATGGGTGCGCGCTACTGCGCATGTGCCCACACTCATAATTCAATGCCTGTGGAGGGCGAAAACAGCTTCCCCCACCGCCTGGACGCCAGAAACAGCTTGTTTCCCAATTTCTCATTGGCCCAGTAGGCTCGTGTTTTGCCCTCCCAAGGCTCCAAAGGCTTCCCTAGAGCTGGGGGAGGATAAAAATGCCCTCCCCTATCCCCCCAGAGGCTCTCTGAAAGCCAAAAACGCCCTCCCAGAGCCTCTATGTGAGCCAAAAATCAGCTGGCTGGCACACACATGCATGTTGGAGCTGAGCTAAGGCAACGGCTCACGTACCAGCAGATATGGCTCCATGTGCCACCTGTGGCCCCGGTGCCATAGATTCGCCATCACTGTTATAGATTGAAAACACAAACACGCCTTGCATAAATTAAAAGGATGTAATTTTATTGGTGACTAGTGGTCTTCCATTCTATGATACTCATTCCTCTAGTGTGCGTACGCATTCTTAAGTATGTCTAAAGGTATGTGGTCCATGGTGCTTTTTATACAGGTAGTCCTCCACTTACAACTGTTGGGGTCTGGATGGGGGTCAACAAGCTCAAACTCAATCCAGACAAGATGGAGTGGCTGTGGGTTTTGCCTCCCAAGGACAATTCCATCTGTCTGTCCATTACCCTGGGGGGGGGGGGAATTATTGACCCCCTCAGAGAGGGTTCGCAACTTGGGCGTCCTCCTCGATCCACAGCTAACATTGGAACACCATCTTTCGGCTGTGGTGAGCAGTGCGTTTGCCCAGGTTCGCCTGGTGCACCAGTTGCGGCCCTATTTGGACAGGGAGTCATTTCTCACAGTCGCTCATGCCCTTATCACGTCGAGGTTCGACTAATGCAACGCTCTCTACATGGGGCTACCTTTGAAAAGTGTTTGGAAACTTCAGATCGTGCAGAATGTGGCCGCGAGAGCTATCGTGGGGCTTCCTAGATTCGCCCACGTTTCTACAACACTCTGTGGCCTGCACTGGCCGCCGATCGGTTTCCGGTCACAATTCAAAGTGTTGGTAATGACCTTTAAAGCCCTTCATGGCATTGGACCAGAATACTTTCGGAACCGCCTTCTACCGCACAAATCCCAGCGGCCGATAAGGTCCCAAAGAGTTGGCCTTCTCCGGGTCCCGTCGACCAATGTCGTTTGGCGGGACCCAGGGGAAGAGCCTTCTCTGTGGCGGCCCCGGCCCTCTGGAATCAACTCCCCCTGGAGATTAGAACGGCCCCCACCCTCCTTGTCTTTCGCAAGTTACTCAAGACCCACCTATATCGCCAGGCATGGGGGAACTAAGACATCTCCCCTAGGCTTTTATATTTTATGTTTGGTTTGTATGTGTTGTATGGTTTTTTAAGTGTTGGGGGTTTTAATGTAATTTTATTATTAGATTTGTTCTATTGTTATACTGTTTTTATTGTTGTTGTGAGCCGCCCCGAGTCTTCGAAGAGGGGCGGCATACAAATCTAATAAATTGAATTGAATTGAATTTAGTGACTGTTCGAAGTTACAATGGCCCTGAGAAAAGAGACTTATGACCATCCCCAAAGCTCCAGCATCTTCCCATGGCTCCCAAACAGAGCTAAAAGCTGGTGAAAATGTTGATTTCTTGTTCCATGTACAGCTGACAGTACAAGAAATTGAGTTTCTTCATGCTTAAAGACATCATCAATCCATCCTTGTTAAGGTATAAAACGATAAATTATTTTGTGCTGGTTGAGGGGTTTTAACAAGGATCTATGAATGGATGTCTAACCTTGGCAACCTTAAGATTTAAAAACTTCAACTCCCAGAATTTCCCAGCCAGCCGTGGTGGCTAGGGGATTCTGGGAGTTGAAGTCCACAAGTCTTAAAGTTACCAAGGTTGGACAACCCATAGATCTATGGACTACATTACTTAGAAAGCGCTGCTCTTTAAAATACTGTCGCCTACGGAGTGAAGATACCTCCGTTTTCACTTTCTTCAAAGGCATTAATTGTATATACATGTAATTAAAGGTCTGAGAAGAAGAGATCTCTCTTTATTACCTTATTTGGGTATGTTCGAGGAATGGGATGTCATAGCAACTAGAATCTAAACATAATCAACCTAATTGAACCTTTAGAAACATAGAAACATAAAAGATTGACGGCAGAAAAAGACCTCATGGTCCATCTAGTCTGTCCTTATACTATTTCTTGTATTTTATCTTAGAATGGATATATGTTTATCCCAGGCATGTTTAAATTCAGTTACTGTGGATTTACCAACTACATCTGCTGGGAGTTTGTTCCAAGGATCTACTACTCTTTCAGTCAAATAATATTTTCTCACATTGCTTCTGATCTTTCCCCCAACTAACCTCAGATTGTGTCCCTTTGTTCTTGGGTTCATTTTCCTATTAAAAACACTTCCCTCCTGAACCTTATTTAACCCTTTAACATTTTTACATGTTTCGATTATGTCCCCCTTTTCCTTCTGTCCTCCAGCGGCCGATAAGGTCCCACAGAGTTGGCCTTCTCCGTGCCCCGTCGACTAAACAATGTCGTCTGGTGGGCCCCAGGGGAAGAGCCTTCTCTGTGGTGGCCACGGCCCTCTGGAATCAACTCCCCCTGGAGATTAGAACTGCTCCCACCCGCCTTGTCTTCCATAAACTACTTAAGACCCACCTATACCTCCAGGCATGGGGGATTTGAGACATCTTTCCTCCAGGCTTATTATAATTTATGTTTGGTATGTATGTGCTGTTTGGTTTTTAATTATGGTAGGGTTTTTAGTTTTTTAATATTAGATTTGTACCATTATAATATAGTTTTTATCGTTGTTGTGAGCCGCCCCGAGTCTTCGGAGAGGGGCGGCATACAAATCTAATAAATTATTATTATTATTATTATGAAGTCTTTCCTGATAGCTTTTATGCTTAAGACCTTCCAGCATTTTTGTAGCCCGTCTTTAGACCCGTTCAATTTTATCAGTATCTTTTTTGTAGGTGAAGTTTAGGAGAAGTTCCCATCTGCCAATAAATCAGTGAAAGTTTCTGATTTTTGCATCGCAAGAGAAATTTGGTTAGAAATATCAGATGACAGGGATCCCAAGGAGAACTCTAAGAAAGTTATGGATTTGAGCTATCATTTACACAAAGACTGTACTTCAGGCAATTTATAACAATTTTGCATTGGGAACATCATTCTCTAAGTCTGAACAATTCTTAATGCCCTCCTACAATTTTCTCCTATGGTACATTTACCTTTCATTCCACTTATAAAGCAATGCTATTATTACCCACATCATTTTCTTTGGCTCAATGAATCAATGTTCTTAATAACTCCAGGCTCATAGAATCAACTCTCCAAAAATGCAATGCGTTGAGCCTTTTTAAAAATATAATGTACAGAATAGTTTATGTACTCAAAATTGCTGCATGTTCCCCTGCAGCGTGAAACTATCATCCCCCTTGATGCTTCTGTCATTATATAGATTGAGCTGGGAACTTAGGAATACTTAAAATGGTATTTCTCCTTCTTTTTTTAGAAAAACAAGAACAAAAAATGCTCAACGAATCAATGCTAAATATGTCAAATGGACTAAATATCCTGTAATGATATAAAAACTGCCAGGAAGGATGGAAGAGAGAAAATTTGCTTCCTAGCTACTTATAAGTAATACAGTTCTTCAAACTTTAGGCTGCAAGTATAACTTTTAAAATCTAAACTGTAATTGAGGCGCATTCAGGAACTGGGTTTAATGAAAAGAAGGACCAGGGGAGACATCATGGCAGTGTTCCAATGTTTGAGGGGTTGCTACAAAGAAGAGGGAGTCAGGCTATTGTCCAAAGCACCCGAGGGTAGGACAAGAAGCAATGGGTGGAAACTAAACAAGGAAAGAAACAACTTAGAACTAAGAAGACATTTCCTGAACAATTGATCAGTGAAATGGCTTGTGAATGCCCCAACACTGGAAGTTTTTAAGAAGATATTGGATAACCATTTGTCTGAAGTAGTGTAGGATCTCCTCCTATCCAAGCAGGGGGTTGGACTAGAAGACCTCCAAGGTCCCTTCCAACTCGGTTGTTAGTATTATAATATTATTATTAACATTTGTATGCCGCCCCGAGTCTTTGGAGAGGGGCAGCATACAAATCTAATAAATTATTATTATTATTATTATTATTATTATTATTATTATTATTATTATTATTATGTCAGTACAACACAGCAAACGAGATCACTATGCTGGATTTCGTATTTCATCACCAGTTGGGCGCTTCCCAAGCACCTAGGACTGCGTGATGTAGCGGCGAATTATGTTTGCCGATCCCAGTAAAGCGGCCTTTTGCAATTGACAGATGGAGATTTTGTCAATTCTGATGGTTTGCAAATGTCCGCTGAGATCCTTTGGTACCGCGTGCCAAGTACCACTGGGGCCACTTTCACTGGCTTATGCCCGAGTCGTTGCAGCTCGATTTTTAGATCTTCGTATTTCACTAATTTCCCTAGCTGCTTCTCCTCAATTCTGCTGTCTCCTGGGATTGCGATGTCGATGATCCATACTTTCTTTTTCTCCACGATCACAATGTCTGGTGTGTTATGCTTCAGAATTCAGTCAGTCTGAAGTCGGAAGTCCCACAGTAGTTTTGCTTGCTCATTTTCGACCACTTTTTCGGGCTTATGATCCCACCAGTTCTTTGCCACTGGTAAATGGTAGTTCCGGCACAAGTTCCAGTGGATCATCTGTGCCACAGCATCATGTCTATGCTTGTAGTCAGTCTGTGCTATCTTTTTGCAGAAGCTGAGTATGTGATCAATTGTTTCATCTGTTTCTTTACAGAGTCTGCACTTTGGATCGTCTGTTGATTTTTCAATTCTGGCTTTGACAGCATTTGTTCTAATGGCCTGTTCTTGTGCTGCCAGTATTAGTCCTTCTGTCTCCTTTTTTAGTGTTCCACTTGTAAGCCATGACCAGGTCTTTTCTTTATTATATAATAATAATAATAATAATAATAATAATAATAATAATAATAACAACAACAACAACAACAATAATAATTATTATTATTTGAAAAAACTCACTTCCTATTATTGCGCTGGAATGGAAGTCAACTTTGAGCCTGTCAGGATCGAACTTCTGTGGGCAGAGTTAGCCTGCAATACTGTATCCCAACCACTAGGGCTCTTAACCACAAATTCAGAAAACACAGGTAACGGTGATAGGGAAGGAAACTTATTAGCTTAATATTTATGTTAAAACTGCCCTGTCAGTTACATATGAATTGCACGGCCTGATTAATGAAGGAGTGTACAGGCTGAGAGAACAAAAAACTCACCATCTGGATTTAGCAGCATCCCCCTGGTCGTGTGACTTACATTCAGATGCACTTAATTCGTGACAGTTCACACAATCCCCTTCCCACAAGCCAAAGTCAATCCAGATCCGCTTGCATTTAAGGACTTATAATACTGGCTATATTGAAAATGAGAATATTCCTGTGCTGTCTTGCCAGATCAATATGTAAACCTATTCAGGATAGTTATAGAATATAGAATAACGGGGTTGGAATGGACTTGGAGGTCTTCTAGTCCAGTGTTTCCCAACCTTGGCAACTTGAAGACATTTGGACTTCAACTCCCAGAATTCCCCAGCCAGCGAATGCTGGCTGGGGAATTCTGGGAGTTGAAGTCCAGATATCTCCAAGTTGCCAAGGTTGGGAAACACTGTTCTAGTCCATATTCAAGTTGGAGACCCTATCCTATTCAGGACAAATGGTTGTCTAAACTCTTCTTAAAAATCTCCAGTGATGGGAGGATCAACAACTTCTGGAGGAAAGCCATTCCACTGATTAATTGTTCTGTCAGGAGATTTCTCCTTAGTTCATAAGAACCTAAGAAGAGCCATGCTGAATTGGGCCAAAGCCCATCGAGTCCAACATTCTGTGTCACACAGTGGCCCACCAATTGTCCATGGGGATCTTGAGCAGAAAGAGAAGGCAAAACCCTCCTTTTTCCTTGAAACCCAACAAATGGTACCCAAGGGAACCCTGCCTGCCTCAAGCAATATAGAGGCGGCACTTGGACATCCCTTTCAATAACCACCGATACACTTGGCATCCCTGAATCTGTCTAATCCTGCCTTGAAGCTATCAAGACTGACAGCTGTCACGACATCTTCTGGAAGTGAATTGCATAAACCAACAACCTTCTGGGTGAAGAAATATTTCCCTTTATTTGTTCTCACTTTCTTACCTATGAGCTTTAGGGAGTGGCCCCTCGTCCTAGTATTGTGTGATAAGAGAAAATAATTTTTCTCTATCCACCTTTTCTATCCCATGCATGATTTTATACACTTCGATCAAGTCGCCTCTTGAACGTCGTCTTTCAAGGTTGAAGAGACCAAGGCGTTGCAACCTGGTTTCCTAAGGGAGGGGCTCCATTTCCTTGATCATTCTTGTTGCCCTTTTTTGCACCTTTTCCAGATCCATTATATCCTTCTTGAAGTGCAGTGACCAGAACTGTACACAGTACTCCAAATGTGGTCTCACCATCAATTTGTACAGAGGCAATACAACATAGTTGTACAATAGCTCTAAGCTGAATTTCTTTTTAATCATCTTCCATTATTCCTTGCCCTTCCTAAAAATTATGAATTGGTAATAATTATGAAAGGGTATCCACTTTTAACAATAATTGCCTCAATTGTAGAAAAATGGGTCCTCCTACATTTTCCTGGCTTGAGGAAACAGAGAGATAATGGGGCCGGACCAAAACAATCATTATTATTATTATTATTATTATTATTATTATTATTATTATTATTATTAATTAGATTTGTATGCCGCCCCTCTCCGCAGACTCGGGGCGGTTTACAGCAATGATAAAAACAATATATAATGACAAATCTAATAGTTAGAATCTAAAATAACAATAATACATTTAAAAAGTCTAAAAAGCAAGAAACCCCAATATGTATAAAAAAAACCATACATACAGTCATATCATACACAAAGAACTACATAGGCAGGGGGAGATGTCTCAATTCCCCCATGCCTGACGACAGAGGTGGGTTTTAAGGAGTTTCCGAAAGGCAAGGAGGGTGGGGGCAATCCTAATCTCTGGAGGGAGCTGATTCCAGAGGGTCGGAGCCGCTACAGAGAAGGCTCTTCCTCTGGGTCCCGCCAAACAACATTGTTTAGTTGACGGGACCCGGAGGAGACCAACTCTGTGGGACCTAACCAGTCACTGGGATTCGTGTGGCAGAAGGCGGTCTCGTAGATACCCTGGTCCGGTGCCAGGAAGGGCTTTATAGGTGATAACCAACACTTTGAATTGTGACCGGAAACTGATCCAATATGACCTCTATGTTCTTTCTTAGAAAATGTCTCATCTCTCTGGACTATTTTGTCTTCAAGTACAGAGAAGAAAAGCATGTAAATCTGTTTTTAACAGCCAGGAGAACTTTGAACACAAGATTTTGGAATGTTTTCATTAACACCCATGATGGATGAATACCTGGAAAGACAGACTTTATTTGTTGAAGCCTTCATTTTAGCTAGTTTTATCCCCGTGGGGTCTAGACTGAGCGAGGTCAATGGTTGGCACCAGACAAGGCCCCAGTCTTGAGAGACCTCTGTAAATCGCCAGGCAAGGAAGACAGACAAACATCTTCACTGGGTCACAGAGTAGCCGACTGAAAAAAAAAGGCAAATGCTATGGAGATGAACTCAAGTGCATGGAGAGAGGCCGAGCTACGACAGCCTTCGTTTTCCACTGAGTCATTCCAAATAAACAAGCCAAAACTTCAGCATGACTGTAAAATAGCTGGGTTTCAGGAACAGATCATAAGACGAGATGAAAACTAAATAGGGCTCTTTGAAGGAAGAAAAACATGGCTGGTTGATGCCAGCTAAAAAGGGATGAAATAAGCATTAAAATTACAAACAATTAGCAATGCCCTGAACAGGAGGCAGACAAAACAGAAATGAATGTTTTACGTATGTATTTGTGGCCTGCCTTTATTATCTACCAGGGTATCTACGAGACTGCCTTCTGCTGCACGAATCCCAGCGACCGGTTAGGTCCCACAGAGTGGGCCTCCTCCGGGTCCCGTCAACAAAACAATGCCGCTTGGCGGGGCCCAGGGGAAGAGCCTTCTCTGTGGCGGCCCCGGCCCTCTGGAACCAACTCCCCCCAGAGATTAGAATTGCCCCCACCCTCCTTGCCTTTCGTAAGCTCCTTAAAAACCACCTCTGCCGCCAGGCATGGGGGAACTAGATATTCTTTCCCCCTAGGCCTTTACAATTCATGTATGGTATGTTTGTATGGATGGATGTTTGGTTTTACAATAAGGGTTTTTTAGTTGTTTTAGTATTGGATTTACTGTACATGCTGTTTTTTGTTACTGTTGTTAGCCGCCCCGAGTCTACAGAGAGGGGCGGCATACAAATCCAATCAATCAATCAATCAATCAATCAATCAATCAATCAACAAACAAACAAACAAACAAACAAACAAACAAATTTTTACGAATACCACAAAGTGCTGAACTACCTAATACTCCTTCTTCCTTGGATTCCCTGACCCCTGCAACAGTCCTCAGAGCCGAACAGTATATAAATCCAATGAATGAATGAATCAATCAATCAATAAACAAACACCCCATGAGATGGGTTGAACTGAGTGACTCGCCCTAGGTTTGTCTGAAATGGTATTGGTTTTCCAGCTTGAGTAGTGGGATGGATTGGAAGATGCCACTTTATAAGGCCACACTTGGAAAACTGCAGCCAGTTATGGTTGCCATGATGCAAAAAGGATGTTGAGACTTTAGAAACAGTGCAGAGAAGAGCAACAAAGATGATTATGGGACTGGAGCCTAAAACATATGAAGAACGGTTGCAGGAATTGGACATGGCTAGTTTAATGAAAAGAAGGACCAGGGGAGACATGATAGCAGTGTTCCAATATCTCAGGGGTTGCTACAAAGAAGAGGGAGTCAAGCTATTCTCCAAAGCACCCGAGGGTAGAACAAGAAGCAATGGGTGGAAACTAAACAAGGAGAGAAGTAACTTAGAACTAAGGAGAAATTTCCTGACAGTTTGAACAATTAATCAGTGGAACAGCTTGCCTCCAGAAGTTGTAAATGCTCCAATACTGGAAGTTTTAAAGAAGATGTTAACCATCTGTCTGAAATAGTGTAGGGTTTCTTGCCTAAGCAAGGAGTTGGACTAGAAGATCTCCAATGTCCCTTCCAACTGTTGTTGTTGTTTTTGTTGTTGTTGGGACACAAGAGTATTTGTAGTAAATGTCTTAGAAATGTCTGTGTTTTTGTACTGAATCTAGGTGGATTTTTAAAAAAAGTGAGAAAGCTGTATTTTAAACTAATTTCATTCATTGACTGAAATTCTGCTGTTTCTTCCAAAAGGTTTTTTTCCTCATCCCTCTTTCATTCATCTTTATGGTATATCATTTGGCGGGACCCAGGAGAAGAGCCTTCTCTGTGGTGGCCCCGACCCTCTGGAACCAGCTCCCCCAGATATCAGAGTTGCCCCCACCCTCCTTGCCTTTCGCAAGCTCCTTAAAACCGACCTCTGTCGTCAGGCATGGGGGAATTGAAATTTTTTCCCTTCCCCCTAGGCTTATAGAATTTATACATGGTATGCTTCTTTGTATGATTGGTCTCTTAAATTAGGGTTTTTTAGATTATTTTTAATATTGGATTTGTTACATTGTTTTCTTTATTGTTGTTAGCCGCCCCGAGTCTTCGGAGAGAGGCGGCATACAAATCTAATAAATAAAAATAAATAAATAAATAAAAATTATTGTTATTATTATTTATTAGATTTGTATGCCGCCCTTCTCCAAAGACATGGGGCAGCTTTAATTTAATTTAATTTGAATTGAGAGTGTGACTAATTTAATGTCACCTGGTAAGTTTCCACAAATAAAGGTGGCGTTGAAATCTGTGTTTCCCTGCCTAATTTCACATTTTAATCATTGCACTAGATGCTGGAGTCTTGGTTTATTGTTTTTTTTTTTTAAATTATGCATTATGTATTTAGGGTAAATCCAATCTTGAGTAAGTTGGAAAAGAGTCAAGTATATACAATTCTTTCTTCTGGCAGGAAGTAGGATCAACAAAACTCATAGGTAACTCAAGAACTCCCAATGGGCTCTTCTTAACAATAAACCAAAGATTCCCACTCTGTTGAATTAATGGGTGAATAAAATAGCTTTTGATCCGCATATAACAATAAATTGTGGACAAAGCCATCAGGTTAGCCATTACAGCTATTAGGATGATCCAAATGAAAGAAATTAACAGAATAACAGAGTTGGGAGGGACCTTGGAGGTCTTCTAGCCCAACCCACTGCTCCAGCAGGAAAGCCTATACTATTTCAGACAAATGGTTATCCTGACTAATGCTATAATTGCTCTTGAATATTGTAATGCAAAATTCTAAGGAAATATGATTTATTGCTGTATGCAATTGCAGCCATACCTTGCAATAAAATGAAGATAAGTCAATAGTGTGATTCAAAAATGTTTTACGGCTGGTTCTGTGGGCGGGACAGGGCTTGGTGGCCATGGCAGGGTTCCTGCAAAATCCCCATTTCCTCCCGATCAGCTGGGACTCGGAAGGCAGAGAATAGACAGGGCGGGGCCAGTCAGACTCAGAGGTGGTATTTAGCTGTTCTCCGAACTACTCAAAATTTACACTACCGGTTCTCCAGAACTAGTCAGATTCTGCTGAAATCCACCTCTGAGATTAGCTATCTTTCTCAGGGAATATATAATAATAATAATAATAATAATAATAATAATAATAATAATAATAATAACAACAACAACAACAACAACAACAACAACAACAACAAAGTTGGAAGGGACCTAGGAGGTCTTCTAGTCCAACCCCCTGCTTAGGCAGGAAACCCTACACTACTTCAGACAGAGGATTATCCAACATTTTCTTGTTGGAGCATTCACAACTTCTGGAGGCAAGCTGTTCCACAGATTAACTGTTCTGACTGTCAGGAAATTTCTCCTTAGTTCTAAGTTGCTTCTCTCCTTGTTCAGCTTCCACCCATTGCTTCTTGATTTGATTTTATTGGATTTGTATGCCGCCCCTCTCCGTAGACTCGGGGCGGCTAACAACAGTAGTAAAACAGCATATGACAATCCAATATTAAAACAGTTAAAAACCCTTATTGTAAAACCAAACATACATACAGACATACCATGCATAAAATTGTAAAGGCCTAGGGGGAATGTATATCTCAATTCCTCCATGTCTGGCGGCAGAGGTGGGCTTTAAGAAGCTTACGAAAGGCAAGGAGGGTGGGAGCAATTCTAATCTCTGGGGGGAGTTGGTTCCAGAGGGCCGGGGCCGCCACAGAGAAGGCTCTTCCCCTGGGTCCCGCCAAGCGACATTGTTTAGTTGACGGGACCCGGAGGAGACCCACTCTGTGGGACCTAACTGGTCGCTGGGATTCGTGCAGCCACAGGTGCTTTGGGGAATAGGTTGACCCCTTTTTCTTTGTGGCAACCCCTGAGATATTGGAACACTGCTATCCTGTCTCCCCTGGTCCTTCTTTTTCATTAAACTAGCCATGCCCAATTCCTGCAACCATTCTTCATATGTTTTAGCCTCTAGTCCCCTAATCCAATAATGGTGGGTGTTGGATTTGTTATTATGTATTGTTTCTATCTTGTTGTGAGCCGCCCCGAGTTTTTGGAGAGGGGCGGCATATAAATCCAATAAATCTAATCATCTTTGTCGCTCTTCTCTGCACTTTTTCTAGAGTTAACAAGGAATTAACAAGGAAATGTGGTGAGCCGTAGAAGTTTGATGAATTAATGGAGTGACAGATCCATATGTCTACCTGAAAAGATAAAAGCCTACAAGATTTAAGAGTCCTAATAAAGGACTAGCGCACAGAAGTCAACCTGTCTACCGTTACCATCTATCTCCACTTCGATCAATGATGAGCTTGAAAACCATTTCCGAGACAAAAGCCAGTGTATTAACTTCAGTATATTAACTTCATATTTAACAGCTTTGCTGGACCCAGATTTTGGATTTCTTTGGAAAGCAACAAAAATACTTAACGTTACACCTTAAAGGCTGCATTAGAACATAAGCCACTGAAACAATTCCCTGTTGGCGAGGCTGTGTTCTATGCCAGACTTAGAGGAAACAATTTTAGATTTGGAGCTCTCTGGCATATAAACCTCAGTGCCAAATAAATGATAAAAATCCCAAAACATTTCCCAGTCCTTTATTTTTCATTTAGAGTATATTTTTATTGCTTGCCTAATTTATCCCGAAACAAAGGCTACACACATCATAGAATGGTTTGCAGATGTTGAAAATTGCATTGCGCTTGTATCTAGGGAAGCATCATGTGTGTTTGTGTGTCTCTTTGTGGTTTTCCTCTTTTTCTCTCTCCCCTGGAACCATACAAAATGCTTACATACGTATATTCTGAAGAGAGCCAAACCTATAGGGCTGCCAATCACGCGTGGCTTGCCAGGAAAAGATGTGATTTATACACATGTGCCATTCACGAGTAAATACTGTTTGCACGTATTTTAACACTCAGAAAAGATAGCAAACAAATTGAGCTGCAATATACATTATGGCAAATGGCTTCCCAAAGTAATCATCCCTGGGAGCTTTAAAAAAAAATCAAAACTCATGACTGGTAAAAACAAGGATTGGTTTATAATTTTGAATGAGTTCAGTTTCATCTTTACTTAAAAACCTAACAGTTTTATTTATTAGATTTGAATGTTTGTATGTATGTATGTATGTATGTATGTATGTATGTATGTATGTATGTGCATGCATGCATGCATGCATTCATTCATGCATGCATGCATGCATTCATTCATTCATTCATTCCTTCACCTACTTACTTACTCACTCACTCACTCACTCACTCACTCACTCACTCACTCACTCACTTATTTATTTATTTATTAGATTTGTATGCCGCACCCTCTCCGAAGACTCGGAGCGGCTCACAACAGGAACACAAAACACAAATCCAATGTTTAAAAACCAGAACAGTTAAAAAAAAAACCCTTGATTAAAAACCCAAACAAACCATACATAAAATGGAGTGAGGGGAATCAATTTACCCATGCCTGGCGGCAAAGGTGGGTTTTTAGGAGTTTGCGAAAGGCAAGGAGGGTGGGGGCAGTTCTAATCTGCAGGGGGAGTTGATTCCAGAGGGTCGGGGCCGCCACAGAGAAGGCTCTTCCCCTGGGTCCCGCCAGATGGCATTGTTTTGTTGACGGGACCCGGAGAAGGCCAACTCTGATGTGTTCTTTGAATGTTGCTTTTATTTTTTTTTTGAGCAGTGTATATAAACTATGTGTGTATGCACAGCTCTTCTAA
This sequence comes from Erythrolamprus reginae, assembly GCF_031021105.1. Taxonomy (NCBI): domain Eukaryota; kingdom Metazoa; phylum Chordata; class Lepidosauria; order Squamata; family Dipsadidae; genus Erythrolamprus; species Erythrolamprus reginae. The sequence goes on along the minus strand of NC_091951.1, from coordinate 343,574,057 downwards.
AATTATACACATTCAACTTCATTTACTGCGATAGGAAAAATATACCCAGAGCCAAGAAAGGAAAAAAAATATCAATTTTTTTCTACCGGTTCTGTGTATCTGACCATATCCATAGGAGCCCATCACTGCTACTGACCCAGAACAGTACCCAAAAAAAAATCCCAGGTTTGCTGAGAAGACAGTGATGGTACCAACCATTCCAGTTTCAAGGAGAAAAAACATCACAACACCAGAAAAACAAACAAACCCCGATCCACTCCCAGCTTCCGCATTTTTTATTTAGAGGTAGAGAATAAATATCAAGGCAAAACGTGCTCAATCTCCTTTTCCCCCCTATAGAACAGGGGGTCCTGTCAGAAGAGGACTTCAGAACGCAAACGAAGCCAGAGAATTCGCTCTGTAATTTCTGAAACTGAGAGCAAACCAGATTCCGTCAGTGAGGTTTGGCAACCAAAGGCATTCTATAACTAGTTTTCATTTCCTGATAAATGAACGGTCCGGTGGGAAAAGCCAAGCGGAGGGTTTTTTGGGTTTTTTTTGCAATTGTGGAGACATCACTGAAAGACTCCTTGACGGAGCCAGACTGCCGAGCCAAGCACCAAGCCGAGGAGGAGGAGGAGAGGCTTGGAGGGCCCAGATCCCATTAAAGCTCTTACTGAAGAACAATGTGTGCTTTTCACACATGTGACAGCCTCTTAAAAACCCAGAGGGACCGGAGTCCACTTCCTGTATGGCTGTGCTGAGCCACTGCGCACGAAGAGGGTGAATTAGCCCCAGCGAGCTTTTAGCTACGCTTCTTACCGAGGTTAAAAAATAAACCTCGTACTAGGGAAATCAATTTTGAAATGTTAACCAATAAATAGATAAAATCAACAATAATAATAACAACAGAGTTGGAAGGGAACTTGGAGGTCTTCTAGTCCAACCCCCTGCTTAGGCAGGAAACCCTGCACCACTTGGGGAAAATGAATCCTCAATCTGAGTATTGCATTGGCAGTTCTGTGTTAGCAAAAACTTCAGAAGAGAAGGATTTAGGGGTAGTGATTTCTGACAGTCTCAAAATGGCTGAGCAGTGTGGTCGGGCGGTAGGAAAAGCAAGTAGGATGCTCGGCTGCATAGCTAGAGGTATAACAAGCAGGAAGAGGGAGATTGTGATCCCCTTATATAGAGCGCTGGTGAGACCACATTTGGAATACTGTGTTCAGTTCTGGAGACCTCACCTACAAAAAGATATTGACAAAATTGAACGGGTCCAAAGACGGGCTACAAGAATGGTGGAAGGTCTTAAGCATAAAACATATCAGGAAAGACTTGATGAACTCAATCTGTATAGTCTGGAGGACAGAAGGAAAAGGGGGGACATGATCGAAACATTTAAATATGTTAAAGGGTTAAATAAGGTTCAGGAGGGAAGCGTTTTTAATAGGAAAGTGAACACAAGAACAAGGGGACACAATCTGAAGTTAGTTGGGGGAAAGATCAAAAGCAATGTGAGAAAATATTATTTCACTGAAAGAGTAGTAGATCCTTGGAACAAACTTCCAGCAGACGTGGTTGGTAAATCCACAGTAACTGAATTTAAACATGCCTGGGATAAACATATACCATTGTAAGATAAAATACAGGAAATAGTATAAAGGCAGACTAGATGGACCATGAGGTCTTTTTCTGCCATCAGTCTTCTATGTTTCTATGTTTCAGACAGATGGTTATCCAACCTCTTCTTAAAAACTTCCAGTGTTGGAGCACTCACAACTTCTAGACCAGTGGTTCTCAATCTTTCTAGTGCTGCGACCCTTTAATACAGTTCCTCTTGTTGTGGTGACCCCCAACCATAAGTCTAGTGCCAATTCTCCCAACAGAGCTTTGAGCTGATTGGCAGGAAGGTCAGAGGGACACCCCCACTGTAAACACCTGGTTGGTCGGATTGTAAAAATATGTTCCAAGGCGCCAGAATAGAAGCTTTAAGTTCCTAACACTGTGGGGAATTTGTCTTTTTCCAGAGTCTTAGGCGACCCCTGTGAAATGGTCGTTCGACCCCCAAAGGGGTCCCGACCCCTAGGTTGAGAACCACTGTTCTAGAGGCAAGCTGTTCCACGGATTAACTGTTCTGGCTGTCAGGAAATTTCTCCTTAGTTCTAAGTTATTTCTCTCCTTGTTTAGTTTCCACCCATTGCTTCTTGTTCTACCCTCAGGTGCTTTGGAGAATAGCTTGACTCCTTCTTTGTGTAAAGTGACCAGATTTTAACATTGCTCAAGAGGGACACCATTGATCGGGGGCAGAGAGGGGGATTTCTCTTTATATTTTCTCTCTCTCTCATCCTCCCACCCTTTCTCTCCAGGGGACCATGTCTCCAGCCAGGACGGCCCATTATTACCCAATGAAACTGCAGTTATATTGTGATGGGGCAGCTGTTCTGAGCTGCAGGTGCCCCATCTGGAGGGCGCCAGGTTGGAAAAATCTGACAGCGGATGAAATCCACAGGCCCGGTCGCCTCCTCTTTCTCCTCTGAAAAAAAGCCCAGTTTTAGGATTATCTCTCGTATTCCTTCCAGTGGCAGGGAGTTCTGCAGGTCTCCTCAGGTACGTATATATATGCCCTCACCTCTCGGCGATATATAGACTGCCGGTGCCCAGGCATGGCCTCAGTAATGGGTTGGCGCAGCCGTATCGCCTCATTCGGTTCTGAAGAAGAATTCTTCAAGAAACTTATCGCGAGCGCGAGGCCTTCTCTGAGCTGGGATACACAGGAAGTACAACCCGCCCAGGATGACCCCAAGACGCTTTGCCGTTTCCTTCCATCGTCACCATAGAGGAGAGAGAGAGAGAAAGAGAGGGAGAGGGAGGGAGGGGGAGGGAGGGAGGGAGAAAATCGGGACATTTTTGAAACTTCGCAGGACGTGGAACAGATTATGAAAAAGCGGGACTGTCCTCCGGAAAGCGAGACGTTTGGTCATCTTATCTTTGTGGCATCCCGAGATATTGGAACTCTACTATCATGTCTGCCCTGGTCCTTCTTTCCATTAAACTAGCCATGGCCAGTTCCTGCAACCATCCTTCATATGTTTTGGCCTCCAGCCCCCTAATCATCTTTGTTGCTCTTCTCTGCACTTTTTCTAGAGTCTCAACATCCTTTTTGCATCGTGGCGACCAAAACTGAATGCAGTATTCCAAGTGTGGCCTTACCAAGGCCTTATAAAGTGGTATTTGTACTGTATATTTCTTGATAGGTTGTAAGCCGCCCCAAGTCCTCAGAGAAGGGCGGCATATAAATCAATCAATCAATAAATAAATAAAATAAATAAGCCAATTAAATTACTTTACATTAAATTAAACAGTACACCCATGCATGGGCTTCTCGAAAGCTACAGGGAACCCAGCTATTTGCTTTCATGACTGAGGTGGTATATAAATTGATTTTTTACAAAAAGGGTATTTCCTAAAGATCAAACTCCTGTTCCTTGGTAACCATTAGTGGCGGCTTAGCTGCAGCTATGCAAAATGCTAAGCAACTTACGCCTCGCATTCTTGGACGCAGGACAAAAATAAGGTTGTTAAGTTCCAAAGGAAAAAAAATGCTTTAGGGAGCGCTCCCTAAAGCGGAAAAGCTGGGCCATTATGTTCTGTCACAGAACTCTGTGGCTGGCGTACCGTAAAAATTGGATCGTACATGAATGCGCTTCCATGGCAGAAATTCAAGGAATTCTCGCCAGTGGCCTTTGCCCACGTTGAGAGGGAAAAGTTGGGTTTATACTCTTTATTCAACAGGGACCAAAGGGGGCCATTGAAGCACGAGGGGACTTTTTATAGCTTTAAAGCTAAAAAGACAAGTAAAATAAATTGAGTCATTCTTTCTGGCATTAGTCAGCATTTCTGCCTTAATTTTCTTCTTCCTTGTTGGCCCTTTCCCCTATCACTGTCTCTGGTATCTCTTTTCGACAGTGAAGGGCTGCCCATCACAGGTGAAACAGTGTGCTTCCAATAATGGGTGTGCACTCACCTCCGCGTTTCCGAAATCTCGTGCAAGGACGCTCGTGTACATGGAATTTCACCCATTTTCAGCTATTTCTTTGCTTCTGGGCATGCATGGAAGCAAAGAAATAACTGAAAATGGGTGTACAGTGTTCCCTCGATTTTCGCAGGGGATGCGTTCTGAGACCGCCCACAAAAGTTGAATTTACGCGAAGTAGAGATGCGGAAGTAAATACACTATTTTTGGCTATGAACAGTACTGTACCACAAGCCTTCCCTTAACACTTTAAACCCCTAAACTGCAATTTCCCATTCCCTTAGAAACCATTTAGATTGTTACTCACCAAGTTTATTTATTAAAGTTTATTAAAAAAAATATTTATTAAAGCGGACGAAAGTTTGGCGATGACGTATGACATCATTGGGCGGGAAAAACCGTGGTATAGGGAAAAAAACAGCAAAGTATTTTTTAATTAATATTTTTGTAAAACCGTGGTACAGTGATCCCTCGATTATCGCGAGGGTTCCGTTCCAAGACCCCTCGCGATAATCGATTTTTCACGATGTAGGGTTGCGGAAGTAAAAACACCATCTGCGCATGCGCGCCCTTTTTTTCATGGCCGTGCATGCGCAGATGGTGGAGTTTGCGTGGGCGGCGGGGAAACCCCGATCTTCGTCTGCTCGCTGCTGCTGCGGCCGCCCAGCAGCTGATCTGCTCGGTAGCGCAGCAGCAGCGAGCAGACGAAGATCGGGGTTTCCCCGCCGCCCACACAAAGGGGAAACCCCGATTCGGCTCCTCGCTGCTACCGCGCTGCCGAGCAGATCAGCTGCTGGGCGGCCGAAGGAACCTTCCCTGGGTCTTCCTCGCTGATGCCCCCGCTCGCCCGCCCGCCCGCCCACCGCCCGCCAGCAAGAGGGGGAGAGATAGAGAAAGAGAGAGAAGGAAAGAAAGAGATGAGAGAGGGAGGAAGAGAGTGTGAGAGAGGAAGAAGCAAGATAGAGAAAGAGAGAGAGAAAGAAAGATGAAAAAGGAAGGAAGAGAGTGACGTCATCGGGTGGGAAAAATCACGATATAGCGTTTCGCGAAGAACGAGATCGCGAAAATCGAGGGATCACTGTATAGCCGTTTCGTGAAGTTTGAACCCGCGAAAATCGAGGGACCACTGTAATGTCATGTGCACGAGCGTCCTTGCACGAGATTCCGCTTCCTGTGCAGAAGCTGAATCTCACGCGGGTCAGAAACGCGGAGATGAGGGCGCATCTGCATTTTTCCAACTAGGACTGCGCACCGGATTGTCCATGCAGCAACCACTCTTGCTTTTTGATAACATAGATTTCTCCGTCTCCATGTGTCAGCTAGGGAATTCTGGGAGTGGAAATCCATGTAACTTAAAGTTGTTGAGGTGGGGGAATGATGACAGAGATAATTTAAGTATTAGATTTTATTACATTGTAAGTAATTTGAGGTGGTGAATATGCTCTTCTTCTTCTTCTTCTTCTTCTTCTTCTTCTTCTTCCCTTCTTCTTCTTCTTCCTCCTCCTTCTTTCTTCTTCTTCTTCTTCCTTCTTCTTCCTCCTCCTCCTTCTTCCTTCTCCTCCTTCTTCCTTTTCTTCCTTCTTCTTCTCCCTCCTCCTCCTCCTTCTTCTTCCTTCTTCTTCTTCCTCTTCCTCCTTCTTCTTCTTCCTTCTTTTTCTTCTCCTTCTCTTCCTCCTCCTTCTTCCTTCTTCTTCTTCCTTCTTCTTCCTCATCATCATCTTTTAACGACCCCATAATCCCATGCGGGGTGGAGTCTGGGCAACTGAATGAAGCTACCAGAGTGCTTAATGGCCGGATGCCCTTCCTGTCTCCAATGTGGAGATTTGTTCAGCAGATATATTCTCATTGTGCCCAGAAAGAGAGAAATATTTGCCTCTACCTAGGATCGAACTCACAGCCTCCTGATTGTGAGACAGGAGCTCCACTTCTAGGCCATCGCACCATTCAGGTGGTGAACATGCCTTACTCCTCCTATTTTCCTCCAACAACCATCCTGTGAGGTGGGCTGGGTTGAAGTCACCCAGCCATCTTTCATGCCAACGGTAAGAACTAGAACTTACCACCTCCTGATGTTTGACCCAAAGTCGCCTAGCTCGGTTTCATAATAATAATAATAATTAATAATAATATATTGGATTTGTATGCCGCCCCTCTCCGCAGACTCGGGGTGGCTAACAACAATAATAAACACAACATGTACAATCCAATAATAAAAAACAACAACTAAAAACCCCTATTATAAAACCAAACATACAAACAAACATACCATGCATAACTTCATGCCTAAGGCGGGACTAGAATTCACATTCTCCTGGTTTCTAGGACGGCACCATAACCACCACACTGGTTTAATTATCATTCTTAATGTTTTGATCTAAACAAAATCAGGAATATTGTTTAACTCCAGAAATTATTGCCTGCTACAATATACAATATACCTTTACTTATAAACTTAATTCGTTCTGTGACCAGGTTCTTAAGTAGAAAAGTTTGTAAGAAGAAGCAATTTAAAAGCAAATAATGGGTGCGATTGGGGAAACCACAGGGAGGGTGGAGGCCCTGTTTCATCCCAGGAGATTCCTAGAGAGGCCCCATGGAGGCTTCTCCCTGCCTTTTCCAGCCCTGTTTCCTCCCAGGAGATTCCTAGAGAGGCCCCATGGAGGCTTCTCCCCGCCTTTTCCAGCCCTGTTTCCTCCCAGGAGATTCCTAGAGGGGCCCCATGGAGGCTTCTCCCCACCTTTTCCAGCCCTGTTTCCTCCCAGGAGATTCCTAGAGAGGCCCCACAGAGGCTTCTCCCCACCTTTTCCAGCCCTGTTTCCTCCCAGGAGATTCCTAAAGAGGCCCCATGGAGGCTTCTCCCCGCCTTTTCCGGCCCTGTTTCCTCCCAGGAGATTCCTAGAGAGGCCCCACGGAGGTTTCTCCCTGCCTTTCCTGGTTACAGTTTCGGAGGCTCGGGTTTGTAAGTGGAAAATGGTTCTTGAGAAGAGGCAAAAAAATCTTGAACACCCGGTTCTTATCTAGAAAAGTCCGTAAGTAGAGGCGTTCTTAGGTAGAGGTACCACTGTAAAAGCAAACTCCAGGTGCTTTGAATTCTCTGATTATTCACAATTTTAAAATAAATTTCCCTCAGCCCATCTGGGCAATTTCTCCTTCAGTATTTATTGAAATATGCACTAGAATATTTTGAGGGCTTATTGATACCTGGGGTGAGGTAAGAGTGCACATCCCGCGATTCAAGCATTAAGAATAATATATAAATAAGGTCATTTCAACACATGTGATTCTGCTTGCAGAATCATACAGAGGGTACGGATGCCATGATAAACACCACCGCTGTTAAATCAAGCAATCCTTTGACCAATCTTCAATGTAACCAGGACCTTATGTGGAAAAATAACTTCTCTTTCTAGCAGCAAAATAAACTAATCCTTGCAATGAAGGAGACTTTTTTTAAAAAAAAAAACTTTTTCAGGAAACTTTAAACTTCTCTGATATTTTTAAGTCCAGAAGAGATATTTTATTGGTTATGTTGAGGGCATTTTCAAGTCTCCGGTAATTCATTTTGTGGATATTTCATCTAACGACCTGCCAAAAATGCAATTGCTTTAATCTTTTCTTTACCAGGTTAAAATTTCAGGAATAGGGTGTAGTGAGAATTATTACAGTAATCGTGGAGTCCAACCCTCATTCAGTGAAGGAAACCAAATTAGGATTATTTACATCCAATGCTTATCTGGGCTCTGCAGGGCTCTGTTGAATGGTTTTAAATTAATGGGTGTTTAGATACTTTTAAATATTAGATTTGTTTATTATATACTGTTTTACTATTGTTGTGAGCCGCCCCAAGTCTATGGAGAGGGGCGGCATACAAATCTAATAAATAAATGAATGAATGAATGAATGAATGAATGAATGAATACATACATACATACATACATACATAAATTAAATAAATAAATTAAATTAAATTAAAATAAAATAAAATAATTAATATATCCTTAATATATCATGGAGCCGTATGTACGTATGTAGGTATAGAATAGAATAGAATAGAATAGAACAGAATTCTTTATTGGCCAAGTGTGATTGGACACACAAGGAATTTGTCTTGGTGCAGATGCTCTCAGTGTACATAAAAGAAAATATAGATTTGTCAAGAATCATGAGCTACAACACTTAATGTTTGTCATAGGGGTCAAATAAGCAATGAAGAAACAATCAATATTAATAAAAAATTTAGGACACAAGCAACAAGTTACAGTCTTACCGTCCTAAGTGGGAGGAAAAGGATGATAGGAATGATGAGAAAAAATTAGTAGAAATAGAAGTGCAGACTTGGTAAAAAGTTTGACAGTATTGAGGGAATTATTTGTTTAGCAGAGTGATGGTGTTTGGGAAGAAACTGTTCTTGTGTCTAGCTGCCTTGGTGTGCAGTGCTCTGTAGCGACGTTTTGAGGGTAGGAGTTGAAACAGTTTGTGGCCAGGATGCGAGGGGTCAGTAAATATTTTCACAGCTCTCTTTTTGACTCGTGCAGTATACAGGTTCTCAATATACAGCTATGTATGTATGTATGTATGTATGTATGTATGTATGTATGTATGTATTGTTTTTATATGCCGCCCAACTCCCAGAGGCTTCCAAGGAATTAAAAATAATACATAAGAACAATATAACGACAGTATAAAAACAATATAAAAGGACTATAAAAACATTATAAACATTAATAAACCCTATCGACATACATACTCTCAATGACGTACATACATACTCTGAATCAATCGACATTTGTACTCCCAATAACTGAGGGCACGTGAGGCATTGCCATAGGTCAGCTCCAGTGCACATGCGTGGGCTGGCCAGGTGATTTTCGGCCTCCTTTTCAGCCGTTTTTACTCTCCCCAGACTTCAGGAAAGCTTCCTGAATCCTGGGGACGGCAAAAAACAACCCAACTGGAAGTTCAGAGACTTCTGCATGCGTGGAAGCAAAAACAAGCTGGGACATGCGCGCGCACGCACACAAGACAACTGAAGCTGCATGAGCAGTGCAGCGGTAGCGGCGGTAGGAGCAATCCCACTCCTGCCGTGCATGTGTGCCAGAAACCAGAAGACCAGTGATCGGCACGCATGCACACACCGGAAACCAAAAGCTCAGCTTGTGTGCACGCAGGGAACTGCTCCTCTGGCTTCCGGCGCTCCCCCACATTTGTGCGCACTCCAATTTCAGCATTCAGTGCCAAAAAAGTTCACCAGACATTGCCCTAACCCAGGGGTAGGCAAAGCTGGCTCTTCTAGGACTTGTGGACTTCAACTCCCAGAATTCCTGAGCCAATCATGCCAGCTTAGGAATTCTGGGAGTTGAAGTCCACATTTTTTTTTTGATTTGATTGGATTGGATTTGCATGCCACCCCTCTCCGTAGACTCGGGGCGGCTAACAACAGTAGTAAACAGCATGTGACAATCCAATATAAACAGTTAAAAACCCTTATTATAAAACCAAACATACATACAGACCTACCATGCATAAAATTGTAAAGGCCTAGGGGGAAAGAGTATCTCAATTCCCCCATGCCTGGTGGCAGAGGTGGGTTTTAAGAAGCTTATGAAAGGCAAGGAGGGTGGGAGCAATTCTAATCTCTGGGGGGAGTTGGTTCCAGTGGGTCAGGGCCGCCACAGAGAAGGCTCTTCCCCTAGGTCCCGCCAAGCGTCATTGTTTAGTTGACGGGACCCGGAGAAGACCCACTCTGTGGGACCTAACTGGTCGCTGGGATTCGTGCAGCAGAAGGCGGTCCCTGAGATAGAATCCCTGTCATAGAAGAGCCAACTTTGCCTACCCCTGTCCTATACCATTTCAGCCAAGTGGCTGTCCAATTTTTTCTTGAAAACACCCAGTGAATAGAATAGAATAGAAAAGAATAGAATAGAATAATAGAGTTGGAAGGGACCTTGGAGGTCTTCTAGTCCAACCCACTGGCTAGGCAGAAAATCCTACACTACTTCAGACAAATGGCTATCCAACATCTTCTTAAAAACTTCCAGTGTTGGAGCATTCACAACTTCCAGAGGCAAGCTATTCCACGGATTAATTGTTTCATAAATCACTATTTTCAGTGCCTTTGTATCTTTGGTCACTAAATGAACTCTTGTAAGCTGAGGACTATCTGTACTCACAGATCCAGCGGAACCAATCCAGTTTCTTCTTGAAAACACTTTACAAACCAAGCCAACTGAGCACAAGAATGAGGGGTCCCCAAACTCGGCAACTTTAAGACTTTTGGACTTCAATTCCCAGAATTCTGGGAATTGAAGTCCACAAGTCTTAAAGTTGCTGAGTTTGAAGACCTCTGCACTAGATTGTCGTGCCTCTCAAATTAATCTTTCTTGCTGAACATTTAAATCTTAGCCACCTTTTCTCAAGCTTATATTTCAAAATTCAAAACTGTGATTTTTTTTTTCCCCCATGGGAAAAAAAAAGCACAGTATTTTTCTGTCCCAGAGTCCCGTAGCTACAATTGCTTGAGGATTATAAATGCTTGCTTTCGGAGATTCTCACTTGCAGACCAAACACAGTTATCTTATCCAAAGGAATTGTACATCCATTCCGTAATATTCATTTTGGGGATTAGGAATGTGCTAATTCTAAGAGCCTCCTTTGGTTATTCATCCCTGGAAGGGCTTCCTCCCCCCCTGAAAATTTAGTCCATTTAATCCTTGAAGCCATCTGCCAGTGAGTGGGTGGGTGGGTAGCCTTTTGGACTGCTGGAAGGAAAGAGGATTTGCATACAAATAAACTGAACAGGGCACAATTTCCCCCCTCCTTTTTGAATTTTAAAGGATGCATTTCAATGCTCCTGCTAAGAAAGATTTAACTAGCAGGAAACATAGAAACATAGAAGTCTGACGGCAGAAAAAGACCTCCTGGTCCATCTAGTCTGCCCTTATACTATTTTCTGTATTTTATCTTAGGATGGATATATGTTTATCCCAGGCATGTTTGAATTCAGTTACTGTGGATTTACCAACCAACGTCTGATGGAAGTTTGTTCCAAGGATCTACTACTCTTTCAGTAAAACAATATTTTCTCATGTTGCTTTTGATCTTTCCCCCAACTAACTTCGGATTGTGTCCCCTTGTCCTTGTGTTCACTTTCCTATTAAAAACACTTCCCTCCTGAACCTTATTTAACCCTTTAATATATTTAAATGTTTCGATCATGTCGCCCCTTTTCCTTCTGTCCTCCAGACTATACAGATTGAGTTCATTCAGTCTTTCCTGATACGTTTTATGCTTAAGACCTTCCACCATTCTTGTAGCCCGTCTTTGGACCCAATTTTGTCAATATCTTTTTGTAGGTGAGGTCTCCAGAACTGAACACAGTATTCCAAATGTGGTCTCACCAGCATTCTATATAGCAGGATCATAATTTCCCTCTTCCTGCTTGTTATACCTCTAGCTATGCAGCCAAGCATCCTACTTGCTTTCCCTACCGCCCGACCACACTGCTCATCCGTTTTGAGACTGTCAGAAATCAGTACCCCTAAATCCTTTTCTTCTGAAGTTTTTGCTAACACAGAACTGCCAATGCAATACTCAGATTGAGGATTCCTTTTCCCCAAGTGCATTATTTTACATTTGGAAACATTAAACTGCAGTTTCCATTGCTTTGACCATTTATCTAGTAAAGCTAAATCATTTACCATATTACAGACGCCTCCAGGAATATCAACCCTATTGCACACTTTAGAGTCATCGGCAAATAGGCAAACCTTCCCCAGGAACTATTCTATGCAACGCAGGCATAAATAATAAAAAGCAACTTACAGGTAGTATGTGAGAAGACAAAAGAATAATTATTACTTAAAAAAAAAAACCAACCCAGAGCAATGGACAAATAAAACTGGGAAATTCAACGCACCATTTATAAAATAAATGTTTTCTCTTCAAATAGATCAACCGGCAGGAAATTTCTTTCAAAAGCACATCTCTTGAAAGGCTATATGCCCCATAAACGTGAACATCAGCTTCTAGTTAGTAAATGTCTGGCATTCAAAACAGGTTAACCCACATATTACCCCAAAAGAGGGGGAGGGCAGCTATTGGCCTAACCTTCACAAAAAATGCTGAGATAATTCCCAGACAGGGCTTTGCTTTCCCAAGAGTCCCAAATCCTCAACCCAGAGATCCTCTCCCCCAAAGGAAAGAAGGGGGAGAGTTTGGGGAGAGGGAAGAGAGAGAGAGAAAGAGAGAGAAAGAGAGAGAGGAAAGTGACAGATAAAAGAGAGGGGTGGAGAGAGGGAGAGAGACAGGAGATAGATGAAAGAGAAAGAGAGAAAAATAAAAGAGAGACGGAGGGGAGGAGAGAGGAAAGAGAAAGAGGGATAGAGAGAGTGAAAGAGAAAGAGAGGGAGGAAGTGATAGATAAAAGATAGGGGGGGAGAGGGAGAGAGACAGGAGATAGATGAAAGAGAGAGAGAGAAAGATAAAAGAGACGGAGGGGAGGAGAGAGGAAAGAGAAAGAGGGAGAGAGAGAGTGAAAGAGAGAGAAAGAGAGGGAGGAAGTGACAGATAAAAGAGGGGGGGGAGAGGGAGAGAGACAGGAGATAGATGAAAGAGAGAGAGAGAAAGATAAAAGAGAGACAGAAGGGAAGGGATAGGAAAGAGAAAGAGGGAGAGAGAGAGAGTGAAAGAGAGGGAGAGAGAGGGAGTGAAAGAGAGAGAGAGAGATACACACACAGGAAAGAAAGAGATACAAGGAAAGAGAGAGAAAGACAGATAAAAGAAAGGGGGGAGTGGGAGTGAGGGGTGTGAGAGAGAGAGGAAAGTGAAAGACAAAAGAGAGAGGAGGGAGAGAGAAAGGAAGAAAGAGAAAAAGAGAGAATCAGGAGGGAGATAGAGGAAAGAGAAAGAGAGACAGATAACACACAGAGAGAGAAGGAGTGAGAGTGGGGGAGAGAGGGAAATGAAATAAAAGAAAGGTGGGACAGAGGGAGGGAGAGAGGAAGAGAGAGAGAAAAGAGAAACAGGAGATAGAGAAAAAGAAAGAGAGATAAAAGAGACGAGGGGGAAAGTGGAAATTGAAGAGAAAAGAGTGAGACGGAGTGAAAGAGAGAGAGAGAAGAGAGAGAGACACAGATAAAAGAGGGGAAGAGAGGGTGGGAGAGGGAGAGAAAAGAGAGAGAGAGGAGAAAGAGAGAGATAAAAGACAGGGGGAGAGAGTTGAAAGAGAGAAAGGAGAGAGAGACACACACATGAAAAATATAGACAGATAAAAGAGAGAGAGGGAGAGTGGGAGTGAGGGGGAGAGAGAGAGAGGAAAACGAAAGACATAGAAACATAGAAGACTGACGGCAGAAAAAGACCTCATGGTCCATCTAGTCTGCCCTTATACTATTTTCTATATTTTATCTTAGGATGGATATATGTTTATCCCAGGCGTGTTTAAATTCAGTTACTGTGGATTTATCTACCACGTCTGCTGGAAGTTTGTTCCAAGCATCTTCTACTCTTTCAGTAAAATAATATAAATAAACATTTGTCTTGAAAGAGTTGAGCTCCTATTTGTTTTTAAGATGAATTGCCTTAATATCCTTCCCCTGACATAGTAGCATATCAGGACATTGCCTGGCGGGTATTTCTGCTTATGTTGACCTAAGCACTGTAATGAAGAGAGCGCTTTATATTTCTTTCTTTATAAAATCCTTCCTTTTTTTTCTCTCGCAAACACAATCCCAGACTGGCCTCAAAGATACACATTTTAACGATATAGAAACATAGAAGACTGACGGCAGAAAAAGACCTCAAGGTCCATCTAGTCTGCCCTTATACTATTTCCTGTATTTTATCTTAGGATGGATATATGTTTATCCCAGGCATGTTTAAATTCAGTTACTGTGGATTTACCAACCACGTCTGCTGGAAGTTTGTTCCAAGGATCTACTACTCTTTCAGTAAAATAATATTTTCTCACGTTGCTTCTGATCTTTCCCCCAACTAACTTCAGATTGTGTCCCCTTGTCCTTGTGTTCACTTTCCTATTAAAAATACTTCCCTCCTGAACCTCATATGTAACCCTTTAACATATTTAAATGTTTCAATCATGCCCACCCTTTTCCTTCTGTCCTCCAGAGTCCAGACTATACGGATTGAGTTCATTAAGTCTTTCCTGATACGTTTTATGCTTAAGACCTTCCACCATTCTTGTAGCCCGTCTTTGGACCCGTTCAATTTTGTCAATATCTTTTTGTAGGTGAGGTCTCCAGAACTGAACACAGTATTCCAAATGGGGTCTCACCAGCGCTCTATACAGCGGGATCACAATCTCCCTCTTCCTGCAGAGACAGATGAAAGAGAGGAAGAGAGGAAGAAAGTGATAAAAGAGAGAGACAGAAGAGAGATAGAAGAAAGAGAAAGAGAGATAAGAAAGTGAGGGGGGGAGGGGGAAGGAAAGAGAAAAGAGAGAGAGAAGAGAGGGAGGGAGAGTGAAAGAGAGCGAAAGGAGAGAGAGAGACACACACACACACACACACAGGAAAGAGAGATACAGGAAACCAAAAGAGACAGATAAAAGAGAGAGAGTGATAATCAGGGGGATAGAAACTGAAAGACAGATAAAAGAGAGGGAAGAAAGAGGGAGGGAGAGAAAAAAGAGACAGGAGAGAGATAGAGGAAAGAGAAAGAGAGAGATAAAAGAGAGAGGGGGAGAGAGTGAAAGAGAGAGGAGAGAGACACACACACACACACACAGGAAAGAGAGGTACAGGAAAAAGAAAGGGAGACAGATAAAAGAGAGAGGTGGAGTTGGGGAGAGAGACAGAAAGAGAAAGAGAGAGAAAGACAGAACTTTGGAAGTGGGGAAAAAAGGGAGAACAGGGAAGGCCCAATGCGTGCTGGGACTAATCCACCAGATCTTTAAGTGCCTCCTTCTCATAATCTTCTGCCATAAAATAGAAACCCAGCGAACCTCGCCTGGGAAAAGAGACAGCACTATCTTTGAACGCTGCCGCCTCCCCAAGCCCGGAGAGACCCAGGGCCTATTAATGTGGTTTTATCTCCTCCTCCCACAAGGTGAAGGGAAAAATCTTAAGAGCTGGATATTTCAACACCTGCCGCTTTATCTCCTGGCTCCTGCTGCTATCATCTCAGGCGGTTAATTAGCCAGTAAGGCAAAAAAACAGCCAGCAGCCCTTTTTTAAACTGACAGCTAATTATGTTGCACTTATCTCCAACAGGAGCCGGACCAGGAGGCCGTCTCCTTTCCCAGTTCTCAAGACCTTGACTTGCCAAATAAAGGCCTAGTTTGCTCTCAGCAAGCTTGCAATGGACAGGTGAGCTCCTCGACTCACGGACAAGCAACTTGTATTTATTTATTTATTTATTTATTTTATTAGAGTTGAAAGGGACCCTGCAGGTCATCTAGTCCAACCCCCTGCTCAAGCAGGAAACCTTACACCACCCCAGCCAGACTGTGTCGAGTGTTGGGGCATTCACAACCTCCGCTGTTAGGCCGTTCCATTGGTTGGTCGCTCTGACTGTCAGGCCTGGGAGCATGAGTGGCTGAAAGTATGTATACAGTGTTCCCTCGATTTTCGCGGGTTCAAACTTCGCGAAAAGTCTATACCACGGTTTTTAAAAAATATTCATTTAAAAAATACTTCATGGGTTTTTCCCCTATACCACGGTTTTTCCCACCCAATGACGTCATATGTCATCGCCAAACTTTCGTCTGCTTTTAATAAATATTTTTTTAAATAAACTTTAATAAATAAACATGGTGAGTAATAATCTAAATGGTTGCTAACGGAATGGAAAATTGCAATTTAGGGGTTTAAAGTGTTAAGGGAAGATTTGTGATACTGTTCATAGCCAAAAATAGTGTATTTACTTCCGCATCTCTACTTCGCGGAAATTCGACTTTTGCGGGCGGTCTCGGAATGCATCCCCCGCGAAAATCGAGGGAACACTGTACAGTGATCCCTCGTTTTCCGCAGGGGATGCATTCCAAGACCACCCGTGAAAAACAAATTTCCGTGAAGTAGAGGAAAGATTATTTTTTTTAACGTATTAAATGAGTATTTGGACTTTTAAAACCCACCCTTTACATTAAACAGTCATTCTATAATGTTTCTCAGATGGAATTACATGTGATGTCCTACCAGTTTCTTTAATAGAGTACAGCAGTACTGTAGAAGAATTTTATGAATTTTTAATGGATTTAACATTTTTAATGGATGTAGTGGATTTAAGCCCCTTTTGAAAACCCGTGAAATAACGAATTCGTGAAAGATGAACCGTGATGTAGCGAGGGATTACTGTACTATTTTAAGAGTTATTATTTCTTTGTACACTCTTCTTTTGATATTGTAAATTTTTAACCTTGTTTTAAATTTTGTTAGCCGCCCGGAGTCCACTGGAGTTGGGCGGCATATAAATCTTGTTAATTAAACCAACCAACCAGCCAGCCAGCCAGCCAACCAACCAACCAACCAACCAACCAACCAACCAACCAACCAACCAACCAACCAACAAACAAACAAACAAACAAACAAACAAGCCTGAACTTAAAGGTTCGTTGTGGGTAGTATGGTCTTGTCAAAGAACAGCACAAGAGTTATTTGTAGGATGGCATTTCTAGCAGATAGGTGATAATTAATTATTTAGTTTAGCCAATTTTATCGGGGTAATATGCCATCTATAGAACATTTTAATTAAATTTTCCTTATAAGATGTGGCTAGAATTAATTTAAAATTTCTGCTCCATATGAGTTGCCCTTCTTCGGCTTTAATTTCTTTTTTAAGGTCGAGGTTCCATTGTTTGATGTTGGTTTTTATTTTAGTATTGTCAAATTCATTAGTTGCTAGATAACAGTAAAAAAATTTAATTAGTTGCTCCTGGGGTCCTAGACATATTTTGTCTAATACAGTATTTTTTGCTATTCCTACTGTATTTTTATCTTTATTGAATTTAGATTGAATTTGTAGATACTCCCACCATTCTGTTTTTTTGGTTTCTAGATTTAATTTCTCCGTTGGTATTTATTATGTCTTTGTATCTTATTATATTTTTTTTTTGTGTGGAAGTTAGGGTGTACGTAGGCTTCCAAAGGGACATACCATAATGGAATCCCTTTATAAAGCGGCAATTCCCCTCGTAGGGATCTGTAGTGATCCACCATTGAACTGGAATATTCAACAAATCGTAAGAATATCACACACCATATATGTTCAGTGGGAAAGCGAGCGGACGCGGTCAGACATCCAAGTATCCTTAGTTACATTTGCAGTACGTAAACATTCTCGTCTCAATTATCTAAACAAATGTTAAGTCCTCGTTATCTCCGTTTACAGGGTGTTCCTGTGTATGATGTTCCTCTAAATAGCATATCTGAACCTCCTGCCTCTCCTAAAGGGGCAATTGTTGATTGCAAGAGGTTGTTTTGGGGTATACAAATAGTCCTCGACTTACAACGGTACCTCTAGCGATTGTTTGAGGTTGCAACAGCACTGAAGAAAGGGGCTATTTTTCACACTTAAAACCACTCCAACATATCCATAGTCACGTGATCAAAATGCTTGGCCACTGGCATGTACTTATGAGGGTTGCAGTTTCCTGAGTTCATGTGATCATGACCTCCTGTCCTGACGAACAAGGTCAACATGGAAGTCGGAATCACTTTATGACCAGGCGGGGGTTGCTACTTACCGGTGCTACCGGTGAGCATCCCACGGAGCTCTGGTGTGGCCCATACCAGCCCGCTACTGTTTATAATCATGTTACTAACTTAAAAACTGCAGCGGGTCAACCCTGAAGTTGGCCTGAGCATGGCCATTCTCTAGCTTCAGCTTTGCCACATTGGAGCTGAGCGTTTATTTTGGGGGGGGGGGGCAGAGTAGAGATAGAAGGGGTTTGTAGCCAAAATAAAATGCTTTCTCTTGGGAACCAAAGACGTTTCCACAGGGGGTCGGAGAGACTACTTCACCTTCAACCGCAACAACACACAAGCACGAAATAGATTAAAACTAAATGTCAACCGCTCCAAACTACACTGCAAAAAATACGACTTCAGCAATATTCAATGCCTGGGAGGCACTACCTAACTCTGTGGTTTCTACTCCTAACCCCAAACCTTTAACCTTAGACTACCTACAATTGACCTCTCTCCCTTTCTAAGAGGTCTGTAAGGGGCGTGCATAAGTGCACCATTGTGCTTACCGTCCCTGTCCAACTGTTCTATTGTCTTCTATCATTACTTTTTATCATTACTTATCTAATGTTTTATTTGTACAAATTACAATCCTATAATTTTTGACAAATACAGATAAATAAATACAAATACAAATAGAATCAGTGTGTACACTTCAAACTCCAGCTATTAAAAAAATCTGTTGCTGTATTCTATTTCTCTGCAGCCAGTTTTGCTTTTAGGAATAAATATCTTTTTTCTTTCTTCACAGCTGTCTGGATTTCATTTTTATTTATTCTTGTACAACCCCAAATCGAATTGGAACCCCAAATTATACCAGGAACAATCATACTTTGCTCATTAGAAACATAAAAACATAGAAGACTGACGGCAGAAAAAGACCTCATGATCCATCTAGTCTGCCCTTATACTATTTTCTGTATTTTATCTTAGGATGGATATATGTTTATCCCAGGCATGTTTAAATTCAGTTACTGTGGATTTATCTACCATGTCTGCTGGAAATTTGTTCCAAGGATCTACTACTCTTTCAGTAAAATAATACTTTCTCATGTTGCTTTTGATCTTTCCCCCAACTAACTTCAGATTGTGTCCCCTTGTTCTTGTGTTCACTTTCCTATTAAAAACACTTCCCTCCTGGACCTTATTAAACCCTTTAACATATTTAAATGTTTCGATCATGTCCCCCCTTCTCCTTCTGTCCTCCATTCCCAATAAACGGCTATTACTGCCTTGTTTAGCTCAATTCTGGAGTCCTGGTGGCCCAGCGGTTAGAAAGTGCAGACAAACTCTGCCCACGGCCAGAAGTTTGATCCTGACTGGTTCAAGGTTGACTCAGCCTTCCGTCTTTCCGAGGTCGATAAAATGTTGACCCAGATTGTTGGGGGCAAGATGCCGACATTGGAAACTGCACACACCATGCAAAGCACTGTGCAATGGTATATAAGTCTAAATGCTATTGGTAATTCAAATACCTGGAGACCCACTCTCAATATCATCTTCCTTAAGAATGATAGCAGGAAAAACTCTTTTCGGGACTTTGGGTGTATAGAAACATAGAAACATAGAAGTCTGACGGCAGAAAAAGACCTCCTGGTCCATCTAGTCTGCCCTTATACTATTTTCTGTATTTTATCTTAGGATGGATATATGTTTATCCCAGGCATGTTTAAATTCAGTTACTGTGGATTTATCTACAACGTCTGCTGGAAGTTTGTTCCAAGGATCTACTACTCTTTCAGTAAAATAATATTTTCTCATGTTGCTTTTGATCTTTCCCCCAACTAACTTCAGATTGTGTCCCCTTGTTCTTGTGTTCACTTTCCTTTTAAAAACACTTCCCTCCTGGACCTTATTTAACCCTTTAATATATTTAAATGTTTCGATCATGTCCCCCCTTTTCCTTCTGTCCTCCAGACTATACAGATTGAGTTCATTAAGTCTTTCCTGATACGTTTTATGCTTAAGACCTTCCACCATTCTTGTAGCCTGTCTTTGGACCCGTTCAATTTTGTCAATATCTTTTTGTAGGTGAGGTCTCCAGAACTGAACACAGTATTCCAAATGTGGTCTCACCAGCATTCTATATAGCGGGATCATAATCTCCCTCTTCCTGCTTGTTATACCTCTAGCTATGCAGCCAAGCATCCTACTTGCTTTCCCTACCGCCTGACTGCAATGTTCACCCATTTTGAGACTGTCAGAAATCACTACCCCTAAATCCTTTTCTTTTGAAGTATTTGCTAACACAGAACTGCCAATACAATACTCAGATTGAGGATTCCTTTTCCCCAAGTGCATTATTTTACATTTGGAAACATTAAACTGCAGTTTCCATTGCTTTGACCATTTATCTAGTAAAGCTAAATCATTTACCATATTACAGACGCCTCCAGGAATATCAACCCTATTGCACACTTTAGAGTCATCGGCAAATAGGCAAACCTTCCCTACCAAACCTTCCCCTATGTCACTCACAAACATATTAAAAAGAATAGGACCCAGAACAGACCCTTGTGGCACACCGCTTGTAACCTGACTGCTCAGAATACTCGCCGTTAACAATAACTCTCTGATGTCTACGCCTCAGCCAGCTGCAAATCCATTGAACTATCCAGGGATTAAGTCCAATCTTCACTAATTTATCTATCAGCTCTTTATGTGGAACCGTATCAAAGGCTTTGCTGAAGTCCAGGTAGGCAATATCCACGGCACCACCTTCATCCAACACCTTTGTGACATAGTCAAAGAAATCAATGAGATTAGTCTGACATAATTTGCCTTCAGTAAAGCCATGCTGATTTGGGTCCAATAAGTTATTGTTTTTTAGGTGCTGATTTATCCTCTTTTTGAGTAGAGTCTCCATCATTTTAACTACCACTGATGTCAAGCTAACTGGCCTGTAGTTACCAGCTTCTTCTCTACTGCCCTTCTTGTGGATAGGCACAACACTGGCCATTCTCCAATCCTCAGGAACTTCTCCTGTTAACAAGGATTGGTTAAACAAATCAGTCAGGGGGGTAGCAATGACAGATCTGAGTTCTTTAAGAACTCTGGGGTGGATGCCATCTGGACCCATTGCCTTATTTATCTTTAATCGTTCAAGTTCTTCTAAGACATCGGCTTCTAAGATCACTGGAGCTGAATCCGTACAGCTGGAAGCAATGCTATATCCCTCCATAGTATTATTTTGTAAGGTGTCTTTTGAGAAAACTGAACAGAAGTAGCTATTGAAATGGTCAGCGATCTCCTTATTCCCATTAATGCATGTATTATCATAGAAGTCTGACAGCAGAAAAAAGACCTCATGGTCCATCTAGTCTGCCCTTATACTATTTTCTGTATTTTATCTTAGGATGGATATATGTTTATCCCAGGCATCTTTAAATTCAGTTGCTTTCCCTACCGTCTCACCCATTTTGAGACTGTCAGAAATCACTACCCCTAAATCTTTTTCTTCTGAACTATTTGCTAACACAAAACTGCCAATACAATACTCAGATTGAGGATTCCTTTTCCCCAAGTGCATTATTTTACATTTGGAAACATGAAACTGCAGTTTCCATTGCTTTGACCATTTATCTAGTAAAGCTAAATCATTTATCATATTACAGATGCCTCCAGGAATATCAACCATATTGCACACTTTAGAGTTATCGGCAAATAGGCAAACCTTCCCTACCAAACCTTCCCCTATGTCACTCACAAACATATTAAAAAGAATAGGACCCAGAACAGACCCTTGTGGCACACCGCTTGTAACCTGACTCTGCTCAGAATACTCGCCGTTAACAATAACTCTCTGATGTCTACGCTTCAGCCAGCTGCATGGTGTAAAAAGAAAGGAAGGCAAGTTTCTCTGTGCAAGAAATTTCAGGAAAGTGAAAAGCGGAAAGAAGTCTTAAAATTAGTTTTGCCACACTCACCCGGAGCCTGTCTTTGGGCAGGGCGACAGCTCCTTGTTTGATGATTTCGAGTACCCGTTCTACTGACAGCGCAGCTCCAGGATGCTCGATCCGTGAGCTAAAGAAGCTGATCACCTTGAATGAAACACAAGATAAAGACAACAACATCATTTACTGAAGCAGGGCCAGGAATCTGTCCGTCCCATGAAAAAAAACCAAAATTTGAAAATCTGCATCACTGGATTATGGTGATGATTGAGTGGTTTCTTAATGGGAATTTGCCAGTTATATAGCTCAGAGGTCTTCAAACTTGCCAACTTTTAAGACTTGGGGACTTCAACTCCCAGAAATCTCCAGCCAGCCTACTAGAGAATTGACTGGAGAATTCTGGGAGTTGAAGTCCATAAGTCTTAAAGTTGGCAGGTTTGGGCAGATTAAAACTAAGACTAAATATTTATAAACTGAATGAGCCAGTATGTATGTATGTATGTATGTATGTATGTATGTATGTATGTATGTATGTATGTACAGTATTAATTAATTAAGACTCTAATTAATTAATTAAGAGTTCTATGCAGCCCAATACCTCAACCGCAATAACACAAGAGCACGCAACAGATTCAAACTTAATACGAACCGCGCCAAACTTGACTGTAAAAAATATGATTTCAACAATTGAGTTATCGAAGCATGGAACTCATTACCGGACTCAATTGTATCAACCCCTAACCCTCAACACTTCTCCCTTAGACTCTCCACGATTGACCTCTCCTGGTTCCTAAGAGGCCAGTAAGGGGCGTACATAAGTGCACTGATGTGCCTTTCGTCCCCTGTCCAATTGTCTTTCCTTTCTTTCACTTATCATATATATTCTCTTCCTTTCATATATCCTCTCCTCTAAGCCCACTTTCACCCTCTTTTATATTATCACATGTCTATTTTCTTCCTATGTATTTATGTATTGGACAAATGAATGAATAAATAAATAAAAATAAATAAATATTCAGGGCAGCTTGCAACAAGTAAAATACAATACAACAGTAATAATAAGAAGTCAATCATTGTGTTGTACCATATGATTCTTGACAAATGTATATTTTATTTTATCTACGCTGAGAGCATATGCACCAAGACAAATTCCTTGTGTGTCCAATCACACTTGGCCAATAGAAATTCTATTCTATTCTATATAACACATCAGTATTTAAATATTATTCTGAAAGGATCTCATCCAGCAATGCCTCTAAATATACACCTTATCTTGAGAAATCAGGTAGACACAGGAATACTGGCCCTGCCATTGAGTCTGCTAACATTCCTTTAATAATCTTCTTCAAGGACTTGGAAATGGTTTGCTGCCTGAGATTCCTTTGTACTCAAAGAGTTAAGACACCCACCTGAAGGCATTAAGCCTCATTAGGCCTTTACAACTCTGCTATTAGTAAAACAAAAAGAGAGCGGATGGTCTGATTATTCAGGGATTCAAATGAAAGGCACCATTCCTGCAAGCAAACTATAGAGGCTGCCTCCCTAATTTGGAGCAGCATCCAAGGATTTGGAGGGGGGGGGGGGATGCAAAGCAAATTCAGAAATTCAGCAATGGAATCACTTTGCTGATGCTAATAGTTTCTTGCTGCAAATCCTAAACAAATTTATTTCCAAAATGTGAAAAGCAACCACTTAGAAGTAGACTTTCTTTATAATGCTACATCACAAACACCGTAGCACTTGCAATAAAAATGGATTTTTTAAGTGTTTGTGTGGGGGGGATATGTCTTTTAAAAAAAGGAACAAAGTGGCAAACAACTTAACAACTGGCAAAAAAGATTGCAATTTTTTGGGGGGTGAGGTGGAGGGCTCCATGGTGGCTATAAGTCAAGGACTATCAGTAGCAGGCGCTCAGGATAACTAACTCCCTAGTTTTAAACAGAACAGGTCCCATTAAGACACCATTTAAAAATAAAACCTCTGCATTGTGACTACACAAAGACATTCACAAAAGGGAACAAAAGACAATGGTAGCAAAAGGTTTGATTGTTCTTTAGCACTTATATTACTGACCCCTTGTATCTTGGACATAAACTATTTTAACTCTGACCTTCAATGCGAGGCTATAGAGCACTGCACACCAAGACAATTAAGACCTAAAAACAGTTTTTTCCCTGAATGCCATCACTTTGCTACACAAATAATTCCCTCACCACTGTCAAACTATTTATTTATTTTATTATTTTATTATTTAGATTTGTATGCCGCCCCTCTCCGCAGACTCGGGGCGGCCTTACTAAGGCTGCCTTACCATTAGTCTTTTCATTGTTCCTATCACCCATCTTCTCCTACTTATGACTGTATGACTGTAACTTGTTGCTTGTATCCTTATGATTTATATTAATATTGTTTATTCATTGCTTATTTGTACCCTACGACAATCATTAATTCTTGTACCTCATGCTTCTTTACAAATGTAGTTTTTCTTTTATCTATACTAAGCGCATAAATATTGGAGGAATAATAATAATAATAATAATAATAATAATAATAATAATAATAATAATAATGGCACAGATGATCCACTGGAACTTTTGCCGGAACTACCATTTACCAGTGGCAAAGAACTGGTGGGATCATAAGCCCGAAAAAGTGGTTGAAAATGAGCAAGCAAAACTACTGTGGGACTTCCCACTTCATACTGACCGAATTCTGAAGCATAACACACCAGACATCCTGATTGTGGAGAAAAAGAAAGTATGGATCATCGACATCGCACTCCCAGGAGACAGCAGAATTGAGGAGAAGCAGCTAGAGAAATTAGTGAAATACGAAGATCTAAAAATCGAGCTGCAACGACTCGGGCATAAGCCAGTGAAAGTGGTCCCAGTGGTACTTGGCACGCTGGGCGCAGTGCCAAAGGATCTCAGCGGACATTTGAAAACCATCGGAATTGACAAAATCTCCATCTCTCAATTGCAAAAGGCCGCGTTACTGGGATTGGAAAACATAATTCGCCACTACATCACGCAGTCCTAGGAGCTTGGGAAGTGCCCGACTGGTGATGAAATAAGAAATCCAGCATAGTGATCTCGTTTGCTGTGTTGTACTGACATAATAATAATAATAATAATAATAATAATAATAATAATAATCATCATCATCATCATCATCATCATCATCATCATCAAAGACAAATTCCTTGTGTGTCCAATCACACTTGGCCAATAAAAAATTCTATTCTATTCTATTCTTGTTTAGATTTCCCTTCTGGTTTCAGAGATCTTGTGGTGCTGCTGCTTATCAAATTGATTAATCTAATAGGAAAATTCTCAATACAACAAAAGAAATAAGCCAACTTTTTATAACACTCATGACTTCGGTCCAGCCTTTGCAACTGCCTTTTTGCAAGAAAAAACCCATCCCGTTCGCCAGAAAAGAAGTCCATTTAGTTCTGGAACAGACTTCGGCAATAAATGAAAACATAATTCATACTAGCCTTGGTTACTAAGTGACCCAGATGTTTTTTATCTGCACAATATTAGAGCTGTTACAGCTCAAACCCACAAATCTAAGCAAGCGTAATTCGTGCGTTCTGCAAATAACATTAAGCACAGCTTTAGGAATATAAGATGCACGGTGGATCTTTCTACTGCAGGGTCTTTTTTCTTGGCCTTGTTTGAAGACGGGGGTGGGGGGGTGGGGGGGAAGAGAGAGAGAGAGATTAAAACAGTCAGTCTTCCTTGCTCTCTTCTACAGCAACAGGGATGATTAAAATCAAGGGATGCCTTTGTTTTATTTTATTTATTTATTAGATTTTATTTATTTATTTATCAGATTTTATTTATTTATTTATTAGATTTTATTTATTAAATTTTATTTATTTATTAGATTTTATTTATTTATTTATTAGATTTTATTTATTATTTTATTTTATTTTATTTATTATTTTATTATTATTTTTATTTATTTTTTATTTTCTATTTTCTATTTATTTATTTATTTATTCATTCATCCATTTATTTATTTATTTATTAGATTTTATTTATTTATTTATTTATTAGATTTTATTTATTATTTTATTTTATTTTATTATTTTATTATTATTTTTATTTATTTATTTAGTTTTTATTTATTTATTTATTTATTCATTCATTCATTCATTCATCCGTTTATTTATTTATTTATTTATTTATTAGATTTGTATGCCACCCCTCTCCAAAGACTCGGGGCGTCTCACAATAGTAATAAAAAACAATATAGCAGTTTTATCGGTAATCCTCGACTTACAACCATAGTTGAGTCCCAAATTTCTGTTGCTAGGCAAGGCAGCTCTGAAATGAGTTTTGCCCCCATTTTGTGGCTTTTCTTGCCAACGTTGTTAAGTGAATCACTGTAATTTTTAAATCAGTAACACAGCTGTTAAGTGAATCTGGCTTCTCCACTGGTTGCCAGAAGGTCACAAAAAAGTGATCACATGACAATGACATGAATAGTCATAAATACAAGCCAGTTGCGAAGCATCCAAACTGTGACCATTGGGAAAATGTACTTGTGGGACTGCCTTCTGCTGTATGAGTCCCAGTGACCGATTAGGTCCCACAGAGTTGGCCTTCTCCAGGTCCTGTCAGCCAGACAATATTGCTTGGCGAGACCTAGGGGAAGAGCCTTCTCTGTGGGGGCCCCGGCCCTCCAGAATCAGTTCCCCCTCGAGATTTGCACTTCCCCCACCCTCCTTGCCTTCCATAAGAGTCTTAAGACTATGTCACCAGGCTTGGGGCAATTAGGTCTCAGCCCCCTGGCCAACGAAATGAGATTTATGTTGTATGATTGAACTGGTATGATTGTTTTTAAATATTTTATTTATTTATTTATTTTATTATTTAGATTTGTATGCCGCCCCTCTCCGCAGACTCAGGGCGGCAAATATTGCTCTCTACACTATTAGTTTCCATATCTCATGTAAAGTGCTGATGTTGATGCTTAAAGTCTTAAATAGTCTCATTCAACATATCTTGACAATCCTAAAACTTAATTTAATTTCGTCTTTTCCATTGTCCAAGGCATAGTTGGTGGCTAATCAGGAGAAGAGCTTCCCAGTTGTGTGATGATTGGGGCTACGTTTGAAGAGTGTTTGGAAACTTCAGATCGTCCAAAATGCAGCTGCGTGACCGGTTTTGGACCTGCCTAGACATGCTCATATCTTGTCATCACTCTGCGGACTGCATTGGCTACCGATCTGTTTCCGGACACAATTCAAAGTGTTGGTTATGACCTATAAAGCCCTACATCGCATAGGACCAGACTATCTCTGAGACCGCCTTCTGCCGCATGAATCCTAGAGACCGGTGAGGTCCCACAGAGTTAGTCTCCTTAGGATCCCATCGACCAAACAATGTCGGCTGGCAGGACCTAGGGGAAGAGCCTTCTCTGTGGGTGCCCCGGTCCTCTGGAATCAGCTCTCCCCGGAGATTCGTACTGCCCCCACCCTCCTTGCCTTTTGAAAGAACTTAAAAACTCATCTTTGCCACCAGGCCCGGGATTTCTTGATCTTCCCCCGACCAATGAATGTTTTTTAGTATGATTGTCGAATGAATGGTTAATGGAAGTTTTTTAAAGTAGAATTTTTAGGATTGTTTTTTAATGTATTATTAATTGGATTGTTTATTGTTGTTTCTTGCATATGCTGTGAGCCGCCCCGAGTCCTCAGAGAGGGACGGCTTACAAATCCAATTAAATAAATAAATAAACAAACCCTGGAGCCATCTTGAAACGTCTTCAGAGTTGCCACATCTGGGCTGTTACTTGGAACCCTAACAACAATAACAATGACGATGGTGTCCATCCAATCGTATTCAATCCATGGCAATTCCTAGGGCCCATGTCTCTCTATGACTCCTGATCCTGCACTACGTCTTTGAATTGTTCTATGCCTGTGATGGTGAAATATCTATGGCACATGTGCCACAGCAGCAGGGAGACTCCGTTCCGACTTAATTATCTCCGGCTCCAAAGGTAGCTGATAACTGTCAGAGGGCCCTGGCCCTATCTCTGCCTCTGACACAGAGCACTCAGCAGAGCCTTCCCCAGACACCAGGCTGGCCCATATTCCTCCCTAACCTCTTGTTTGTTAATTACCTTTGCTGTCCAAGGAATACGCAGGAGCCTTCTCCAATACCCCAGGTAAAACTAGATTTCCCCCCCTTTTTAAAGGTCTAAATTTCACAACTATAATTGTGATATATGCTTATTATACATTGGGTTTCCCTAAAGATGGATTTTTGAAAGCAACCCAAAATTTTTAACAAAATATTTTTTTACAAGACTTTGT
Organism: Erythrolamprus reginae; assembly: GCF_031021105.1. Classification (NCBI taxonomy): domain Eukaryota; kingdom Metazoa; phylum Chordata; class Lepidosauria; order Squamata; family Dipsadidae; genus Erythrolamprus; species Erythrolamprus reginae. The sequence goes on along the minus strand of NC_091951.1, from coordinate 343,546,124 downwards.
AAGGCCTGGCAAAAATAACTCATTTTATTACTTCTTCTGTTGCTTTTCTGTTTTTCAGGACTGTAATACCATTCCTATGTTGGCTTTAATATAACAGATTTTATTTCGATGTAAACCTCCCATGCTGATCACTTGGTGAAAAGTCTGGAGAAAATATTTTAAGCAAATGCATATGAAAACATTGTCGAACAGTTTAGAAAAAAAAATCTACAAATTCAGTTGATCAAATAATGACAACGGACAAACTGCATTATTGAAACGTCTTTGCCAAGAATTCGTTAATAAATTCTGATTTCCAACATTTAGCGTTTTCCAATCATTGTTATATTTGTTGATTAGCTTTTTGAGAGTATTAAAATTTATTTTTGTCTGTTACAATTCCTCTGAGCCTAGTGAATAAATAAGCATTGATTTATTTCTTCCAATACACTGATATTCACAACTGTATTTGTAATAAAACAGTGCTGTTTTCCAAGAATCTTTGGCTTCAGGAAGAGCATTTTTTGCTCATTTATTTTAAAATGTGTCTAGATTATTTTTTTATAAGCTTCTTTCTGTGCCCTTCAGCGGTTAAAGCAGTGTATTGTCATATCGAAGCAACAAGAAATAAAGAAATATCCTCTTCTGCTATAAAGCCAACGCAATATGAAGCATTATCAACTGCATTAGAAACATAGAAACATAGAAGACTGACGGCAGAAAAAGACCTCATGGTCCATCTAGTCTGCCCTTATACTATTTCCTGTATTTTATCTTACAATGGATATATGTTTATCCCAGGCATGTTTAAATTCAGTTACTGTGGATTTACCAACCACGTCTGCTGGAAGTTTGTTCCAAGGATCTACTACTCTTTCAGTAAAATAATATTTTCTCATGTTGCTTTCCCCCAACTAACTTCAGATTGTGTCCCCTTGTTCTTGTGTTCACTTTCCTATTAAAAACACTTCCCTCCTGGACCTTATTTAACCCTTTAATATATTTAAATGTTTCGATCATGTCCCCCCTTTCCCTTCTGTCCTCCAGACCATAGAGATTGAGTTCATTAAGTCTTTCCTGATACGTCTTTGGACCCGTTCAATTTTGTCAATATCTTTTTGTAGGTGAGGTCTCCAGAACTGAACACAGTATTCCAAATGTGGTCTCACCAGCATTCTATATAGCGGGATCATAATCTCCCTCTTCCTGCTTGTTATACCTCTAGCTATGCAGCCAAGCATCCTACTTGCTTTCCCTACCGCCTGACTGCACTGTTCACCCATTTTGAGACTGTCAGAAATCACTACCCCTAAATCCTTCTCTTCTGAAGTTTTTGCTAACACAGAACTGCCAATACAATACTCAGATTGAGGATTCCTTTTCCCCAAGTGCATTATTTTACATTTGGAAACATTAAACTGCAGTTTCCATTGCTTTGACCATTTATCTAGTAAAGCTAAATCATTTACCATATTACAGACCCCTCCAGGAATATCAACCCTATTGCACACTTTAGAGTCATTGGCAAATAGGCAAACCTTCCCTACCAAACCTTCCCCTATGTCACTTCCAAACATATTTAAAAGAATAGGACCCAGAACAGACCCTTGGGGCACACCGCTTGTAACCTGACTCTGCTCAGAATACTCGCCGTTAACAATAACTCTCTGATGTCTACGCTTCAGCCAGCTGCAAATCCATTGAACTATCCAGGGATTAAGTCCAATCTTCACTAATTTATCTATCAGCTCTTTATGTGGAACCGTATCAAAGGCTTTGCTGAAGTCCAGGTAGGCAATATCCACGGCACCACCTTCATCCAACACCTTTGTGACATAGTCAAAGAAATCAATGAGATTAGTCTGACATGATTTGCCTTCAGTAAAGCCATGCTGATTTGGGTCCAATAAGTTATTGTTTTTTTATCTTTTTTCATTTCTCTGCAAGGAAATATGGAGGCATTTTTGCCAAAGTAGGCTTCTCACATTACATTAAAAAATATTTAAATTCTCCTATGTAAACAGCTTTCATATGTCACTTCTATAAAAAAAATTAATGGTAACTTCTTGCAGGATGAAAAGCACAATATAAAACCACTGATAAATGTGATCGATCAGGGGTGTCAAACTGGTGGTCAGCAGCCTGGATGTTTCGCACACAGGTCACGCCTACCAGGGGTGAAATACAGCCGGCCCTACCCGGCTTGCGAGAGCTGGCAGCGTTGGTGGCAGGTCGTTTGGCGAGCCGGTAGTGCCGGAAACCGGGATGTTTCTGGACTACCCGGAGGCCGCGAGAAGAAGGGCAGCCTATAAATCTAATACAAATAAATACAGTGATACCTCGTCTTACAAATGGCTCTTCATACTAACTTTTCGTGATACGAACCTGGGGTTTAAGATTTGTTTGCCTCATCTTAAGAACCATTTTTGTCTTATGAACCCAAGCCCGAGTGCGTGGGTTCTCTTACTGCGCGTGCGCTTGCTTACTGCCGCAGGGATTCCCCTGCCTTGTGACTGTCACCGCCAGGATTTCCCATTCACTTCCAACCCCCGCTGGGATTTCCTGCCTCCGGACGTGCATAAGAAGACAAGCCAGCCGGTGGGGAGGGGGGCTGAGAGAGAGGAAAGCCACCGCCAACGAAGCCCTTGGGGAGATGTCCAGCTGGGGGTCCGGAGTCGCCCCTCCTCAGCACCCCCAAGCCGGCTACAAAGCGAGCGAGAGAGAGGAGAGGGGAGCCCTTCAGCATGGGAAGGAAGAGGAAGCAGGTAGCAGCAGCAGCAGCTGCCTTTCGGTCAAAGGAGCGGGAGGTTCCCCCTCTCACCCGCCTGGGTTTCTCTTTCTGGCACAGTGTATGCGAAGCAGCCTTGCACCAGGTGTATGGGAGGTGCGTGCTCCTCCTCGACCCATCAGAGTCTGTTAAAGTTTTGGATATTTTTGATTCCCCTCCCCTCACCCTCTTACTTGGGTAGCAACTGTCCTTCTCCTCTTCTTCCTCCTCCTCCTCCCACTCAAATTCCGAGCTTTTATTTCTTTCCTAATGGGTTTGCATGCATTATTTGCATTTACATTGATTCCTATGGGAAAAAATGCTTCTACTTATAAACTTTTCTACTTAAGAACATGGTCACGGAACGAATTAAGTTCTTAAGTAGAAGTACCACTGTACATTTATATTACTACTACTACTACCACTACCACTACTACTACTACTACTACTATTTATTTATTGATTGATTGGATTTGTATGCCGCCCCTCTCCGTAGACTCGGGGCGCCTAACACCAATGATAAAAACAGCATGTAACAATCCAATTAATAAAACAACTAAAAACCCTTATTATAAAACCAAATATACACACAAACATACCATGCATAACTTGTAATGGCCTAGGGGGAAGGAATATCTTAACTCCCCCATGCCTGGTGGCATAAGTGAGTCTTGAGTAGTTTACGAAAGACAGGGAAGGTGGGGGCAATTCTAATCTCCGGGGGAGTTGGTTCCAGAGGGACCATTTTTGTCCTGGTATTTTTATATATTTTGACCAGCTCATGATGCCAACCATACCTAATACTCCTGCTTCCTATTTTCCTCACAAAACATCCCTGTGAGAAATTGAATTTTTATTTTTTAGTTGTCTAGGCTCCAATGTTTTTGGAGTGTGGCCTCTGGCAAGCACTCAGATACAGGCACACGCACACAGATATACAAGAATATGACATGCATCTATTTATGGAGTGGGGATAATCCAGAATTGGCTTTTTTTGATGGATCTATCAGGCATTGCAACTAATGCAATGGGAGAAATGTGTATCTTATGTGTGAATATCTCTATCTATTCTATAGGAAACCAGGGTATCTACGAGACCGCCTTCTGCCGCACGAATCCCAGCGACCGGTTAGGTCCCACAGAGTGGGCCTTCTCCAGGTCCCGTCAACAAAGCAATGTTGTTTGGCGGGGCCCAGGGGAAGAGCCTTCTCTGTGGTGGCCCCGGCCCTCTGGAACCAACTCCCCCCAGAGATTAGAATTGCCCCCACCCTCCTTGCCTTTCGTAAACTCCTTAAAACCCACCTCTGTCGTCAAGCGTGGGGGAACTAAGACATCTCCCCCTGCCTACGTAGTTCTAGTACACGATATGACTGTATGTATGTTTGTTATATTGGGGTTTCTTGCTTTTAGATTTTAAATGTGTAATTGTTATCTTAGATTTTTTAATTATTAGATTTGTTAATATATATTGTTTTTGTTGTTGTTGTGAGCCGCCCCGAGTCTGTGGAGGGGGTGGCATACAAATCTAATAAATCAAATCAAATCAAATCAAATAAAAGTAGCTATTTTCAAAGGTAAATAGCATCTTCACAGAGGATGTTAAATACATACCAGGTCAATGTTCTGCATTATATCCTGGAAAGAGGGGTGAGTTCGAAATTGCTCAAAGAGATCCCGTTTATATAGCAAGGCATACACTAAATTAGGGTTATGATGGAGGGAATTTGTTAAGCAGGAGTTGATTATTTCCAACATCATTCGAATGACTTCTTCAATCACATTCAAATCCTGGGCCTAAAAGAAAGAAACAAAGATATTTCTAGTCAGGACAGGTATTAACAAGCATGGAACAGAACCCTCCATTACTTTTTCCCTAGGTTATTAGAAACATAGAAGACTGACGGCAGAAAAAGACCTCATGGTCCATCTAGTCTGCCCTTATACTATTTTCTGTATTTTATCTTAGGATGGATATATGTTTATCCCAGGCATGTTTCAATTCAGTTACTGTGGATTTACCAACCACGTCTGCTGGAAGTTTGTTCCAAGGATCTACTACTCTTTCAGTCAAATAATATTTTATCACGTTGCTTTTGATCCTTCAGATTGTGTCCCCTTGTTCTTGTGTTCCCTTTCCTATGAAAAACACTTCCCTCCTGAACCTTATTTAACCCTTTAACATATTTAAATGTTTCGATCATGTCCCCCCTTTCCCTTCTGTCCTCCAGACTATACAGATTGAGTTCATGAACTCTTTCCTGATACGTTTTATGCTTAAGACCTTCCACCATTCTTGTAGCCCGTCTTTGGACCCATTCAATTTTGTCAATATCTTTTTGTAGGTGAGGTCTCCAGAACTGAACACAGTATTCCAAATGTGGTCTCACCAGCGCTCTATATAAGGGAATCACAATCTCCCTCTTCCTGCTTGTTATACCTCTAGCTATGCAGCCAAGCATCCTACTAGCTTTTCCTACCGCCCGACCACACTGCTCACCCATTTTGAGACTGTCAGAAATCACTACCCCTAATTGTTCAAGAAACAATTACGGCAATCAAACTTTTTAGCAAATCAAATAATTTGGATGAAATATATAACACTTTTATTTATTTCCACATTTGATTCTCAGCAAAATTAATTTGCCTGACGATTTAAATAGAAAACCATCCATTTCAAAAGGTTCGACAGACTGAGTGATTTTGTTATTTTTAAAAATGTAAATAATTGTGACTAAATTATATAGCTTTAAACGCAACAAATACATGTGAACTCGATCAAACTGTACAGTTTTGGGGAAATTATCAGGATTTTCTTGATAAGGACCCAGAAACAATCCCAATGTAATTGTATTTTATTATTTTACACCAACTGTACTAAGGGTCCTTCAGCAGTCTGAATACTAAATAAATAATAAAACCGCTATGGAAAAATAAGCTGATTCTGGCTTTAAATGCCCAGGAAGGGTAGCAATGGGGTTAAAAACTGGCAATGGCAAACCACATCTGAAATCTTGACACCCGCTTTGCCAACCCATCGCCTTCGGACGCTGCGAGGTTTGGCAGTCGGAAGTTCGCAGCTAGTTTTTTCTCATCATTCCTATCACCCATTTCTTCCCAATTCCATAATTTGTTGCTTGTATCCTTAAGATTTTTATTAATATTTTTTCCACGTTGCTTATTTGAAAATATTTACAGACCCCTCACATTTATTTATTATTAGATTTGTATGCCGCCCCTCTCCACATCCCGGACATAAACAGTTTCAAATCCTACCCTCAAAACATCGTTATAGAACACTGCACACCAAGACAACTAGACACAAGAACAGTTTCCCCCCCGAATGCCATCACTCTGCTAAACAAATAATTCCCTCAACACTATCAAACTATCTACTAAGTCTGCACTACTATTATTACTATTTTTTCTCATCATTCCTATCACACATTTCCTTTCCTCCCACTTATGACTGTAACTAGTTGCTTGTATCCTTAAGATTTTTATTAATATGGATTGTTTCTTCATTGCTTATTTGACCCCTATGACAATCATTAAGTGTTGTACCTCACAATTCTTGACAAATGTATATTTTCTTTTTTATATACACTGAGAACATATGCACCAAAGAAAAATTCCTTGTGTGTCCAATCATACATGGCCAATAAAGAACTCCTATTCTATTCTATTCTATTCTAGAAACATAGAAGTCTGACGGCAGAAAAAGACCTCATGGTCCATCTAGTCTGCCCTTATACTATTTTCTGTATTTTATCTTAGGATGGATCTATGTTTATCCCAGGCGTATTTAAATTCAGTTACTGTGGATTTATCTACCACGTCTGCTGGAAGTTTATTCCAAGGATCTACTACTCTTTCAGTAAAATAATATTTTCTCATGTTGCTTTTGATCTTTCCCCCAACTAACTTCAGATTGTGTCCCCTTGTTCTTGTGTTCACTTTCCTATTTGTTTTCTATTCTATTCTATTCTATTCTATTCCATTCTATTCTCACCCATCCCAGGAGTCCCCACACAGCCTGTTTGGGATGCAGGAAAGTGCAGACCGCGCACATAGGCTCGGGGAGGGTGAAAAACGGGCCTACTGGAAGTTCAGGAAGGCTGAAAATGGGCCTCCAGAAGGCCTCTGGAGCCTGGAGAGGCCGTTTTTGCCCTCTTGGAGTCTCAAGGAAAGCTTCACGAGCCAGGAAACCAGGGCAGGAGGCTGACTAGGCCACACCTACCATGGCCACACTCACCCAGCACCCAGACAGGGAACCCCCTCACTAAAATTTTTGAAGTCCACTCCTGTGAAATATTATCCACAAAGATAAAATATTACCTTCTTTGTCTTAAACTGTCAATACAAAGCCGAGACAACTCTGACTATGACATGGCATTAGCGCAGATATAAACCATGTTATAAAAACATTTCACCATGACTAAAAATGTTTGATTTTTCTTGTCCAGTAACTTTTGTGCCCAGCTGCAAAACAACTAAAGTACGGAACTGGGATTCCTCCCCAAGACAGAAGCTTAAATAAGGAAAGGTTTTAGCAATTATCCTTCAATGCAACAGCTGCTCTCCATGTGAAAAAGTTATTTTATTAGCCCAGCTAAGCGCTTTTGTACACCATAGCTTAGACTTCGGAAAGAATTGCAAACATTCCCCTTGTATAAACTTTCACTTGGTTTCTAATTCTGAAATAGTAATAATACTATCCAAGTACTCTTTGGGTGGGTCTTAGATGCCATCCCACCACAATTTGGGTGACAAATTCTATAATATCAAAGATCTTTACAAAAGAAAATTATCTAGAAGATACAAAGGAAAGTGTGTGTGTGTGTGAGAGAGAGAGAGAGAGAGAGAGAGGAGGGAGGGAGATGAGGGAAAGAAAGGAAGGGAGGAAGGAAGAAGAAAGAGGAAGGGAGGGAGGGAGGGAAGGAGGAAGGGAAGAGGGAGAGAGAGAGGGAGCGAGGGAAGGTAGGAGGGAAGGAATGAAGGGATGAATGAATGAAGGAAGGAAGGAAGAAGAAAGAGGAAGGGAGGGAGGGAGGGAAGGAGGAAGGGAAGAGGGAGAGAGGGAAGGTAGGAGGGAAGGAATGAAGGGATGAATGAATGAAGGAAGGAAGGAAGGAAGAAGAAAGAGGGAGGGAGGGAAGGAGGAAGGAAAGAGGGAGAGGGAGAGAGGGAAGGTAGGAGGGAAGGAATGAAGGGATGAATGAAGGAAGGAAGGAAGGAAGAAGAAAGAGGAAGGAAGGGAGGGAGGGAAGGAGGAAGGGAAGAGGGAGAGAGAGAGGGAGAGAGGGAAGGTAGGAGGGAAGGAATGAAGGGATGAATGAAGGAAGGAAGGAAGGAAGAAGAAAGAGGAAGGGAGGGAGGGAGGGAGGGAAGGAGGAAGGGAAGAGGGAGAGAGGGAAGGTAGGAGGGAAGGAATGAAGGGATGAATGAATGAATGAATGAATGAATGAAGGAAGGAAGGAAGGAAGGAAGGAAGGAAGGAAGTTGACTGAAGTTAACAATCTGGTATCTACTTCATAAACATAACAAATTCATTGATGATTAAGTAACTTGTGTACAGGATGTTGGGGTAAACAATAGCTACTATAAGCATTTCAACCCTATATATGAGATCACTTAGTTCTAGAAGTGTGTTGCTTTAATCCAACTCCCAGATGTTTGCTACTAACCCAGCTATAAACTGAGCCAAGAGTGATTTGACCAACATGGTTAGCGCACTGATATAATCTGGACAAGAGTTTCCTGGCTGTAGCTACTACAGTACAGTATTTGAATTTCTGCTTTATCTAGAAGTATGCTTAGTCTGTGGACCTGATCTTTGAAGGGTAATTAGTGAAGGGCTGCAAAAAAAAAAATACTACCACACTGGGCATGGCTTATTGTGCGGGAGTGGCTTGCTGGCCATATGACTGGGTAGGAGTGGCTTGACAATCATGTGACCATGGGATGGCTTAAAAGTCATGTGACTGGGTGGGAGTGGCTTACTGATCAAGTAGGTGCTTGAACTCTTTGTCAATTGATTAAGTCACATTATTTGAACAGCCACAAAAAGGACAAATGATGGACAGCATTATTTGTTGAGGAGCACAGTAACATTTTAAGGTTTTGAACTAAGCCCACAAGGTTCAGTATGATAACAGATTAGGCAAGTGGCTCAATCTTCTTGAATTGCTATAAAAGTTCAGTCCTAGATAATGATTAAAATTATTAAAGCGTTTATGGGTAAATATATACTATTGAATTATTTCCTATTTTAAAAATAATTAAGGATCATACTAGGGTACTAGAGCAGGAAGGACAATAGAAATACAGTGGTACCTGTATCTAAGAACACCTCTACTTACAAACTTTTCAGGATAAGAACCGGGTGTTAAAGATTTTTTTGCCTCTTCTCAAGAAACATTTTCCATTTACAAACCCGAGCCTCCAAAACTGTAACCGGAAAAGACAGGGAGAAGCCTCCATGGGGCCTCTCTAGGAATCTCCTGGGAGGAAACAGCCGGAAAAGGCAGGGAGAAGCCTCCATGGGGCCTCTCTAGGAATCCCCTGGGAGGAAACAGGGCTGGAAAAGGCGGGGAGAAGCCTCCATGGGGCCTCTCTAGGAATCTCCTGGGAGGAAACAGCCGGAAAAGGCAGGGAGAAGCCTCCATGGGGCCTCTCTAGGAATCTCCTGGGAGGAAACAGGGCTGGAAAAGGCGGGGAGAAGCCTCCATGAGGCCTCTCTAGGAATCTCCTGGGAGGAAGCAGGGCCTCCACCCTCTCTGTAGTTTCCCCAATTGCATGCATTATTTGCTTTTACATTGATTCCTATGGGAAAAATTGCTTCTTCTTACAAACCTTTCTACTTAAGATCCTGGTCACGGAACAAATTAAGTTCGTAAGTAGAGATACCACTGTACTATTATGTATTCAATAAATAGTGCATAAACCTACTACCCCCCACTACGTTTCTCCTCTCCCCATGGCAGCAGCAGCCCATCACTGAGGGTAATACCCAGGGGAAGAGCCTTCACTGTGGCGGCCCCGACCCTCTGGAACCAGCTCCCCCCGGGAGATTAGGATTGCCCCCACCCTCCTTGCCTTTCGCAAACTTCTTAAAAACCACCTCTGCTGTCAGGCATGGGGGAACTGAGACATCTCCCCCAGGCTTATAGAGTTTTATGCATGATATGTTTGTGTTGTATGTTTTTAAAATAATGGGTTTTTAGATATTTTTAAATACAGTATTAGATTTGTTTATTGTGCACTGTTTTATTGTTGCTGTGAGCCGCCCCGAGTCTATGGAGAAGGGCGGCATAAAAATCTAATAAAAAAGCATGGGACAAATGGTACCATTGGTTAAAAAAAAGAAATCACTTAAAAATTATACATCAAGAAAGATGTCCAACTAAAACAACGTGTAAAACCAGTAAACAACGACATGAATCATAATACCAAATTGAAATGATAAAATGAACTACAAAGAAACTGAATGAATAAATTCATAAATCACTGATAAATGATGGCACTAGCAACTACGTCAAATACATATGGATAAAACTTCAGGAAAATCTATACCACCTATATGCTTAAACCACAGGCCGCAAAACATAGAAGCCCCAGTTCTAACGCTGCCCCCCCCACTCTTTTTACTACTCTTCTCTTGTTCTATTTTTCTATTCGTCCTCCTCTTGTATTTTTTCCCCTTCTATCTAAATCCCTTCCCCTTTCTTTCCCTCTCCTTCCCCAATCATGCATGCTATATAAGTAAACTATAATTGCTAGAATGTACAGTGATACCTCGTCTTACAAACGCCTCATCATACAAACTTTTCGAGATACAAACCCTGGGTTTAAGATTTTTTTTGCCTCTTCTTACAAACTATTTTTTCACCTTACAAACCCACCACCGCCGTTGGGATGCCCCGCCTCTGGACTTCCATTGCCAGCGAAGCACTGGGATTCCTCTGAGGCTCCCCTCCATGGGAAACCCCACCTCTGGACTTCCATGTTTTTGTGATGCTGCAGGGGGATCCCAGCAGTGCAAAAATGGGCGCTTTGCTGGCAATGGAAGTCCAGAGGTGGGGTTTCCCAGCAAGGGGAGCCTCAGTGAAATCGCAGCATCGCAAAAACACAGAGGTCCGGAGGTGGGGTTTTGAGGACTTCGGTGTTTTTTGCAATGCTGCAATTTCACTGATGCTCCCTTCACTGGGAAATCCCACTTCCGGACTTCTGTTGCCAGCGAAGCGCTCATTTTTGCGATGCTGGGATTCCCCTGCTGGGATTCCCTTGCAGCATCGCAAAAACACAGAAGTCCAGAGGTGGGGTTTCCCATGGAAGGGAGCCTCAGGAGAATCCCAGCAGCGCAAAAATAGGCACTTCGGCTGGCAAAATGGGTACATTTTGGGCTTGCACACATTAATCGCTTTTCCATTGATTCCTATGGGAAACATTGTTTCGTCTTACAAACTTTTCACCTTAAGAACCTCGTCCCGGAACCAATTAAGTTTGTAAGACAAGGTATCACTGTACATTATATATATTCCCTTTATTTTTCTGTACCGTTTTTAATGTATATAACCAATAAATGTATTTTTTTAAAAAAAATACAAATCTAATAAATTGAATTGAATTGAATTCAAGTTGCCAAAGCTGAGAAAAACTCATCTAAAGCTTCACCCAGCCAATTATTGCTGCATGGCACCAATATTTCTTTTCTTTAAAAAAAAAAAAAAAAGGAAAACTTGAATTAAAAAGCACCAGAAAGTTTGCTTTATTTGTTTGGGGTTACTAGGGGAGAAACATACGCATGTCGTTTATCATAATTCTAGGAAGTTTTCAAAAGCACCGCTTGAATTTCCTGTGTTTTCAATAACAACAACAACAACAACAAGGTAAAGTCTTCAGTAAAATTTATGTGGGGGAGGGAGAAAGGGAAATGCGTAAGTGAGCTGCATTTTAAATGTAAGGTATCATCTGTCTTCCTAGGCAATTTTTCAGTGGCAGTTCCGCTGCTTTATGTAGTGAAAATTATTCATATGTACATAAAACCGTTTCCACACAAATTACGCTATTTGCAGGATAAACAACGCACTGTATTAAAAGGACAATTATCCCTTCAGAGCTAACCGGCTTTGCAACTTGAGGATTAATTCGAAGGAGGTACACTACAGCATCTCTTGCGATGATCCCTACGCCAAGTCTGAATAGTGAAGCTATTCTTTCTAATATGTTTGTGAGTGACATAGGGGAAGGTTTGGTAGGGAAGGTTTGCCTATTTGCCGATGACTCTAAAGTGTGCAATAGGGTTGATATTCCTGGAGGGGTCTGTGATATGGTAAATGATTTAGCTTTACTAGATAAATGGTCAAAGCCATGGAAACTGCAGTTTAATGTTTCCAAATGTAAAATAATGCACTTGGGGAAAAGGAATCCTCAATCTGAGTATTGCATTGGCAGTTCTGTGTTAGCAAAAACTTCAGAAGAGAAGGATTTAGGGGTAGTGATTTCTGACAGTCTCAAAATGGGTGAACAGTGCAGTCAGGCGGTAGGGAAAGCAAGTAAGATGCTTGACTGCATAGCTAGAGGTATAACAAGCAGGAAGAGGGAGATTGTGATTCCCTTATATAGAGCGCTGGTGAGACCATATTTGGAATACTGTGTTCAGTTCTGGAGACCTCACCTACAAAAAGATATTGACAAAATTGAACGGGTCCAAAGACGGGCTACAAGAATGGTGGAAGGTCTTAAGCATAAAACGTATCAGGAAAGACTTAATGAACTCAATCTGTATAGTCTGGAGGACAGAAGGAAAAGGGGGGACATGATCGAAACATTTAAATATGTTAAAGGGTTAAATAAGGTTCAGGAGGGAAGTGTTTTTAATAGGAAAGTGAACACAAGAACAAGGGGACAAAATCTGAAGTTAGTTGGGGGAAAGATCAAAAGCAATGTGAGAAAATATTATTTCACTGAAAGAGTAGTAGATCCTTGGAACAAACTTCCAGCAGACGTGGTTGGTAAATCCACAGTAACTGAATTTAAACATGCCTGGGATAAACATATATCCATTGTAAGATAAAATACAGGAAATAGTATAAGGGCAGACTAGATGAACCATGAGGTCTTTTTCTGCCGTCAGTCTTCTATGTTTCTATATCGTTAAAATGTGTATCTTTGAGGCCAGTCTGGGATTGTGTTTGCGAGGAAAAAAAAGGAAGGATTTTATAAAGAAAGAAATATAAAGCGCTCTCTTCATTACAGTGCTTAGGTCAACATAAGCAGAAATACCCGCCAGGCAATGTCCTGATATGCTACTATGTCAGGGGAAGGATATTAAGGCAATTCATCTTAAAAGCAAATAGGAGCTCAACTCTTTCAAGACAAATGTTTATTTAGTGCAATTGGATGTTTCCCACTACTGTATCTCATTCTTGGGAAGCCTGCAGGCAAGGGGAAGGCAGAAACCACCTCCTGGTGCTTCCCAGCAACTGATACTCAGTGGTGAATCTTTCCATAGAAAAGTCATTTAGGGCAGACTTGTGGACTTCAACTCCCAGAATTCCTGAGCCAGCTGGCTCTGGAATTCTGGGAGTTGAAGTTTATTATTTATTAATTTATTCATTAGATTTGTATGCCGCCCCTCTCCGTAGACTCGGGGCGGCTCACAACATATAATAAAACAATTCACAACAAATCTAATAAATTTTAAAAAATAAAAAAAACCCCATTATTAAACCAGACATACACACAGACATACCATACATAAATTGTATAGGCCCGGGGGAGGGGGGGGGGAATGCCTCAATTCCCCCATGCCTGACGGCAGAGGTGAGTTTTAAGGAGTTTACGGAAGGCAAGGAGGATGGGGGCAGTTCTAATCTCCGGGGGGAGCTGGTTCCAGAGGGTCGGGGCCGCCACAGAGAAGGCTCTTCCCCTGGGTCCCGCCAGCCGACATTGTTTAGTCGACGGGACCCGGAGAAGGCCAACTCTGTGGGACCTAATCGGTCGCTGGGATTCGTGCTGCAGAAGGCGGTCCCGGAGTCCACAAGTCATCAAAGGGTCATGGTTCCCTACCCCTGATTTAAGGGCAGGGGTGGGCAGCAGGCAGGACGGGGTGGAACGCAGTTCCACCGGCAGAAATGAAGATGCGTGCGCAGCTCCAGCTGATCGGCGGCTGTCACCTCCTGGATTACTGGTCTTTTTCCTGCTGCTGCCGCTGCTACTATGCTCCTTGCTTTTTTCCTCTTTCCTCCTTCCTGGCCTCGGATGAGCTTCCCTCTCTCCTGCCCGGCTCCCCTCCAGCCTCACACGGCCACCTCCTGCCTGAGTTGCAAGCAGAAGGCGTGGGTGGAAGTGGCACTGGAAGCATTTATGCTTCTGGCAGCACCCGTTCACCTAACTACTCAGCCTGAGGCGGGGGGAGCAACCCAGGATGGAGAGCGCGGGAAACACAAATTGTCACCCTAGCAAACGACATTGGTAAGTTTGTAAGTCTTAACAGTTCACTTGAACGATGATGATCGTTAAAGCCACTCCACCTGGTCACATGGCTGGCAAGCCACTCCTACACAGTCGCGTGACCATTAAGCCACACCCACAAAATGCCACACCCACAGTATGGCAGTAAAATTTTTGGCTGCCCATTACTGTTTAAGGGGATATGACATCAAGTCTTCCACTGTATGAGGACCATAGCAGTAGCTGGTTGCTATCAGTACAGACTACGCCATTGCTCCGGTAATACGCTTGTTTTCATTGCTACTCCCTCCGAAGATTTTGTCAGCACTAACCAGTGGATGAAATAATGTGCTAAAGCTGACGAAATTAAGGAAACTCCAGATCGTGCAGAATGTGTCCGCACGAGCAGTCATGGGTCTTCCCAGATATGCCCATGTTTCGTCAACAGTCTATGGCCTGCATTGGTTGCCGATTAGTTTCTGGACACAATTCAAAGTGTTGGTGGTGATCTACAAAGCCCTACACGGAATCGGACCAGAATACCTACAGGGCTGCCTTCTGCCGCATAAATCCCAGCGGCCGATTATGTCCCACAGAGTTGGCCTTCTTCAGGTCCTGGCAGGGCCTAGGGGAAGAGCCTTCCCTGTGGAGGCCCCAGCCCTCTGGAATCAACTCCCTCTGGAGATTCGAACTGCTCCCACACTCCTCGCCTTCCGCAAGAACCTTAAGACTTATCTATGTCACAAGGCATGGAGTAACTAGTGTATCCCCCCCCCCGACCATTGAAAGTTATGTGTGGTTATGATAGTGTATTATCAATTTTTTTTAAGGTAATGGGTTTTAGTTACAGTTTTTAATTATTAGATTTGTTTCTGTATTGTTCTATTGTTGTTGTGCACTGCCCCGAGTCTTCAGAGAGGGGAGGCATACAAGTCTAATAAATTATTATTATTATTATTATTATTATTATTATTATTATTATTATTATTAATTATTACGGATGCTAGACATATCCCCCTCCCACCCTGTTTTCCTCCCCTCAAGCTAAGGTGCGTGTTATACTCCGGTGCATCTCATACTCCGATAAATATGGTACATAATGTGTAACAAAGTTCCACATTTTTCCTCTATCATCTCTACAGTTTTGAGTGTGTTCAGTTCAAAATGATTTTGGCCGGACCACAGAGCCAGTTATCCAACTTCCCGTCTGTACGCAGATTCGTCATCATCTCAAATGAGATCATCATCATCATCATTTCTAAATAGAATCTGATCCACATATGCAAGATGGGATCCTGTAGCCACAATCCTCTGCACTTCTATTCTACTAGTTTTTCTCATCATTCCTATCACCCATTTCCTCCCATGTTGACTGTATGACTGTAACTTGTTGCTTATATCCTAAGATTTTTATTCATATTGCTTCTTCATGGCTTATTTGACCCCTATGACAATCATTAAGTGTCGTACCACATGATTCTTGACAAATGTATATTTTATTTTATGTACGCTGAGAGCATATTCACCAAGACAAATTCCTTGTGTGTCCAATCACACTTGGCCAATAAAATTCTATTCTATTCTAGTGATTCCTCACTGTGGAAAACTGCTCTTCCAGATCCGTCAATTGGTAAATCCACTGAATTTAACTGAATTGAAACATGCCTGGGATAAACATATATCCATCCTAAGATAAAATACAGGAAATAGTATAAGGGCAGACTAGATGGACCATGAGATGTTTTTCTGCCGTCAATCTTCTATGTGTCTATGTCACGCATCCTGTTTATGTACTTTCTCTAGTTATGAAAATGATTTTATTTCAGTAGGCCTTCGGCAATTGATTTTTAGTATTGTTATGATTGTATAGGATTTGGGTTGCCATTTTCCTGTCAGCTGTCAACTGCTTTTATTATTATTATTATTATTATTATTATCATTATTATTATTAATATTTATTAGATTTGTATGCCGCCCCTCTCCGAAGGCTCGGGGCGGCTCACAACAGTAATAGAAACAATATAACAGTGAAACAAATCTAATATTAAAATAAAACATATCTAAAATCCCAGCAATTTAAAACCATACAACACATACATACCAAACATAAAATATAAAAGCCTGGGGAAGGATGTCTCAGTTCCCCCATGCCTGGCGATAAAGGTAGGTCTTGAGTTATTTGCAAAAGACAAGGAGGGTGGGGGTCGTTCTAATCTCTGGGGGGAGTTGATTCCAGAGGGCCGGGGCCGCCACAGAGAAGGCTCTTCCTCTGGGGCCTGCCAAACGACATTGTTTGGTCGATGGGACCCAGAGAAGGCCAACTCTGTGGGACCTTATCGGCCACTGAGATTCGTGCGGTAGAAGTCAGTTCCGGAGGTATTCTTGAAGTCTTTGAAGCTGGGTGGGATGTAAATCCATGTTCACAGAGATTAATACTACGGAAAAGAAATGATTTATTTGCTGGAATTCACTATGTAAGCCATTTCCATTTTCAACGACTCAAAAAAACCCCCAAACCCCAACAACCCTAAACTAAACTACCACAGGGAAAATTTTTAAGGCGATAAGTAGAAATGGAAAAATACAAAATGGCATTTTGGAAGCGTGGATCAGTTTGCGGCACTAACTGAAGGAGGAAAGACGCATGACAAAAGTTAAGTATTTTTTTTAAAAAATCCGAAATGGATTACAAACGTGAACATCCCTCTTCAGATACCATAATGTCATCTCTGTTGGCTGGAGAAGATAGGTTTGTACTCAAAATATTTGGACTGGTTGGGAAAGATTTCTGTAAACATTAATGAAGTAGAAAATTACATAAATGAGGAGGCAGGGGGGAAAAAGCAAGAGTTTAAGAATTTAACCTCATCCATGCATACTCAAGGGTAAACTACTACTCACGCAACAAACTACCCTACTCCTCCAGACTTCAATTACTATGTTTAGAAAATTTACAGCTACACCTTGCCTCCGAACTGATTTAACTGTTGTTCATAAAATCATACATCACAATGTACTCCCTGTTAGCGACTACTTCACCTTCAACAACAACAACAACAACACAAGAACACGCAATAGATACAAACTAAATGTAAATCGCTCCAAACTAGACTGCAGAAAATACGATTTCAGCAATAGAGTGGTCACCGCCTGGAATTCATTACCGGACTCTGTTGTTTCTTCCCCCAATCCCAAAAATCTTCAACCTTACATTATCTACAATAGACCTCTCCCCTTTTCTAAGAGGTCTGTACGGGGCGTGTATAAGTGCACCTTTGTGCCTACCGTTCCTGTCCTAATGTCTTTGTTATCTTTTCTATTTCTACTTTCTACTTATATTATGTTAAACATACTACAATACAATACTATATTTGTATGACAAATTAAACAAACAAACAAACAAACAAAGAAACAAACTGTACTACTAGGTGGATCTGAAGCTATGGTCCCAATAGAGGAGGGAAAAGTTCTTGGTAAAAACATAGAAACATAGAAGTCTGTCGGCAGAAAAAGACCTCCTGGTCCATCTAGTCTGCCCTTATACTATTTTCTGTATTTTATCTTAGGATGGATATATGTTTATCCCAGGCATGTTTAAATTCAGTTACTGTGGATTTATCTACCATGTCTGCTGGAAGTTTGGAGCAATGGAAACCTGAAGGCCATCTTTTCTAGGATTTTTTTTTAAACACCCCTCCCCCGGTTTGTGGGGGGTTTCCTAGTTTTTTTTCTTCTGTGTATGCGCAGAAGCCGAGTTTCCAGCACTGCGCATGTGTTGTCGCCATCTTGTTTTTGACTTTTTTTTTAAAATTGGCACTGCGCATGCGTAGGAGGAATCAAACCGGAAGGCTTTTCTCCTGGGTCCCGCCAAATAACATTGCTTAGCCGACGGGACCCGGAGAATGCCAACTGTGTGGGACCTAACCGATCGCTGGGATTCGTGCGGCAGAAGGCGGTCCCGGAGATATTCTGGTCCGATGCCATGAAGGGCTTTATAGGTCATAACCAACACTTTGAATTGTGACCGGAAATTGATCGGCAACCAATGCAGACTGCGGAGTGTTGGTGTTATTGTTAGGTGAATCTGGCTTCCCACCGACTTTGCTTGCCAGGAAGTCGCAAAAGGGGATCACATGACCCTGGGACATTGCAACGGTTACAAATACGAGACAGTTGCAAAGCAACTAAATTTTGGCCAGGTGACCATCGAGATGCTGGTCATAAGTGTGAAAAGTAGTCATAAGTCCCTTTTTTCAGAGCTGTTGTAACTCCAAACAGTCACTAAATAAATTGTTGTAAATTAAAAACTACCTCTACTGAGAAATATTGTTAAAATCATAACTGGGAATGTAATAATTATGCTGGCTGTCCATAATAAATATGAATATGTTAACTGAAAGTGTAGAATTGACTTTTTAACTATGTTTCACAGGTAGAACCTAAAGAAGACATTAATAATAATTTAGCATGATTCACCATGATGTGCTATTATTGTTACTCATGTAGAGACAACAAATTCTGGATTTGTCCCTTAATGCAAAAGATACAAACAGGAAGAAACAGATAGGATAACTTCTGAGAACTTTGAGAACAGGCACATCATACCATTGTCTGAAAGCAAGCGTTGTTTGTGACATTCCCTATTATTTTTATAGTTTATTCTCTTCAATGCTGGATAAGAATTCTGATAAACATAAACATTTTTGACGCCATTTGGCTTCCTGTCTCCTAGACTGAGAGCAAGGACTGGAAAGGGACGCACCGAAAATTATAAAAAATAATAAATCCCGAAGGAAGGATATAAGACTCATTCCAAAGGCCTCTTGGGAAAGTATATAACCCTGTTGGCTGCTATGGAAAGCAAAAATAGCGGTAGACTAAATAAGAATCGGAAGAATCTATCAATTCTAAGCTTGATTTTATTTATTCATTCATTCATTCATTCATTTGATTTGATTTGATTTGTATGCCGCCCCTCTCCGAAGACTCGGGGCGGCTAACAACAATAAAGAAAACAATGTAACAAATCTAATATTAAAAAAATAATCTAAAAAACCCCAATTTAAGAGACCAATCATACCAACAAGCATACCATATATAAATTCTATAAGCCTAGGGGGAAGGGAAAAAATTTCAATTCCCCCATGCCTGACGACAGAGGTGGGTTTTAAGGAGCTTGCGAAAGGCAAGGAGGGTGAGGGCAACTCTGATATCTGGGGGGAGCTGGTTCCAGAGGGTCGGGGCCGCCACAGAGAAGGCTCTTCTCCTGGGTCCCGCCAAATGACATTGTTTAGTCGACGGGACCCGGAGAAGGCCAACTCTGTGGGACCTGACCGGTCGCTGGGTAACTACATAAACTGAGCTTGTTAGTTGCGAAGTCATGTCTGACATGGGTGAGTTTTAACTTACTCGCTGTCAGTTCACTTTATCCCACGCTACATGGCTGTGCCTTGTGGCCCCAAGTCAGCCAAAATTTTTACTGCCACACTGTGGGTGTGGCTTGATGGTCATGTGACTGGGTAGGAGTGGCTTGCCTGCCATGTGACCATGTGGGAGTGGCTTGAACGATCATCATAGTTCAAGTGAACTGTTAAGTCCTCGACTTACAACCTAACCAGTGTCACTCTCTGGGGCGACAATTTGCTTCGTGTTTCCCGTGCTCTCCTTCCCGGGTCACGCTCTGCCTCAGGCTGGGTAGCTAGGTGAACAGGTGCCAATCAGCTGTTACGAAAAGGGGGGGGGAGAAATGGGCCCACTGCAACACCTGTTGGTGCTGGTCTCCTTGCCGCTTTCCGAGGAGGAGGAAGAGGATGGGAGGGAGGATGGGCAGCTAAAGTTGGGCACACAACTTCATTTCCGGCGGTGAAATCCAGTGATGGTGAACCTATGGCACGAGTGCCACAGGAGGCATGCGGAGCCATATCTGAGGGCATGCGAGGCATTGTCCTATGTCAGCTCCAGTGTGCACGCGTGCACTGGCAGCTGACTTCCGGCCTTCTTTTTGGCTACTTTCGCTCTTCCTGGCAAAAAACGGGCCCATTTGGTTGTATTTTGCTCTCCTCAGGCTTCAAGAGACTTTCCTAAATCCTGGGAACGGCAAAAAAAAAAAAAAAAAGCCCAACTGCCCAACTGGAAGTTTATTTCCAAACTTTCAGTTGGCCGTTTGGGCCATTTTTCACCATTCCCAGGCTTCAGGAAGCTTTCCTGAAGTTATTTATTTATTAGATTTGTATTTATTTATTTATTTATTTATTTATTTGATTTATATGCTGCCCCTCTCCGTAGACTCGGGGTGGCTAACAACAACAATTAAAACAGCATATAACAAATCTAATATTTAAAATAACTAAAAAAAACCTTACGAAAGGCAAGGAGGGTAGGGGCAATTCTGATCTCTGGAGGGAGCTGGTTCCAGAGGGCCGGGGCCGCCACAGAGAAGGCTTTTCCACTGGGTCCTGCCAATCGACATTGCTTTGTCGACGGGACCCGGAGAAGGCCAACTCTGCGGAACCTAACTGGTCGCTGTGATTCGTGCGGCAGAATCCTGGGAAGAGCGAAAAACTGTGCTTCATTAAGTCCAGGGTCAACACAGCCATCTACCAGGAGATTTTGGAGCACTTCATGCTTCCTTCCACAGACGAGCTTTATGGGGATGGCGACTTCAATTTTACACCAGGACTTGGCACATGCCAACACTGCCCAAAGCACCAAAACCTGGTTCAATGACCGTGGGATTACTGTGCTTGATTGGCCAGCAAACTCGTCTGACCTGAACCTCATAGAGAATCCATGGGGCATTGCCAAGGAAAAGATGAGAGACATGACACGGAACAATGCAGAAGAGCTGAAGGCCGCTATTGAAGCATCTGGTCATGAAAGACACCTCAGCAGTGCCACAGACTGATAGCTGCCATGCCACGCCGCATTGAGGCAGTAATTGCTGCAAAAGGGGGCCAAAGCAAGTACTGAGCACATATGCATGGTTATAATTTTTAGAGGTCCAATATTGTTTTATGTACAATCCTTGTTTTATTGATCACATGTAATATTCTAATTTTTCTGAGATGGTGGATTTGGGGTTTTCATGAGCTGCACCCCATCATCTACGGAGTCTATGGAGAGGGGCGGCATACAAATCCAATAAATTATTATTATTATTATTATTATTATTATCATCATCATCATCATCACAATTATGACAAATCACGGCTTGAACTATTTATTTATTGATTGATTGATTGATTGGATTTATATGCCGCCCCTCTCTGAAGACTCGGGGTGGCTAACAACAATCATAAAACAGCGTACAATAATAATCCAATACTAAAAACGATTAAAAACCCACTTAATATAAAAAACCAAACATACATACAGACATACCATGCATAAAATTGTAAAGGCCTAGGGGGAGAGGCCTATCGTATCTTGCATGTAACGAGTCGCTCTCATCATTATGTTTCATCTTTTAACCTGAAATAAATGAACTTTTGCACGATATTCTACGTTTTTGAGTTTCACCTGTATACATTGCAACTGGAAAACCATAGCCTTGAATGTAAGCACTTTTGTTGGCATATCTTACTTTCAATAGTATCAATCCAAACCACATTAAAATAGAGCAACCGGTTCCTGCCACATCTTATAAAGATCACATTTATGCCAGAACCTACAAGCTTTTGTAACAGTCCTATATAGTAAGAAACATAGAATTGTTGAGTTGGAAAGGAATATTTAGGTCACTGAATCCAATACCCAGCTCAGGGCAGGAATCCAAATTAAATCATCCGTGACAGATGGCTGTCTGGCCTCCCACATTCTGGGAAGGGGGGACCAACACTTTTCTAGGTTACAGCATTTAAATTGTTGTCCCCTGCTGAGGGTAAAATCTTCTTACTATGAAGAAGGCTTGAAATACTCAGGTGGGAATGTTTGATTCTCATCTTACAAAAACTCTTTCTAGAAGTATATTTCTAGAACTCGGAAAGGTAAGAATGCTAGTATTTAAATTCTGGGATGAAATATATATATATTTATATATGTGTGATATATATGTGTGTGATATATATATATGTTATACACACACACACACACACACACACACACACATATATATATGTCAAAAAAAATTTTAGCTGGAATTTTAAAATTAAGGGAGACTAGGATGGTCCCATTTCGGTCCCATACTGTATATATGTCACATGTTTTTTCTGCTGAATTTGAAAATTAAAATTATAAAATTAAAATTATACTGTATATATATATATACAGTATATGAGATATATATATGTGTGTGTGTATAATCATACATACATATACACACGCATGCACGCACACATACATACATATAAAGAATTGTCCTAAAAATGTGAGTTCCAGGATGGCAAAGCCATCCTGATCTACGGAATGTAAAAAGGGCCATAAAAGCATTATGAAGCGGTATATAAGTCTAAATACTAAATGCTATTCCTTCCTTCCTTCCTTCCTTCCTTCCTTCCTTCCTTCCTTCCTTCCTTCCTTCCTTCGTAGCGCAGTGGTTAAAGTGCAGAATTACTGCTAGCTATAATTCAGCAGTTCAAATCTCACCACCAGGCTCAAGGTTGACTCAGCCTTCCATCCTTCCCAGGTGGGTAAAATGAGGACCCAGATAGTTGGGCGCAATAGGCTGATTCTGTAAACCGCTTAGAGAGGGCTGTAAAAGCACTATGTAGCGGTATATAAGTCTAAATATTAGATTTGTTTTACATTGTATTGTTATTCCTGTGAGCCGCCCCGAGTCTGCGGAGAGGGGCGGCATACAAATCTGATTAAACTTAAACTTAAATGCTAAATGCTATTCCTCCTTCTCCTTCCCCTTCCCCCCTTCCTTCCTTCCTTCCTTCCTTCCTTCCTTCCTTCCTTCCTTCCTTCCTTCCTTCCTTCCTTCCGGTGTAGCGCAGTGGTTAGAGTGCAGAATTACTGCTAGCTATAATTCAGCAGTTCAAATCTCACCACCAGGCTCAAGGTTGACTCAGCCTTCCATCCTTCCCAGGTGGGTAAAATGAGGACCCAGATAGTTGGGGGCAATAGGCTGATTCTGTAAACCTCTTAGAGAGGGCTGTAAAAGCACTATGTAGCAGTATATAAGTCTAAATGTTAAATGCTATTCCTTCCTCCCTTCCTCCTTCCTTTCCCTTCCCCCCTTCCTTCCTTCCTTCCTTCCCACAGAAAAGGTGAGCCAAATCAAGCACTTTAAGATGCTGTAATGAGAACAGGCCTGGAAGCTACACTGTCCTACCTTTGTAAATGTTCTTTCAAAAGTGACAACGTTAAGTGTGTAGTTTGCATTCATGAGAGACAAAACCACCACACCATCTTTTTTGCAAATCCACTTTGGAGCCACTTAATTATCATTGAAAGAAATGCTGTCAGCCTGGCCATGATTGCTAGCTCCCAAATTAAAAGTGAGAACTGGAGGCTAAGATTTCTAGAGAATTTTGTTTTTTTAAATTTAGCAGGCCATAAGATGAAAAGTCAACAAAGAAACGAAACACGGTGCAAACAATAACCGCAGCAATAACAACAATAACAAAAAAACTAAATGTTTTGGAATACCACCGCGGTGTAACAGGAGTTCCCCCTGTGATTCAGATACACAAACAAGCCTGAAAAGAACAGTGTGGGAACTGGAAAAACTAACAATCCTGAGGACTTGTTCATTTTCCCCAGGCTGAGGGTGTGTTGGCAAAGATGGCCAAGCTGTGTTTTCTCCCCACTTCTCCTTATGTGAGGAAAAGCAAAAATTAGCGTCAAGGCTTAGAGTTTTGCCCTCAGGCAACCTGGGTTTCAAGTCAACTTAGTTTCTTCAGAAATACAATAGATTATAACAAAATGGACTATCTACTGAAGCAGCAGTTGGTTGGAGATTAACCCTCTCCTTTCCCTCAAATATTTATGGAGCACTTAGGCCAGTGTTTCCCAACCTTGGCAACTTGAAGATATCTGGACTTCAACTCCCAGAATTCCCCAGCCAGCATTTGCTGGCTGGGGAATTCTGGGAGTTGAAGTCCAAATATCTTCTAAGTTGCCAAGGTTGAGAAATACTGACTTGGGCCATATGGATTGCTGCCACTAGGAAAAACAAAACTAAACTTAAAAGACCTATGTTTATTTTCTCAAATTATTAAAGCAGGGGACGGAAAACTTTTGAAGCAAGGCTGTTTAATATATTATCCTGTTCAAGAGCAACAAAAAAATCCTCCTCAATTTGAGTGGCAGAAATCTGAGGCAGCCATTTTGGAATCCGAGTCTGAAAAACCTCAATTTTCCATAAGAGGAAATAGGCAATAAAAATATCAATTTCCTGCCCTTTAATGATATCCAAATTCAATCAACTTCTGGAGCCAGCCACCTCACTTTGCCCAGGAAGCCCAAATCTTGGCTCCTTTTGAGGGGTCTAGGGCAACTCGCTGCAGCCAATTCACAGTAGGGCAATTCAACAGAGATTAGTTCTTTTTATTATTCATCAAAGCATTACAAAAGCTGGTAATCTTTCCTTTTATATAAAGGGTAAATTAATATTTGGTGAAAATGTGGTCAACAAAAATGAAACGAATGGCATGAATTCCACCGTGAATCAAAGCACCCTGTGGGCCGGATCTGGGCCCTGGGCCTTGAGTTTGACAGCAACCCAAAGACCAGCTGGCCGACAGGAGGCACATGCGGAATAGAATAAAATAGAATAAAATAGAATTCCTTATTGGCCAAGTGTGATTGGACACACAAGGAATTTGTCTTTGGTGCGGATGCTCTCAGTGTACATAAAAGAAGAAATACATTTGTCAAGAATCATGAGGAACAACACTTAATGATTGTCATAGGGGTCAAATAAGCAATGAGAAAACAATATTAATAAAAATCTTAAGGATACAAGCAACAAGTTACAGTCATTCAGTCTTGTTCGAGGAAATGGGTAATAGGAATGATGAGAAAAAACTAATAGTAATAGTAGTGCAGACTTAGCAAATAGTTTGACAGTGTTGAGGGAATTATTTGTTATAGAGCTGAGCTGGGGCGATGGCTTGCATGCCCATAGAGAGGACTCTATGTGTCACTTCTGGCATGCATGCATTGCCACCATACAGTGCCCTAAATCTCTACATCATCATTCAGTTAAAAATCTGACTGATGGTCAGACCCAAGTCTCATGCATGGAGTCACTAAGCTCATGCATCTTTATTAAGAACATAAGAACCTAAGAAGAGCCATGCTGAATCAGGCCAAAGCCCATCGAGTCCAGCATTCTGCGTCACACAGTGGCCCACCAATTGTCCATGGGGATCTTGAGCGGAAAGAGAAAGCAAGAACCTCCCTTTCCCCTGACCCCCAACAAATGGTACCCAAGGGAATCCTGCCTGCCTCAAGCAACATAGAGGTGGCACATGGACATTCTGCCGCACAAATCCCAGTTGTCCTTCTCCGGGTCCCGTCGACTAAGCAATGTTGTTTGGCGGGACCCAGGAGAAGAGCCTTCTCTGTGGCGGCCCCGACCCTCTGGAACAAGCTCTCCCCAGATATCAGAGTTGCCCCCACCCTCCTTGCCTTTCGCAAGCTCCTTAAAACCTACCTCTGTCGTCAGGTATGGGGGAATTGAAATTTCCCTTCCCCCTAGGCTTATAGAATTTATACATGGTATGCTTGTATGTATGAGTGGTTCTTTAAATTGGGGTTTTTTAGATTGTTTTTTTAATATTAGATTTGTTTACATTGTCTTTTTATATTGTTGTTAGCCGCCCCGAGTCTTCGGAGAGGGGCGGCATACAAATCTAATAAATACAAATACAAATATACAAAATACAAATACAAATCCGTTTTAATAATCACCAATACACTTGGCATCCATGAATCTGTCTAATCCTGCCTTGAAGCTATCAAGGCTGACAGCTGTCACGACCTCTTCTGGAAGTCAATTCCATAAACCAACGACCCTCTGGGTGAAGAAATATTTCCCTTGATTTGTCCTCACTTTCTTACTTATGAGCTTTAAGGAGTGCCCCCTCGTCCTAGTATTGTGTGATAGAGAAAATAATTTTTCTCTATCCACCTTTTCTATCCCATGCATGATTTTATACACTTCGATCAAGCCACCCCTTAAATGCCATCTTTCAAGGCTGAAGAGACCCAGGCGTTGCAACCTGGTTTCATAAGGGAGATGCTCCATTCCCTTGATCATTTTTGTTGCCCTTTTTTGCACCTTTCCCAGTTCCATTATATCCTTCTTGAGGTGTGGTGACCAGAAGTCTACACAGCACAGTTTGCAAATAAACATTATCTTAGAAACATTTTCCCATCAACCAAAAGTAGACACTTAAAGTTATTGTCAGTGTTCCAAATAACATCCGAGAAATAAATCAGAGTCCAAACCATGGCCTTCTTCCAAGTTCCGATTTATTGATAGAGCCATGTTGGTTACGAACTGTAGTCAACCTGATACTAACTTTTCCTACAGTTCTCCACCCAGGTTAATAATAATAATAATAATTAATAATAATTTATTAGATTTGTATGCCACCCCTCTCCGAAGACTCGGGTTCATCCCTCGTCCCCACACCCACAAGTTCATCACATGGACCACTCCGGTTCGCTCAACGTCCACGATCCTCCCCTGTACTTCCGGCTGGTTCTGAACAAAGGATGACCTTAAATCCTCTGGAAATTGTGGCTAGTATTTCCCCCCCTCATACAACCACCCCTCCCCCAATTCCCACAGTATTATTCTACTTGTGGCAGGCCAAAGTCTAACTCAAAACGATGGTTTCAGCCTGACAGTTACAGGAATGACTGGCAGACAGTGAGCAAATGAGTTCAGTACATTAGTCTAGTTTCATTTTTAGTGAATAAAAAGTGTCTCGCCAAACAAAACCACTATATCAAACCTCTTTATAGGGAAGCTCTCTTTTCATCTTGAGGACATTTAAGACAATTAATATGTCTCATATATATATAATATGATATGTCTCTCAATAGAGACAGGTTACAAGCGGTGTGCCACAAGGGTCTGTTCTGGGTCCTATTCTTTTTAATATGTTTGTGAGTGACATAGGGGAAGGTTTGGTAGGGAAGGTTTGCTTTTTTGCCGATGACTCTAAAATGTGCAATAGGGTTGATATTCCTGGAGGCGTCTGTAATATGGTAAATGATTTAGCTTTACTAGATACATGGTCAAAGCAATGGAAACTGCAGTTTAATGTTTCCAAATGTAAAATAATGCACTTGGGGAAAAGGAATCCTCAATCTGAGTATTGTATTGGCAGTTCTGTGTTAGCAAAAACTTCAGAATAAAAGGATTTAGGGGTAGTGATTTCTGACAGTCTCAAAATGGGTGAACAGTGCAGTCAGGCGGTAGGGAAAGCAAGTAGGATGCTTGGCTGCATAGCTAGAGGTATAACAAACAGGAAGAGGGAGATTATGATCCCGCTATATAGAGTGCTGGTGAGACCACATTTGGAATACTGTGTTCAGTTCTGGAGACCTCACCTACTAAAAGATATTGACAAAATTGAACGGGTCCAAAGATGGGCTACAAGAATGGTGGAAGGTCTTAAGCATAAAACGTATCAGGAAAGACTTAATGAACTCAATCTGTATAGTCTGGAGGACAGAAGGAAAAGCGGGGACATGATCGAAACATTTAAATATGTTAAAGGGTTAAATAAGGTCCAGGAGGGAAGTGTTTTTAATAGGAAAGTGAACACAAGAACAAGGGGACACAATCTGAAGTTAGTTGGGGGAAAGATCAAAAGCAACATGAGAAAATATTATTTTACTGAAAGAGTAGTAGATCCTTGGAGTAGTAGATCCTTGGAAGAGTAGTAGATCCTTGAAAGAGTAGTAGATCCTTCCAGCAGACATGGTAGATAAATCCACAGTAACTGAATTTAAACATGCCTGGGATAAACATATATCCATCCTAAGATAAAATACAGGAAATACTATAAGGGCAGACTAGATGGACTAGATGGTCTTTTTCTGCTGTCAGACTTCTATGTTTCTATGTTTCTAAATACAGAGGCTTGCCCTAACCAGGAAGCTAAGTTCTTTTCCCTTATTTCATAGCTGAAATCATAATCACCTAAGTATCACCTGCTTCAGAAACCACTGAGGTACATCAGCTTTTAGTTTCCTGCCTCTCTCTTAGAACCTCTTTTCCACATAGAGTTAAATATACTGCTCAAAATAAATAAATAGAGGGAACACTCAAATAATACATCCTAGATCTGAATGAATGAAATATTCTCATTGAATACTTTGTTATGTACAAGGTTGAATGTGCCCAACAACCTACTGTATTGTCTAGAACAGTGATTTTCAACCTTTTTTGAGCCGCGGCACATTTTTTACATTTACGAAACCCTGGGGCACATTGAGCGTGGGGGGGGGGGGGGACTAAAAAAGTTTGGACAAAAAAAATCTCTCTCTCTCTTCCTCCCCTTCACTCTATTTCTTTCTCCCTCCCTCTTTCTCTCCCTCCCTTCCTCTTTCTCTCTCTCTCTTTCCATCCCTTTCTTTCTCTTCCTTCCTTCCTCTCTCCCTCCCTACCTCCCTCTATGTCTTTCTCTCTCTCTCCTTCCCTCCCTCACTTTCTCTCTCTCTTGCTTTCTTTCTCTCTCTTGCTCTCTCTCTTTCTTTCTCTTGTTTTCTCTCTCTCTTGCTTTCTTTCTCTCTCTCTCTTGCTTTCTTTCTCTCTCTCTCTTGCTTTCTTTCTCTCTTTCTCTCTCTCTTGCTTTCTTTCTCTCTTTCTTTCTCTCTCTCTTGCTTTCTTTCTCTCTGAGCTTCGCGGCACACCTGACCATGTCTCGCGGCACACTAGTGTGCCACGGCACACTGGTTGAAAAACACTGGTCTAGAATCTTACATGCAGCAAAAGTGATATATTCCCTCAAAAGATATGAACAGTCAACCCAAAAACTTTTAGTTCTTCTAAAAGGCACAGCCATGCTATCGTTTCACCAGCAGAGTCCCTGGGCCAAAGCATGTAAGAGGAAATTAAATATGACTTCTAAAATATAATTTGCTTTAAGGGACTATAGTAATGTAAGGGAGCAATTTAGCATCTACCAATGCATGAAGACAGTAAGATTACCGGGTGTCTCCCCCCCCCTCTCTCTGCTGGGGCAATGAAATGAAGGGCTATTTATAAAGAACTCCTTGCTTTGGCTATAATCAAATATAATAACAAGATAGAACAAAAACAATCTTTTCCTGGAATCCACCTTTGTAATACTCCTTTTTAATAACCCTCCTAATGGCCAAATTAGAAGGACCCCAACTAAAGTCATTCATCCCACATAAAACAAACTTTGCCTTTTCTTCTTAGCTTTGTTTTACCAGCTATATCATTTCCAGATGATGCTTGAGGGGGTTAAAGGAGTTTTTTCTTTCTTTCTCCCAAGAGTTAGATGCTGAAACCGGCAGCTGCTTTTTATTTACCGTAGGCAAATCTAAGATGAATCTAAACTGGGGAAGGGGGCCTTCATCAGCTATGGATGGAGCATTGGCTGGAAAAAAGAGGACAGCATCTCGCTCAGCAACGACTTTATATGAAATTACAGATAATCTAAGAGCCGGGGTGGTGCAGTGGTTTAGAGGGCAGCACTGCAGGCTACTTCAGCTAACTGCTAACTGCTAGCTGTTGTTCAGCAAGTCCAAATCTCACCACTGGCTCAAGGTTGACTCAGCCTTCCACCCTTCCGAGGTGGGTAAAATGAGGACCCGGATTGTTGGGGCAATATTCTTCCTTCCTTCCTTCCTTCCTTCCTTCCTTCCTTCCTTCCTTCCTTCCTTCCTTCCTTCCTTCCTTCCTTTTGCTTTTATTGCATCCCACTCCCAAAGGCCCCTAGGCAGCTCACAGCCAAATACAGATTAAAAATAAAATAAAACCTCCTAAAAACAATAAAATAATCTAAAAAAAACCTATCAAACAATTAAAACAATTAAGTGTAACCATGCATACCCAAAATCTGCCAGAAGAGCCAGGTCTTTACAGCTTTTCGGAAGGCCAATAGGGTGGGGGCAGTCCGGATCTCGGGAGGAAGTTGGTTCCAAAGAGCCGGAGCAGCCACAAAGAAGGACCTCTCCTGTGGGCCTGCCAGCCATCATTGTTTAGCTGACGGGACCTGGAGAAGACCTTATCTGTCGCCCAGAAGTATGCGGTAGGAGGAGGTCTCGCAAATAGTCTTAAAGTTTAGAGTTTTGATCACAGGGAAAGATACTAAATGATCTTGACCGGTAAACAGGTAATCCAACTGTTCAGTCTAAGGAATCGTAGGGAGAAAGGATAAAAAAGAAGAAGAAGAAGGGAAATCAACCCTGTTCACAGATTTACCGCAACCATAATACAGTGATACCTTGTCTTACAAACTGAATTGGTTCTGGGACGAGGTTCTTAAGGTGAAAAGTTTGTAAGACAAAACAATGTCTCCCATAGGAATCAATGGAAAAGCGATTAATGCGTGAAAGCCCAAAATTCACCCCTTTTCCCAGCCAAAGCACCCGGTTTTGCACTGCTGGGATTCCCCTGAGCCTCCCCTCCATGGGAAACCCCACCTCTGGACTTCTGTGCTTTTGCGATGCTGCAGGGGAATCCCAGCATCGCAAAACGAGCGCTTCGCTGGCAACGGAAGTCCGGAGGTGGGGTTTCCCAGCAAGGGGAGCATCAGTGAAATTGCAGCATCACAAAAACACTGAAGTCCTCGAAATCCCACCTCCGGACCTCTGTGTTTTTGCGATGCTGTGATTTCACTGAGGCTACCCTCGCTGGGAAACCCCACCTCCGGACTTCCGTTGCCAGCGAAG
Source organism: Erythrolamprus reginae (assembly GCF_031021105.1). Lineage (NCBI taxonomy): Eukaryota > Metazoa > Chordata > Lepidosauria > Squamata > Dipsadidae > Erythrolamprus > Erythrolamprus reginae. The sequence goes on along the minus strand of NC_091951.1, from coordinate 343,515,094 downwards.
CGCCCGTTTTTGCACTACTGGGATTCCCCTGCAGCATCACAAAAACATGGAAGTCCAGAGGTGGGGTTTTCCATGGAGGGGATCCTCAGGGGAATCCCAGCAGCGCAAAAATGGGTGCTTCGCTGGCAACGGAAGTCCGGAGACGGGGCATCCCAGCGGCGGAGGTGGGTTTGTAAGGTGAAAATAGTTTGTAAGAAGAGGCAAAAAAATCTTAAACCCCGGGTTTGTATCTCGGAAAGTTTGTATGACGAGGCGTTTGTAAGACGGGGTATCACTGTATAATTTTATTTTAATGCACCGTCTGGGAATTTCTCATTAAATCCCTTCCCAGGTGCAAGTCGCCAAGTTTACAAAGCGATCCATTTGTGCTTCAGGTCTGACAAAAGCATTTTTAAAAATATATTTTGGGGCTTCAGGCAGGGAAAGACAAACGGCCTCCTAGGTTGGGCTTAATACCCGAAGGGACCGGTGGCTCAGCCTGTCTACCGCAGCTACGAGCAGCTTTAAAAGACTTTAAAGAGGTTACTTAAAATTACTTAAAATAGCAATTCCAAATGAACGACTCCCTTTGAATTGGCAACACCCTTTTTTTTTACGTCAAATTCATGCAAGCCAAATACATTGCAGTGTTGAGTTACTTCATTCATTTTTTCTACGTGAGATGCTGAAGATTGGAGAATCTGAAAAAAGGCTTCCTGGCAGTCCTTGGGGGTTTTCCTGTAATCTTGGCAAACAACATTTCAAAGCCACACTTGACCTTTGGAAGGTGAAAGTGGTCCAAGGCAGTTGATAAAGTTGCCTCTGAATGACCTCTGTCATTACAAAAAACCAAAACTTGGGAACTGGAGGGGAAGCAATGAGTGGGGCAAAGATTCATGTGGATGGAAAACTTGGGAACGGCCTGAATAAACAGCCTGGAGCTCATCTCGAGGCACATACTTTGTGGTTGGGCACAATTATATTCTCCTTTTCCACTGCAGAAAAATCATTCGAGGGGGTGGTCTAATTTACTGCCCTTGGCCACGCCCACTCCAAAATAAATAAAGGTTAACTTAATAGGTTGCTCTAACCCAGTGTTTTTCAACCAGTGTGCCGCGGCACACTGGTGTGCCGTGAGACATGGTCAGGTGTGCCGCGAAGCTCAGAAAGAGAAAGAAAGCAAGAGAGAGAGAAAGGAAGAGAAAGAAAGCAAGAAAGAGCGAGAAAGAAAGCAAGAGAGAGAAAGAGCGAGAGAGAGAGAAAGAGAACAAGAGAGAGAGAAAGAAAGCAAGAGAGAAAGAGAACAAGAGAAAGAAAGCAAGAGGGAAAGAGAGAGAGAGAAAGAGAGAGAAAGAAAGAAAGAAAGAAAGAGAGAGAAAGAAAGAGAGGGAGGGAAGAAAAGAGAGAGAAAGACCTAGAGGGAGGTAGGGAGAGAGAGAGAAAGAGAGCAAAAAAGAGAGGAAGGAGGAGAAAGAAAGAGGGATGGACAGAGAGAAAGAAAGAGGAAGGAAGGGAGAGAAAGAGGGAGAGAGAAATAGAGCAAAAGGGAGGAAGAGAGAGAGAGAATTTTTTTGTCCAAACTTTTTTTAGCCCCCCTCCCCCGTCCCGCTCAATTTGCCCCAGGGGTTCGTAAATGTACAAAATGTGCCGCGGCTCAAAAAAGGTTGAAAATCACTGCTCTAACCTATACGAATAACACTTCCCTTGCTTCCATGCTGACCTAAATGTTTTTTTACTTATTTATTTTGTCCCATACACAATGAGGGTTTTAGTGGGTATATATCTACATACACATAGTAAAATACATGATGAAGGTTATAGAGGAGATACTCATAGTAAAATATATCTATGAAAGAATAGAAAAGAAGGTATAGTAATAGAACATATCAATGAAAGAATAGAAGAAGAGATATAGGAATAGAAGAAAGGTATAGGAGATATAGGAGAGCAATAGGACAGGGGATGGAAGGCACTCTAGTGCACTTGTACTCGCCCCTTACTGACCTCTTAGGAATCTGGATAGGTCAACCGTAGATAATCTAAGGATAAAGTGTTGGTGGTTTGGGGATGACACTGTGGGGTCCGGTAATGAGTTCCATGCTTCGACAACTCGGTTACTGAAGTCATATTTTTTACAGTCAAGTTTGGAAAGGTTAATATTAAGTTTAAATCTGTTGTGTGCTCTTGTGTTGTTGTGGTTGAAGCTGAAGTAGTCGCCGGCAGGCAGGACGTTGCAGCATATGATCTTGTGGGCAATACTTAGATCTTGTTTACGGCGTCTTAGTTCTAAACTTTCTAGGCCCAGGATTGAAAGTCTAGTCTCGTAGGGTATTCTGTTTCGAGTGGAGGAGTGAAGGGCTCTTCTGGTGAAGTATCTTTGGACATTTTCAAGGGTGTTAATGTCTGAGATGCGATATGGGTTCCAAATGGATGAGCTGTATTCGAGGATGGGTCTGGCAAAAGTTTTGTAAGCTCTGGTAAGTAGTGTGAGATTGCCAGAGCAGAAGCTACGTAGGATTAGGTTTACAACTCTTGAAGCCTTCTTGGCTATATTGTTGCAGTGGGCTTTGGCACTTAAATCTTTTGTTATTAGTATACCAAGGTCTTTAATCGAGCCGGGATTATCTGTGATTACTGTTATAATGTTCAAGGGATCCAGTTGAAGTCATAGATAGTTTTCGGCTTACAGATGTGAGTTAGACCCCAATTCTTCCCCTTGCCTGGCTTTAATAAGTAGCCAAGAGAAAATTCTGTGAATTGGGGTTAAAAGTGAGTACTGAGCTTGCAACAAAGAATGCTTCCCACATTCTCAAAAGAGGAGGAAAGGATTTTGTGGTAAAACCATCCATGTAGCTCACTATATTTATCATTTCTTAGAAGTCTCCAATATTAAATTTTGGGGGAAGGTTTTGGAAATTAAAAGGGTATCTTGGCTCAAATTATTTCCGGGTAGTAAAAACCAGGGTTCTCCAAGCTGGCTGGGGAATTCTGGGAGTTGAGTCTGCCAAATTAAAGTTGCCAAGATTGGATACTCCAGTATAAACTATTTGGAATACAGGGATATCTTGTCTTACAAACTTAATTGGTTCCGGGACAAGTTACGTAAGGTGAAAAGTTCGTAAGATGAGATAATGTTTCCCATAGGAATCAATGGAAAAGCGATTAATGCGTGCAAGCCCAAAACTCACCCCTTTTGCCTTACGCCGCTGGGAATCCTCGCCTCTGGACTTATGTTACCAGCCGAAGCACCTGTTTTTGCGCTGCTGGGATTCCCCTGAGGCTCCCCTCCATGGAAAACCCCATCTCCGGATTTACGTGTTTTTGCGATTCTGCAATTTTGCTAAGGCTCCCCTCACTGGGAAACCCCACCTCCGGACTTCCATTGCCAGCGAAGCGCCCGTTTTTGCGCTGCTGGCATTCCCCTGAGGCTCCCTTCCCTGGGAAACCCCACCTCCGGACTTCCATGTTTTTGCAATGCTGTGATTTCGCTGAGGCTCCCCTTGCTGGGATTCAAAGCAGCGCCGATAAAAATGAAGGGAATCCCAGCGAGGGGAGCCTCAGCAAAATCGCAGCCTTGCAAAAACATGGCAGTTCGGATGTGGGGTTTCCCAGGGAGGGCAGCCTTAGGGAAATCCCAGCAGCGCAAAAAGAGACGCTTTGTTGGCAACGGAAGTCCGGAGGTGGGGTTTCCCAGCAAGGGGAGCCTTCGGCTGGCAACAGAAGTCTGGAGTTGGGGCATCCCAGCAGCGGCGGCTTGGGTTCGTAAGGTGAAAATAGTTCAGAAGAAGAGGCAAAAATAACTTAAACCCCGGGTTCGTATCTTGAAAAGTTTATATGATGAGTGGTTCGTAACTGTATCACTGTATATTTAAACCATCTAACTTCTAACAAAGTCAAGGCAGGCATAGGCTGCACTAACAGAGGGATAGACTCAAGAACATGTGAAGTATTAACACCACTTTATAATGCCTCAGTTATTCCACACTTGGAATATTGCATTCGGTTTTGGTTGTCACAATATAAAAAAGATGTCTAGATTCTAGAAAGAGTGCAGAGGAGAGCAACAAAGATGATTAGGGGCCTGGAAGCTAAAACATCTGAAGAATGGTTGCAGGAACTGTGATTGTTTAGTCTAGTGAAAATAAGGACTAGATGGGATCAAAATGGATTGGTGGCAATTTATTCAAATTCAGACTAAATTTCAGAGGGGCAGTAAGGTTTATGTCTTTAATAAGAGTAAAAATTACTTAAGTAATTTATTAATTACAAACCAGACTAAACTAATTGGGAAAGCATATAAATATATGATTGGTCATAAAAATATAGACTTAACCTTAAAGGACAACATGATACGTTGGTGTAGAAATATTGGCAGAGAAATTGATTTAGACACATGGGAAAGAGTCTGGACTTTTAATTGGAAAATGACAAAGTCGGTATCGCTAAAGGAAAATCAAATTAAGATGTTTTATAGGTGGCATCTTCCACCAAGTAGAATTGCAAAAATGTTCCCTAATACCGTATGTCCCCATTGTGCTGGAAGTGTAAAAAAGAAATAGGTTCATAATATCATCAATGGGGGAGTTGTAGCAAAGCTAAGACATAATGGAAAATGATAGAAAGAATAATAAAAGAAATAATAAAGCAAGAGATAGAAAAAAACCCGGATTTTTACTTATTAGGTATAACTAAACAGAAATATAAGAAAGATATTTTACATTTAGTTATTCATATAACGACAGCGGCCAGGATAGTATATGCGCAAAATTGAAAGGAGGAAGATATTCCCAATGAGGAGGAGGTCACTAAGAAAATACTAGACTGCGCTGAAATGGATAGGATGACAAGACGGTTAAATAACCAAGAAGAATCTGAATTTTATGTAATTTGGAATAACGTGTATACATGGATAGACAAAAAGAAGAATTAAAAAATGTACAATAGTAGTATGGTTAGGACTTAATTTTTGTGTTTGTACTTTGCTTAGATATGAAGTTTATGGGGTTTTTTTCTTTCTATAATAAGGTAACATAAAATTTATTCTTTTCACTTAAAGTAATAGGTTGACTTAACATATTACATAGAAACATAGAAACATAGAAGACTGACGGCAGAAAAAGACCTCATGGTCCATCTAGTCTGCCCTTATACTATTTCCTGTATTTAATCTTACAATGGATATATGTTTATCCCAGGCATGTTTAAATTCGGTTACTGTGGATTTACCAACCACGTCTGCTGGAAGTTTGTTCCAAGGATCTACTACTCTTTCAGTAAAATAATATTTTCTCATGTTGCCTTTGATCTTTCCCCCAACTAACTTCAGATTGTGTCCCCTTGTTCTTGTGTTCACTTTCCTGTTAAAAACACTTCCCTCCTGAACCCTATTTAACCCTTTAACATATTTAAATGTTTCGATCATGCCCCCCCTTTTCCTTCTGTCTTCCAGACTATACAGATTGAGTTCATTAAGTCTTTCCTGATACATTTTATACTTAAGACCTTCCACCATTCTTGTAGCCCGTCTTTGGACCCGTTCAATTTTGTCAATATCTTTTTGTAGGTGAGGTCTCCAGAACTGAACACAGTACTCCAAATGTGGTCTCACCAGCGCTCTATATAAGGGGTCACAATCTCCCTCTTCCTGCTTGTTATACCTCTAGCTATGCAGCCAAGCATCCTACTTGCCTTTCCTACCGCCCGACCACACTGCTCACCCATTTTGAGACTGTCAGAAATCACTGCCCCTAAATCCTTCTCTTCTGAAGTTTTTGCTAACACAGAACTGCCAATGCAATACTCAGATTGAGGATTCCTTTTCCCCAAGTGCATTATTTTACATTTGGAAACATTAAACTGCAGTTTCCATTGCTTTGACCATTTATCTAGTAACGCTAAATCATTTACCATATTACAGACCCCTCCAGGAATATCAACCCTATTGCACACTTTAGAGTCATCGGCAAATAGGCAAACCTTCCCTACCAAACCTTCCACTATGTCACTCACAAACGTATCAAAAAGAATAGGACCCAGAACAGACCCTAGTGGCACACCGCTTATAACCTGTCTCTGCTCAGAATACTTGCCATTAACAATAACTCTCTGATGTCTATGCTTCAGCCAGCTTGAAATCCACTGAACTATCCAGGGATTAAGTCCAATCTTCACTAATTTATCTATCAGCTCTTTATGTGGAACCGTATCAAAGGCTTTGCTGAAGTCCAGATAGGCAATATCCACGGCACCACCTTGATCCAACACCTTTGTGACATAGTCAAAGAACTCAATGAGATTAGTCTGACACGATTTGCCTTCAGTAAAGCCATGCTGATTTGGGTCCAATAAGTTATTGTTTTTTAGATGCTGATTTATCCTTTTTTTGAATAGAGTCTCCATCATTTTAACTACAACTGATGTCAAGCTAACTGGCCTGTAGTTACCAGCTTCTTCTCTACTGCCCTTCTTGTGGATAGGCACAACACTGGCCATTCTCCAATCCTCAGGAACATCTCCTGTTAACAGGGATTGGTTAAACAAATCAGTCAGGGGGGTAGCAATGACAGATCTGAGTTCTTTAAGAACTCTGGGGTGGATGCCATCTGGACCCATTGCCTTATTTATCTTTAATCTTTCAAGTTCTTCTAAGACATCGGCTTCTAAGATCACTGGAGCTGAATCCGTACAGCTGGAAGCAATGCTATATCCCTCTATAGTATTATTTTGTAAGGTGTCTTTTGAGAAAACTGAACAGAAGTAGCTATTGAAATGGTCAGCGATCTCCTTATTCCCATCAATGCATGTATTATTCCCGGTACTAAGCTTTGTGATGCTGCAGTTTTTCTTCTTCCTATCACTAATATATCTGAAGAAGGTTTTATCCCCCTTCTTTACAGATTTTGCTATTTCTTCCTCTTTTGAGGCTTTAGCAGCATATATTATCTGTTTCGCCTCCTTCTGTCTCATTTTATACACCTCTCTATCAGCTATACTTCCAGACTCTTTATACCTCCTATAGGCAGCCTTTTTTTCATTGACTATAGCCCTTACATCATTGCTAAACCATAGTGGTTTCTTCTTCCTTTTACCTTTAGTTACTTGCTTTACATAAAGTCTTGTGGCTTTTAAGATGGCCTTTTTTAATACAGTCCACTGGGTGCTCGCTCCTGCCATTTTATCCCTCCCCTTTAATTCATTATTTAAATATTCCCCCATTGCATTAAAATTTGTTTTTCTGAAATCCAATACTTTGGTTGCAGTATAGGATTGCTCACAATCAGTTTTTACATCAAACCACAAACATAGATGGTCACTGCAACCTAAATTTTCTCCCACCTTGACCTCTGAAACCCAATTCCCATTTGTAAAAACTAAATCTAGAATATTCTCCCCTCTAGTTGGTGTCTCAACTAGCTGTGCCAGAGCTGCTCCTGTAAAGGCCTCTACTATATTCTTACTTTTGCATGTAAGGGCACTGGGGATATTCCAGTCAACATCAGGCATGTTGAAATCACCCATAACCACAGTATCTCCCTTTACTGCTATTAGGGTAATCTCATCCACCATCTTGTTGTCATGTTCCTCAGATTGCCCTGGAGGCCTATAGATCACCCCAATTCTAATGACAGAACTGTCTTTATTTTGCATGCAAATCCAGAGGGTCTCCAGATCTTTACATGTATTTTGAATTAGTATTGTTTTTAGACTTTCTTTAACATAAATGGCTACTCCACCTCCCCTTCTCTCTATTCTATCCTTCCTATACAGTGTATATCCTGGTATGGATATTTCCCATTCATTAGAATCCTTAAACCATGTCTCAGTTATGGCAACCAGATCCAAATTATCTCTAGATATTATGGCCATTAACTCACAGAGCTTGTTGCTCAAGCTTTGAGCATTCGTGTACATTACCCGAAGAACATTATTTTCATTATTAATTTGCCCCTTATCATCAACAACTACATCTATTTTATTTACAGCTCCCTTTTCATAAGCTTCCAGAAACTGATTTATCCTCATTGGTCGGGGACAGAAATCCTCCACATCAGTTACATCTCTGTCCCCTTTACCTAGTTTAAATGCCTGTCCAAAAAAGTTCTGAATTCCTCACCGAGCACCTGGGTACCTCTGTATGATGGATGCAAACCATCCCTCTTAAACAACTCCCTATTAGACCACCTACTGACATCATGACATCATCACCATATTAATAATGTATTCTTTTTTCTGTATTGCAATTTGACTTCATGAATAAGCGGGGTATTTGCAACCCCAATTTTATGTTAAGTGTATGTTTGTATGTTTGTCAATTTTAAGAAAATCAATAAAGTTTATTTTTTTAAAAAATAAAATAAGGACTAGGGGTGACACATGACTGGTTCCAATACTTGAGGGGCTGCCACAAGGAAGACGGGATCAACCTATTGTCCAAAGTCCCTGAAAGTAGGATTAGAAGCAATGGATGGAAACTAATCAAGGAGAGAATCAACCTGTTAACTAAAGAGAAATTTTCAGAGTCAGAACAATTAATCAATGGAACGGCTTCCGTCCAGAAGTTGTGGGAGCTTCAACACTGGAGGTTTTTAAGAAGACAACGATTTGCCTGAAAGGAAATGATATAGGACAGGGGTAGGCAAAGTTGGCTCTTCTATGACTTGTGGACTTCAACTCCCAGAATTCCTGAGCTAGCATGCATAGAAGATTGATGGTAGAAAAAGACCTCCTGGTCCATCTAGTCTGCCCTTATACTATTTCTTGTATTTTATCTTAGGATGGATATATGTTTATCCCAGACATGTTTAAATTCAGTTACTGTGGATTTATCAACCACGTCTGCAGGAAGTTTGTTCCAAGCATCTACTACTCTTTCAGTCAAATAGTATTTTCTCACGTTAGTTCTAATCTTTCCCCCAACTAACCTCAGACTGTGCCCCCTTGTTCTTGTGTTCACTTTCCTATTAAAAACACTTCCCTCCTGAACCTTATTTAACCCTTTAACATATTTAAATGTTTCGATCATGTCCCCCCTTTCCCTTCTGTCCTCCGGACTATACAGACGGAGTTCATGAAGTCTTTCCTGATACGTTTTATGCTTAAGACCTTCCACCATTTTTGTAGCCCGTCTTTGGACCCGTATAGGACAGTGATGGTGAACCTATGGCACAGATAGCACGCAGAGCCATATCTGCTGGCACGTGAGCCATTGCCCTAACTCAGCTCCAACTTGTCTGTGTGTCCTGGCCAGCTAATTTTTGGCTTGCCCGGAGGCTCATTTTTGGCTTCCAGAGAGCCTCCAGGGGGATGAGTGAGGGCATTTTTACCCTCCCCTGGCTCCAGGGAAGCTTTTGGTGCCTGGGGAGGGTGAAACATGAGCCTACTGGGCTCACCAGAAATTGGGAAACAGGCCATTTCCAGCCTCCGGAGGTCCTCCGGGGGGCGGGGGAAGCTGTTTTCGCTCTCCACAGGCATTGAATTATGGGTGTGGGCACTCGCGCATGCGTAATAGTGCACGCACATGCTCTTTCGGCACCTGAGGAGAAAAAAGTTTCACCCTCACTGGTATTGGCACCTTTTTCCCCTCAGGTGCCAAAAGTGTGTGCATACCGTGTTTCCCCGAAAATAAGACACTGTCTTATATTAATTTTGCTCCAAAAGTTGTGCTATGTCTTATTTTCGGGGGGGTGGGGGTGCCTTATATTTCTCAAATAAGAAAATTGACAGGCAGAAAAGCTGACACCCCCAAAGAAAGTGTACCGTACAGTACACTGATTACGGTACGGTACCTGTCAGTATGGCACCCACACACACAAACGACGGCACTTATATGGTACAACAGTATACTCCCGCTATTGCAGCTTCCGGCCACCAGAGGAACTACAGTCTACGCACGGTAGTGGAGACTGTAATGGCGGTGAGACAGCAGCAGACTGTGTCTGCAGTACAGGACGGTACAAAGCGATGGAAGGGGCCAGCAGGGGACGCCACATTATTACGGTACCGCTATGAACAGCTTTGAATGGTACCGTATGTTTTTCCACCGTACTGTATGTAAACTTGACTACGCCTTATTTTCGGGGGGTGCCTTATATTAGCAAATTCTGCAAAACCTCTGACATGCCTTACTTTTGGGGTACGTCTTATTTTCGGGAAAACAGGGTACATGTTATTGCGCATGTATGAGTGCCCTCACCCATAATTCAATGCCACCCAAACCCCTATGCATGCATGTGTGACTCCTTCGTGCTGCCATACCCATCGTGTGTGCACGCATGATCTAACTCCCCAGTCTCCCAACTTGTGGGCCCAGTAGGGCCGTTTTTCACCTTCCCCAGTCTCCAGAAGTTTTCTTGGAGCCTGGGGAGGACGAAAATGGCCTCTCCTACCCCCGGAGGCTATCCGGAGGCTGGAAATGGCCTGTTTCCTGACTTTTGGCGGCCCCTTTTTTCACCCTCTTGAGGTTCCAGAGGCTTCCCTAGTGCGCTGGCAGATATGGTACTGCTTGCGACCTGTAGCACGTATGCCATAGGTTCGCCATCACTGGTGTAGGGCCTCCTGCTTGAGCAAGGTGGTTGGACTAGAACAGAGGTCTTCAAACTTGGCAACTTTAAGACTTGTGGACTTCAACTCCCAGAATTCTCCAGCCAGAATTCTGGGAGTTGAAGTCCACAAGTCTTAAAGTTGCCAAGTTTGGGGACTCCAGGACTAGAAGACCTCCAAGGTCCCTTCCAACTCTGTTATTCTATACTGTTAAATTTGATTTCAGTAAGGCTTGCAGCACAGTAACTGTTTTTCCTTCTAAAAACTTACTTAGGAATTCCTCTATGAAATATGTCAGTGGATTCAACCTCTGCAGTGCCATGACTCCCTGAAAATGATAAATAAATACATTTGGGTGGAACTCTTCCCTTCCCTGCCAAATAAAATGAATGATTTCACTGCGATTTAGAGTTAAGAAAGAAATGCGTGTAATCGTTTTTAACAATTGCGTTTTAATCTAGGCATCCAATACAACGCTGCAACCTCGCATCTTTATTATATAAAATCTTCCCATCAGAAATAGACAATAAAACAATCCATTCTGAAACCATATATTTTATGGGATGGATAAACTTGCCCAGTTTTTGCTAAGTCAGCCAATGAATACAATAAATCTTATTTTTGGATCAATGTTTGTTTGTTTTATATCATCAACTGTAGTAACTCATGGTTTTATTTATTTATTTATTTATTGGATTTGTATGCCGCCCCTCTCCGGAGACTCGGGGCGGCTAATAGCAATAATAAGACAGCGTACAATAATAATCCAATACTAAAAATGATTAAAAACCCATTAATATAAAAACCAAACATACATACAGACATACCATGCATAGAATTGTAAAGGCCTAGGGGGAAAGAGGATCTCAATTCCCCCATGCCTGGCGGCAGAGGTGGGTTTTAAGTAGCTTACGAAAGGCAAGGAGGGTGGGGGCAATTCTAATTTCTTGGGGGAGTTGGTTCCAGAGGGCCAGGGCCGCCACAGAGAAGGCTCTTCCCCTGACAAGCGGCATTGTTTAGTTGACGGGACCCGGAGGAGACCCACTCTGTGGGACCTAACTGGTCGCTGGGATTTGTGCAGCAGAAGGCGGTCCCTGAGATAATCTGGTCCGGTGCCATGAAGGGCTTTATAGGTCATAACCAACACTTTGAATTGTGACCGGAAACTGATCGGCAACCAATGTAGACTGCGGAGTGTTGGTGTAACATGGGCATATTTGGGAAAGCCCATGATTGCTCTCGCAGCTGCATTCTGCACGATCTGAAATTTCCGAACACCAACTCATCCAGGCTCAGCAGAAGTGACCAGGGGTAGCAATCCTGTTTGGAATGTCTAAGCCCCCCCCCCCATTTTTAATTGTTTGAGAAGGGAAAAGCAAGGATAAGATGAATTAAGGTATTTTGGAATACTGTGTTCAGTTCTGGAGACCTCACCTACAAAAAGATATTGACAAAATTGAACGGGTCCAAAGACGGGCTACAAGAATGGTGGAAGGTCTTAAGCATAAAACGTATCAGGAAAGACTTCATGAACTCTATCTGTATAGTCTGGAGGACAGAAGGAAAAGGGGGGACATGATCGAAACATTTAAATATGTTAAAGAGTTAAATAAGGTCCAGGAGGGAAGTGTTTTTAATAGGAAAGTGAACACAAGAACAAGGGGACACAATCTGAAGTTAGTTGGGGGAAAGATCAAAAGCAACGTGAGAAAATATTATTTCACTGAAAGAGTGGTAGATCCTTGGAACAAACTTCCAGCAGACGTGGTTGGTAAATCCACAGTAACTGAAGTTAAACATGCCTGGGGTAAACATATATCCATTATAAGATGAAATACAGGAAATAGTATAAGGGCAGACTAGATGGACCATGAGGTCTTTTTCTGCTGTCAGTCTTCTATGTTTCTACGTTTCCAGAAGCACCAAATCTTGCCTTTAAAACATATCTTTATAAGGACAGCACTTGTGATTTTAGTCTTGATGGGAGCGAGACAGGAAGAGCAACCAGTGAGGTTAAATTCTATTTTAGCATTTTCATCAACCAGGCCTTCTCTTTTCCCATCCCTTTTCTTCTTTCATTTCCTTTTTTCAAGGCAACATCAAATCCACAAGTGCCAAGGAAAATGAAACCAATCTTTTTTAAAAAAAATTCTTAATGTAATTTGTTCCCTACAAGCAAGTAGAATAGTGCATCAAGATTATTTATTAAAATGTTGCGTTAAACAGGCTTGGAAAATCTGATTGAGGAAACAACATACACCATTTTTTACCAACTTACCAACTTACATAATTTTTAAAATGTTTACATAATTTTTTAAAAACATAGCACGGACTATCAGATGTGTATTAAATATATATTGGAATGCTCCTTATAAATAGATATTTTTCTCGGTGCTGTATTTATTTATTTTATTTATCAAATTTATAGGCCGCCCATCTCCAAGCAGACTCAGGGTGGCTTACAACAATAAAAACAATTACAATTACCCCAATACATAGAATGAAAACAAGTAAAACATTAAAACCCAATATAAACATCATACAGTCATCACTCATTCATACTATTAGCCAAAGCGGAGAACTATTGCTCAATGCCTGCTGACATAAGTGTATTTTCAACACTTTTGGAAGGCGAAGAGGGTGGGGGCAATACGAATCTCTGGAGGGAGTTGATTCCAGAGGACCGGGGCCGCAACAGAGAAGGTTCTTCCCTGCAGTCCCTCCAGCCGGCATTGCTTGGCCGATGGGACCCGGAGAAGATCGACTCTGTGCAACCTAACCGGTCACTGGGACATGTGAGGCAGAAGACATATTCCTTTTATGTTCCAATCATGCAAAAACATTAGAATTAATCAAGTTGCTACAGCATTATTTTTAGTTTTAAAATAATTTCTTTGGAGGGGGAAAAAAAGCATCCGATTCACTAAGCCAAATACATAAAATCATAATTTCGGAAAGAGCCATGCAAGCCAACTCCTATTCTCAATGTCTACATTGACTAAAACCTATTTAATTACTTTGGATGTAAGAGATATAACAAAACAATATAGTAAATTAAAGCTGCAAAATATCCAAGAGCTAAGAGAACAAAGATATGTGCTATATTTAATTTTTAATCATTTTAAATTTCTGCTCTTTATGGGTTTTTTTCCTCTTGTGCCTTTGACAGGTCCTTGCAGCTTTTGGAAGATTTTTGGAAGCGGTTTGCCATGCCACCTTCCTAGGGCTGAGAGTACCGTATTTTTCAGAGTACAGTGATACCTTGTCTTACAAACTTAATTGGTTCCGGGATGAGGTTCTTAAGGTGAAAAGTTTGTAAGACGAAACAATGTTTCCCATAGGAATCAATGGAAAAGCGATTAATGCGTGCAAGCCCAAAATTCACCCCTTTTGCCAGCCGAAGTGCCTGATTTTGCGCTGCTGGGATTCCCCTGAGGCTCCCCTCCATGGGAAACCCCACCTCTGGACCTCTGTGTTTTTGCGATGCTGCGATTTCACTGAGGCTCCCCTTGCTGGGAAACCCCACCACCAGACTTCTGTTGCCAGCGAAGCGCCCGTTTTTGCGCTGCTGGGATTCCCCTGCTGGGATTCCCCTGCAGCATCACAAAAACACAGAAGTCTGGAGGTGGGGTTTCCCATGTAGGGGAGCCTCAGGGAAATCCCAGCAGCGCAAAAACGGGTGCTTCGCTGGCAACGGAAGTCCAGAGGTGGGGCATCCCAGCGGCGGCGGTGGGTTTGTAAGGTGAAAATAGTTTGTAAGAAGAGGCAAAAAAATCTTAAACCCCGGGTTTGTATCTCGAAAAGTTTGTATGATGAGGCGTTTGTAAGACGAGGTATCACTGTATAAGACACACATTATTCTTCCTCAAAAGAGGCTGAAAATTTAGGTGTGTCTAATACTCTGAATGTAGCTTCCCCCCCAGGCCTAACTAGGCGCTAACGATCTTCCCAGCTCTAACCTTGCAGGTTCTTTCATTGTTACTCTTTGTGAAGAATGTTTTCCAAGCCCTAAGTCTTTGCAGGGTTTTTTTCATTGCTCTAACTTTTTCCAAATGTTTCCAGCCCTAACCAGGTGCTAATAATTTTCCCAGCTCTTATTGGCTTGCAAGCTCTTTCATTGATGAGCCGGGGTGGCGCAGCAGGTAGAGTGCTGTACCGCAGGCCACTGAAGCTGACTTGTACATCTGAAGGTCAGCGGTTCAAATCTCATCACCGGCTCAAGGTTGACTCAGCCTTCCATCCTTACGAGGTGGGTAAAATGAGGACCCGGATTGTGGGGGCAATAGCCTTGCTCTGTTAAAAAAGTGCTATTGCTAACATGTTGTAAGAAGCCCTGAGTCTAAGGAGAAGGGCGGCATAAAAATTGAATGAATGAATGAATGAATGAATAAAGAAATTGTTATTCTTTCTCAATAAGGTTTTTTAAAAGCCCTAACCAGGGGATAAAATAATGTGCTGAAGCTGACCAGATTAAGGACCCTAGCCAGATAAATATCTGGTAAGCAGATTCTTTCCCCTATTTTTGCATCTTATATTCTGGTGCGTTTTATACTCCGAAAATATGGTAAGTGACTGATTAGATTAGATTAGATTTATTGGATTTATATGCCGCCCCTCTCCGCAAACTCGGGGCGGCTCACAACAATAGTAAAAACAGTACATAGTAACAAATCCAATACCCACCAATCCAATTACAATTTTAAGTTAAGAAATTCATAAAACAATTCCAATATATATAAAAAACAGGCACACAGTCAATCAATCAAACGGCAAAACAACATGGGCAAGGGGGAGATGTTTTAGTTTCCCCATGTCGGACGGCAAAGGTGGGTTTTAAGGAGTTTGCGAAAGGCAGGGAGGGTGGGGGCAATCCTAATCTCAGGGGGGAGCTGGTTCCAGAGGGTCGGAGCCACCACAGAGAAGGCTCTTCCCTTGGGTCCCGCCAGACGACATTGTTTAGTCAACGGGACCCGAAGAAGGCCGACTCTGTGGGACCTAACCGGTCGCTGGGATTCGTGCAGCAGAAGGCGGTCCCGAAGATATTCTGGTCTGGTGCCATGAAGGGCCCAAAAGTGGGACCAAAACTCATAGCCTCCCAGTTCCTAGCCTGGTGCCGTAATCACAACGCAAATTGCGTTCTTCCTTCCCTTGGATAATTCCATTGCAACGGGAACCATTTGCAAATGCGCAAGATGGAAAAAACTAAAGCGTTTGCTAAAAATCACCATGGTTCTCATTTTGCCATTTGCAAGGTGTTTTTTGTTTTTTTTAAAATATCTTTAGTGAGTTTCAGACATGATGTCACCAGCCAAATTTCCTATATTTTGGTGATGGTTGTTGCTAGGCTGTCACACTCTTTGAACTAAGGCTTGTGCAAACCGAGGGGATGCATTTTGACTTCTTCCTTAAAAAGATTATATTTCGATACTCACGTAATCTGGAAGTGGAGAATCCGCAGCAGACAGGGAACTTCTCAAAGACTGGGTGGCTTGTTCCAAAACTTTGTTGTGCTTTTTGGACAACAATGAAAACAAGCTGGAGGGGAAGGGAAGGAAAAACAATTATATTGTTTTCATAGGAATCAATCTTTCTGTTTTTATGCCAGTTTAATACAGGCCAATATTTCCTCAAGCTTGGCAACTTGAAGATGTGCGCATTGGGGAATTCTGGGAGTTGAAGTCCATACATCTTTAAGCTGCCAGGTTTTGGAAACATCGCTATAGACTCTGTCTTGCAGAGGTAACCACCTCCCAAAAAAGAGTTTATAAAATGTTTTTCTCAGAAATGGAATTCTATGAATTCAATCTGAATATTGTATTGGCAGTTCTGTGTTAGCAAAAACTTCAGAAGAGAAGGATTTAGGGGTAGTGATTTCTGGCAGTCTCAAAATGGGTGAACAGTGCAGTCAGGCGGTAGGGAAAGCAAGTAGAATGCTTGGCTGCGTAGCTAGAGGTATAACAAGCAGGAAGAGGGAGATTATGATCCCGCTATATAGAATGCTGGTGAGACCACATTTGGAATACTGTGTTCAGTTCTGGAGACCTCACTTACAAAAAGATATTGACAAAATTGAACGGGTCCAAAGACGGGCTACAAGAATGGTGGAAGGTCTTAAGCATAAAACGTATCAGGAAAGACTTCATGAACTCAATCTGTATAGTCTGGGGTACAGAAGGAAAAGGGGGGACATGATTGAAACATTTAAATATATTAAAGGGTTAAATAAGGTCCAGGAGGGAAGTGTTTTTAATAGGAAAGTGAACACAAGAACAAAGGGACAGAATCTGAAGTTAGTTGGGGGAAAGATCAAAAGCAACATGAGAAAATATTATTTTACTGAAAGAGTAGTAGATCCTTGGAACAAACTTCCAGCAGACGTGGTAGATAAATCCACAGTAACTGAATTTAAACATGCCTGGGATAAACATATATCCATCCTAAGATAAAATACAGGAAATAGTATAAGGGCAGACTAGATGGACCATGAGGTCTTTTTCTGCCGCCAGTCTTCTATGTTTCTATGAAGGGCATATTTATTTTGAAAGCAGGACAACAGTGCCAAATGGTGCTTCTTCTTTTTTTTTTAAAGGCAACTGGATTTTGTTTTTCCATGAAGACATTTCACTTTTTATCCAAGAAGCTTCTTCAGTTCTGATTCAAGAAACTTCTCCAGGTCAGTCAGAACTGAAGAAGCTTATTGGATGAGAAGCGAAAGGTCTTCATGGAAAAACAAAGTCCAGTTGCCTTTTGACAAAGAACCTTTGGGAGTTGGGACTACCAAAAACATCCAAAGATACTTCACCAGAAGAGCCCTTCACTCCTCCACTCGAAACAGAATACCCTACGAAAATAGACTAACTATCCTGGGTCTAGAAAGCTTAGAACTGCAGCGCCTAAAACACGATTTGAGTATTGCCCACAAGATCATATGCTGCAACGTCCTTCCGGTCAACCACTACTTCAGCTTCAACCGCAACAACACAAGAGCACGCAACAGATTCAAACTTAATATGAACCGCTCCAAACTTGACTGTAAAAAATATGACTTTAACAATCGAGTTGTCGAAGCGTGGAACTCATTACCGGACTCAATAGTGTCAACTCCCAACCCCCAAAATTTCTCCCTTAGACTCTCCACGATTGACCTCTCCAGGTTCCTAAGAGGCCAGTAAGGGGCGTACATAAGTGCACTGATGTGCCTATCCTCCCCTGTCCAATTGTCTTTCCTTATCTCATGTATCATATATATTCTCTCCCTCCCATCTACTTCTCTTCTTTTTTGCTTTCTATCTTTATATATATTACTTAATGTCTATTCTCTTCCATATGTATTGTATATTGGACAAAGAATAAATAAATAAAAATACTGGTTTCTTATTGCTTTCTGAGCCTCCTTCGAGTCTAACTGTCTCTTCCAAATGTTACGGAGAAAACTACGCAAAGGACTGTGTATGCGGCAGTACAATTTAGGATGGACCTACCGAAACGGGGGGCAGGGGGGGATGGGATGGCGTTGTGGTAGCAAAAATGGAGCTCTGGATGACCGGCGTGCTTGGAGTGAGATTTGGCTTCTGCACATGCACAGGAAGCAAAATCTCACAAGAAGACATGCAGGCGCATGAGATTTTGATGTTTTTTGGTGGTTTTTTGCTCCTGCGCCTGCGTGGGGATGGAGAATTAATTTCAAAAAAGAAAAATGCAGTTTTGTGGGGAAAATGGGGTTGAATGCGAACCAGGAAAGCTAGTTAATAGAATAGAATAGAATAGAATAGAATAGAATTTTATTGGCCAAGTGTGATTTGACACACAAGGAATTTGTCTTGGTGCATATGCTCTCAGCGTACACAAAAGATACATTTGCCAAGAATAATATGGTACACTTAATGATTGTCATAGGGGTCAAATAAGCAATGAAGAAACAATCAATATTAATAAAAATCTTAGGATACAAGCAACAAGTTACAGTCATACAGTCCCAAGTGGGAGGAAAAGGATGATAGGAATGATGAGAAAAACTAGTAGAAATAGAAGTAGTTAAATAGTTAAACTTATTATGTCTATCGGTGTTTTACTGTGTATGAATTTGAAGAGATCTTAATTGTGCATAAGTCCAAGAAAAGGAACACATAACAACTTACTCAAACTCTACTGTCAATACAGGTAGTCCTCCAATTACAACAATTCATTTAGTGACTGTTCAAAGTTACAATGGTACAGAAAAAAGTGATTTATGACCATTTTTCACACTTAAGATCTTTGTACCATCCCCATGGTCAAATGATCAAAATTCAGATGTCTGGTAGCAACTCATATTTATGACGCTTGCAGTGTGTGGAGGTCATATGACCTGACCAGCAAAGTCAGTGGGGAAGCCAGATTCACTTAACAAGTGTGTTACTAACTTAACAACTCCAGTGATTCGTTTAACAACAGTGGCAAGAAAGGTTGTAAAATGAGGCAAAATTCAGTTAACAACTGTCTCGTTTAGCAACAGAAATTTGAGGGTCCATTGTGGTCCTAAATTGAGGACTACATTCTTTAAAATATCATAGAAATCACAAGATTGTGTTTGAGTTATTGCTTTTATGGATTATTATTATTATTATCATTATTATTATTTATTAGATTTGTATGCCGCATCTCTCCGAAGACTCGGGGCGACTCACAACACAAAACATTACAAATCCAATGATTAAAACAATTAAAAACTCTTAACATAAAAACCAACCATACATCTCATACAAACCATACATAAAATGGAAACAGTCCAGGGGAATCAATTCCCCCATGCCTGACGACAGAGGTGGGTTTTAAGGAGTTTACGAAAGGCAAGGAGGGTGGGGGCAATCCTGATCTCTGGGGAGAGTTGATTCTAGAGGGTCGGGGCTGCCACAGAGAAGGCTCTTCCCCTGGGTCCCGCCAGACAACATTGTTTGGTCGACGGGACCCGGAGAAGGCCAACTCTGTGAGACCTAACCGGTCACTTGGATTCGTGCGGCAGAAGGCGGTCCCGGAGATGTTCTGGTCCGATGCCATGAAGGGCTTTATAGGTCATAACCAACACTTTGAATTGTAGAGCCTCTTTTGTGCAATCCATATATCATAAGATATAGTGCTCCAAAGACAAAGAGGCATTTTGTAAAACGACAGAATGATATTCACAAACCACAAACACAATCCCCACATGTTTCTCTCTGTGAAATAACCATAGCATTTGGAAGGCTTAATATTAGCATAATTTAGAAGCTAGGAGCTATTTGTTTGAACCAATCCTTCCTGTTACTCAGGTTGATCAAAGCATGTTTAGCTTTCCAAACAATTCACTCCATAGGACAACAACTTTCTGATGGGGTTTGCAGTTAGAAGGAAAACAGAGGCACTGTTTCCCTTTCCTTCAAATAACAACCCACAATAAATTGTTTTTCTCTTATCTACAAATGTAATGCCATTAAATACAGTGGTTCACCGAAGTTAACAATTACCGGTAACCCCAATCTCAGACCAAGACTTGTAATTGTTGCTGAAATGAGGTCTCTCAAATATATATATACTGCTCAAAAAAATAAAGGGGATATTTAAACAACACAATATAACTCCAAGTAAATCAAACTTTTGTGAAATCAAACTGTCCACTTAGGAAGCAACGCTGATAGACAATCAATTTCACATGTTGTCAGCACATTCAACTTTGTACAGAACAAAGTATTCAATGAGAATATTTCATTCATTCAGATCTAGGATGTGTTCTTTATTTTTTTGAGCAGTGTGTATGTATGTATGTATGTATGTATGTATGTATGTATGTATGTATGTATGTACGTATGTATATATGTACGTAGGTACATACATACATACACATGCATACATATATACCAGAAACAACTGATTTATAAAATTAATGACCACTATTAGCTATATACTATGCTATGTTTACTGTATGGAAAATAAAAGGAGGTTAAACTTTCCATTTAAAAAGACAAAATATAATTTAATAGGTAAACGAGGATGATCAATCTTCCTGTATTCAGAAAGGATGATATTTGGGGAGATTATAGAACTGGGTATATGACAAGACTAATATGTGGGTTTATCCAGTAGACCAAAACGTATTCATTAGATGAACTATCCAGACAAATATAATTTGGCTTAACAGATTGTGGGAATGTAGTCATAATTTAGCTTGATTTTTCTGACGGATCTGCAAGAAACTTTCCATGTCATGCTAATTAAACTCTGATGACATGATAATTAAGTGGATATATAGATGGATTAGACAGATATCGGAGCCAGTTTAGTGTAGTGGTCAAAGTGCTGGCCCAGAAACCAGAAGACACAGTTCTAAGTCTCCCTCTAAGTCTCCCTTAGGCACGCAAGCAGGTTGCGTGACTTTGGGCCAGTCATACCCAATGCAACTCACAGGGTTCTTATTGGCCAAGTGTGATTGGACACACAAGGAATTTGTCTTGGTTGAGAGCATATGCACCAAAACAAATTCCTTGTGTGTCCAATCACACTTGGCCAATAAAAATTCTATTCTATTCTATTCTAATTAGCATGTGTTCAAAGTGACAATAAAGCTATTCTATTCTATTCTATTCTCATTCCATTCCTTGTGTGTCAAATCACTCTTGCCCAATAAAAATATCCTATTCTATCCTATCCTATTCCATTTTCTATTCTATATTCTATTCCATTCCATTCCATTCTTTGTGTGTCAAATCACTGTTACCCAATAAAAATATCCTATCCTATCCCATCCCATCCTATCCTATCCTCTATTCTATATTCCATTCCATTCCATTCCATTCCTTGTGTGTCCAATCACACTTGGCCAATAAGGAATTCTATTCTATTCTATTCTATTCTATATTCTATTCCATTCCATTCTTTGTGTGTCAAATCACTCTTGCCCAATAAAAATATCCTATCCCATCCTATCCTACCCTATTCTATTTTCTATTCTATATTCTATTCCATTCCATTCCTTGTTTGTCCAATCACACTTGGCCAATAAGAAATTCTATTCTATTCTATTCTATTCTATATTCTATTCCATTCTTTGTGTGTCAAATCACACTTGCCCAATAAAAATATCCTATCCCATCCTATCCTATTCTATTTTCTATTCTATATTCTATTCCATTCCATTCCATTCCTTGTGTGTCCAATCACACTTGGCCAATAGGGAATTCTATTCTATATTCTATTCCATTCCATTCTTTGTGTGTCAAATCACTCTTGCCCAATAAAAATATCCTATCCTATCCCATCCTATCCTATTCCATTTTCTATTCTATATTCTATTCCATTCCATTCTTTGTGTGTCAAATCACTCCTGCCCAATAAAAATATCCTATCCTATCCCATCCTATCCTATTCCATTTTCTATTCTATATTCTATTCCATTCCATTCCTTGTGTGTCAAATCACTCCTGCCCAACAAAAATATCCTATCCTATCCCATCCTATCCTATTCCATTCCATTTTCTATTCTATATTCTATTCCATTCCATGTGTGTCCAATCACACTTGGCCAATAAGGAATTCTATTCTATTCTATATTCTATTCCATTCCATTCTTTGTGTGTCAAATCACTCTTGCCCAATAAAAATATCCAATCATATCCCATCCTATCCTACCCTATTCTATTTTCTATTCTATATTCTATTCCATTCCATTCTTTGTGTGTCAAATCACTCCTGCCCAATAAAAATATCCTATCCTATCCTATTCCATTTTCTATTCTATATTCTATTCCATTCCATTCCTTGTGTGTCAAATCACTCCTGCCCAATAAAAATATCCTATCCTATCCCATCCTATCCTATCCTATTCCATTCCATTTTCTATTCTATATTCTATTCCCTTCCATTCCTTGTGTGTCCAATCACACTTGGCCAATAAGGAATTCTATTCTATTCTATTCTAGTCTAGTCTATTCTCTTTCCTATTCGTATTCCTATTCCACTGAATTTAGAAACCGCAATAGAAGGAAGACCAACTTCAGAGTATCTGGGATTGATTACATGAAGGCATTCAACTCCCTGCCACATGACTTGATAATCATATGCGTAGAAATAACCGGAGTTAGTAGACACACCAGAACTTTGTGCCAGGATCAAACACCTGGCCAAATCCAGTCATTAATAGTGGACTGGACTCAAGCAGAACTAAAACCCTGGATAGGAAAACAGGACGCAAAGCAATGGGCTCGTGTTACAGCAGGCAGATTCCTTGTGTGTCCAATGACACTTGGCCAATAATGAATTCTATTCTATTCTATGTGTCAAATTAATCCTTTAAGTTCCTTTCTTTTTACCATATCAAAACATGGACAATTATTCTTTGTAGACCTCACCCTTCCAATTTCTTAGCTATGTCTAAGAGATTAAGTATACAGCATGGCCAAAACAAACCTACAATATTCTTCATTCAATTCTGAATATTTAATGTTAAAAGTGAGCTCTGGATCATGTTAAGAAGAATATCTCAGAAGAAGTTGGCCAGAAAAAGCAAGAGAGCCTTTGTCTCATGCTACCAAAGTTATGAAAATCCCCCCACCCCCATTTTTATTATATCTGACAAAAAGTATGGAGCCTAAGGGACTTCCCTAATTAGATTGACACCGTATTCCATTTATGTGGAAATGTATCTCATTTCCATACAAGAAACGTGATATGTTCTCTGAAAACTGAAATAAAATCAGCAAAACATGACTTTAAAATGAAAACAGCCACTCTTTCGCAAATTAAATCAATCCATCAACAAGTTCATCATATTTTGTTGTTGTTGGTTGAAAAAAAGAACGTACATTCAGAATTCAACGGGAATCCAAGAAGGATTTAAGGGTCAGCATTTTTATATAATGACAAAACAAAAATGGGTTCCAAATGCTGGATAAACATATTTATATCTTACAACTGCAGCAAGCATTTTGAAAGGCTATAGGTTTGGAAAAACAAAGACTTTTTTTATACTTGGCAGGAGATACGCCAATTTTACGGCTCCGTGTCTGCATTTCACAACTTCAGTTTATTATGCAAAACCAGACTCAACAGCAAAATCCTTACATCCAGCTACTATATACAGGAACAGTGGTCCCGAAACTTAGCAGCATGGTGGCCCGGATGTGGCCTATTCGTGTCTGTTCCGGCCTGCCACTCACGCGGCCCAGTTGCGAATAAGCTGCGCGCCGCTAGTGGGCGACAGTCCATGGGTTGGGGACCCCTGCACGAGAGATACCCTATGCCCACAACGACCTTGGAGGATGCACCGGTAGCACCGAAACTTGATTTCATTGCAGGCCGCATCAGGTTTATTTGACTGCAGGAGCAGGGGTGGGCAGGAAGTGGAACGGCGTGGAATGACGTTCCACTGGCGGAAATGGACCTGCGCGTGCAGGTCCCTCGCGGCCGGCTTTGCACACACCGTGCACACGAGATTCAGCCTCTGCACATGTGCAGAAGCAAGGAAATGGTGCGTGCGCTTCAGCCTCTGTGCATGCGCTTCAGCCTCTGTGCAATATTATATACTGTGTTCCCTCGCTTTTCACGGGGGGATGCGTTCCACACCGCCCACGAAAGTCGAATTTCCGCGAAGTAGAGATGCGGAAGTAAATACACTATTTTTGGCTATGAACAGTATCACAAACCTTCCCTTAACACTTTAAACCCCTAAATTGCAATTTTCTATTCCCTTAGCAACCATTCAGATTATTACTCACCATGTTTATTTATTAAAGTTTACTAAAAAAATATTTATTAAAGGCAGACAAAAGTTTGGCGATGACATATGACGTCAACGGGTGGGAAACCCATGGTATAGGGAAAAAACCTGCGAAGTATTTTTTAATTAATATTTTTGAAAAAAAGTGGTATAGACTTTTTGTGAAGTTCGAACCCGCGAAAATTGAGGGAACACTGTATATTCTAAATATATAAATTATATTATAAATTTATAAATATATAAAAATTATATTATAAAGCTGCTTGAGTTTTTTCAGCGAATAACAAAAAATGTGCTGAATATTGCACACAATCGTCCCGGCGGAGGGCTGGCGGCACCCGAAATGTTTGCTTCTTCTCAGGGAGTGTGTAAGAGAAAATAATTGAGAAACACCGGCTTAAGGATTGATATTATAGCATAATTAGGCCATGTGTAATTGACAGGATAGGATGCCAAATTGTGATTTTAATATAGATTTTATCAGTTGCCTATTATTTTATTGTAGGATTTTTATTTAGAGTAACAATGGTGTTCTATTGTTTTAAAAACCAAGGAGCCTCGCATAAACGTTGTGTTCTTTCTTTCTCGAGCATCTGTGCCTGTACAATGAAACAGAAGGAACAGCTACTGCACAGCAAGCCGTGTCCTTCTGCATAAGAGATTATATTGATAATAACTTTATGCCAGGACAAAATTGCCTTGAAGCGAACACACAAACTCTGCATGGCCTCTTAATTTTAATAACTGGCTTTCCCACGACAGCTCTGGCAAAATCCTGACCTAAAGCCCTGGAAAAATCAACCCAAACAGATCTATCAGGAGGGGAATTAGTCTTGTTGCAATTATCTATGGAGATTCTTAGTCATCCCAGTTCTGGTTGTCTCTGGTTGCTTTTCAAAAGGCAACTGGACATTGTTTTTTTGAAGACCTTTTGCTACTCATCCAAGAAGTTCTTCAGTTCTGAAGAAGCTGGACTTCTTTTGTTTTTTTTTCTTCTTCTTGAAGAGGGTTCTGAAGAAGGTTCTTGGATGAGAAGCAAAACAACTTCAAGGAAAAAAAACAAAATAAGTCCAGTTGCCTTTTTGAAAAAGCACTTTTGGGACAACCTGCTGTAGTTGGACACCTCTTTGCTTCTTTCTCCTTCTGTTATTTAGAAACATAGAAACAGAAGATTGACGGCAGAAAAAGACCTCATGGTCCATCTAGTCTGCCCTTATACTATTTCCTGTATTTTATCTTAGGATGGATATATCCCAGACATCTTTAAATTCAGTTATTGTGGATTTACCAACCATGTCTGCTGGAAGTTTGTTCCAAGCGTCTACTACTCTGTCAGTAAAATAATATTTTCTCATGTTGCCTTTGATCTTTCCCCCAACTAACTTCAGATTGTGTCCCCTTGTTCTTGTGTTCACTTTCCTATTAAAAACACTTCCCTCCTGAACCTTATTTAACCCTTTAATATTTTTAAATGTTTCAATCATGTTCCCCTCCCTTTAAGGGAAATATTTCTTCACCCAGAGGGTCCTTGCTTGATGGGATTCCCTTCCAGAAGAGGTCATGACAGCTGTCAGCCTGGAGAGCTTCAAGGCAGGATTCGACAGATTTATGGATGCCAAGTGTATCATAGATGATGATTGACACGGATGTCCATGTGCCGCCTCTATGTGGGTTGAGGCAGGCAGGATTCCCTTGAGTACCATTTGTTGGGGGTCGAGGGAAAGGGAGGGTTTTGCCTTCTCTTTCTGCTCAAGATCCCCATGGACAATTGCTGGGCCACTGTGTGACACAATGCTGGACTCGATGGACTTTGGCCTGATTCAGCAGGGCTCTTCTTAACTTCCTAAGTTCCTTCCTTCCTTCCTTCCCTTATTGAAATAGATGTTCATGTGCCGCCTCTATGTTGGTTGAGGCAGGCAGGGTTCCCTTGGGTCTCATTTGTTGGGGGTGCAGGGAAAGGGAGGGTCTTGCCTTCTCTTTCTGCTCAAGATTCCCATGGACAATTGGAGGGGGGGCACTATGGGATACAGAATGCTTTGACCTGATTCAGCATGGATCTTCTTATGTTCTTATGTTCTTCTGTCCTCCAGATCAGTGTTTCCCAACCTTGGCAACTTGAAGATATCTGGACTTCAACTCCCAGAATTCCCCAGCCAGCATTTGGGAGTTGAAGTCCAAATATCTTCAAGTTGCCACGGTTGGGAAACACTGCTCCAGACTATACAGATTGAGTTCATGAAGTCTTTCCCGATAAGTTTGATGCTTAAGACCTTCCACCATTTTTGTAGCCCGCCTTTGGACCTTATACTATTTCCCTTATTAGGATGGATATATGTTTATCCCAGGCATGTTTAAATTCAGTTACTGTGTATTTACCAACCACTTCGGCTGGAAGTTTGTTCCAAGCATCTACTACTCTTTTAGTAAAAATAATATTTTCTCATCTTTCCCCCAACTAACCTCAGATTGTGTCCCCTTGTTCTTGTGTTCACTTTCCTATTAAAAACACTTCCCTCCTGAACCTTATTTAACCCTTTAACATATTTAAATGCTTTGATCATGTCCCCCCTTTTCCTTCTGTCCTCCAGACTATATAAAGATTGAGTTCATGAAGTCTTTCCTGATACGTTTCAGGCTTAAGACCTTCCACCCTTTTTGTAGCCCGTCTTTGGGACTGTTCAATTTGATCAAACTCTTTTTGTAGGTGAGGTCTCCAGAGCTGGACACAGTATTCCAAACGTGGTCTCACCAGCGCTCTATACAGCGGGATCACAATCTCCCTCTTCCTGCTTGTTATACCTCTAGCTATGCAGCCAAGCATTCTACTTGCTTTCCCCTACCGCCTGACCGCATTTACCCAAAGCCTCCAGCACAGGGAGGTGGCGCCTTTGACCCGGTGCCCAAAAGGGAACGGTAGCCCAGAGTTATTGCACCGTACCTAATCAAAAGGCTTAGAATTGGGAATACTGGAAGCAAAAAGGTGGCTGAACCACCAGACTGTAAACACATTTGGATAATTAAAATAAAACCCTTTTAGCAGAAATGAAGCAACAAATAGATTTTTTAAAAAAATATATAATCTCACACCTTGCCTCTGGCACAATTTTGCCTGAATCACTCAGAGAAATTTTGACAGAATGAGTCTGCCGCGTATTAGGAAGCTGCACTATTAAAGTAATTTGATGGGATTGCTCTTTTTCTGGTAATGCCTGCAGGATGCTATGAAAGCAAATTTCACTATTAGTCCCAGGCAAATATTTCAGTAGAATCTGAAGACAGAAACACACAAACACCATCTCCATTGAGAAAAGATACTTTGGTGTAATTAAATCATACCTACCAAAAATATTTTAATTAATGTCCTGGTCCATAGCAATTTTTAAAATAGTCGTACATTGGAAGTGAATTACTTCTGCTTTAAACCTGTCTAAATCTGGACCCAATATAAGGCAACGCCTCATGTGTCCTTCGATATGGCTCCGCGTGCCACCTGTGGCACACGCACCATAGGTTCGCCATCACGGCTCTAGGGCCCCCAGTTTGTCTTTGAAGATGAGGAATTCAAATAAGTGAAGCACATGGCAAAGGGGAAATTATCTTTTCTGCCCAGGTTCGCCTGGTGCATCAGTTGCGGCCCTATTTGGACAGGGAGTCATTGCTCACAGTCGCTCATGCCCTTATCACCTCGAGGTTCGATTACTTCAACGCTCTCTACATGGGGCTACCTTTGAAAAGTGTTCGGAAACTTCAGATCGTGCAGAATGCGGCCGCGAGAGCTATCGTGGAGCTTCCTAGATTCGCCCACGTTTCTACAACACTCCGTGGCCTGCACTGTCTGCCGATCGGTTTCCGGTCACAATTCAAAGTGTTGGTAATGACCTTTAAAGCCCTTCATGGCATTGGACTAGAATACCTCCGGAACCGCCTTCTACCACACGAATCCCAGTGGCCGATAAGGTCCCACAGAGTTGGCCTTCTCCGGGTCCCGTCGACCAAACAATGTCGTTTGGCGGGCCCCAGGGGAAGAGCCTTCTCTGTGGCGGCCCCGGCCCTCTGGAATCAACTCCCCCCGGAGATTAGAACAGCTCCCACCCTCCTTGTCTTTCGCAAGTTACTCAAGACCCACCTATATCGCCAGGCATGGGGGAACTAAGACATCTCCCCCAGGCTTTCTTATATTTTATGATTGGTTTGTATGTGTTGTATGGTTTTTAACAGTTGGGGGTTTTTATATAATTTTTATTATTAGATTTGTTCCATTGTTATACTGTTTTTTTATTACTGTTGTGAGCTGCCCCGAATCTTCGGAGAGGGGCGGCATACAAATCTAATAAATTACTATTATTATTATTTTTTTTTAATAGCCCAAACAATATGACTGATAGATGTGGAGGAAGTTACGGATTCCTCAGTGTTCTGTCCCCTGTTTGCCAAGAGGCTCCTTCTGTCACAGGAAATGTGGGTTTGGAAATACAAACTGCCAAAATACTTTTGTGTTTCTACCCAGAGTTTTAATGTCTAAACCGGCAGTAACGCATACCGTTTTTATTATTTTGCTACCGATACACTCAGGCATTTGAAACGCAGAAGCTGACTTCTCATGCAATGCTTCGTATCTGTTTCCTTGATGTTTCTAGAAATGCAAATATTTCCGATTCCTCTGGAGGCTGAATCATTGCAACTGGGGCTAATTCTTCTTCTTTTTTTTAGTTCGAAACTTTTGTAGACATTTTGCAACGCAATTTGGGGAGGAAGGTGGTGCATCCCAACCACTCTGCCGAGCTGCCTTGCTTTGAGTGAGGAAGCTGCCTGGATAGACAGCAAAATGTTTCTCAATTCATTCATTCATTTTCATTCATTTTATTGGATTTGTATGCCGCCCCTCTCTGTAGACTCGGGGCGGCTAACAACAGTGGTATAAACAACATGCGACAATCCAATACTAAAGTAGCTAAAAACCCTTATTTTAAAACCAATCATACATACAAACGTACCATACATAAATTGTAGAAGCCTAGGGGAAAAGAATATCTTAATTCCCCCATGCCTGATGACAAAGGTGGGTTTTGAGAAGCTTACGAAAGGCAAGAAGGGTGGGGGCTATTCTAATCTCCGGGGGGAGTTGGTTCCAGAGGGTTGGGGCTGCCACAGAGAAGGCTCTTCCCCTGGGTCCCACCAAATGGCATTGTTTAGTTGACGGGACCCGGAGAAGGACCACTCTGTGGGACCTAATTGGTCACTGGGATTTGTGTGGCAGAAGGCGGTCTCGTAGATACCCTGGTCCGGTGCCATGAAGGGCTTTATAGGTCATAACCAACACTTTGAATTGTGACCGGAAACTGATCGGCAACCAATGCAGACTGCGGAGTGTTGGTGTGACATGGGCATATTTAGGGAAGCCCATGATTGCTCTCGCAGCTGCATTCTGCACGATCTGAAGTTTCCGAAGACTTTTAAAAGGTAGCCCCATGTAGAGAGCGTTACAGTAGTCGAGCCTCGAGGTGATGAGGGCATGAGTGACTGTGAGCAGTGACTCCCGATCCAAATAGGGCCGCAACTGGTGCACCAGGAGAACATGGGCAAAAGCCCCCCTCGCCACAGCTGAAAGTTGTTTCTCTAATGTGAGCTGTGGATCGAGGAGGACGCCCAAGTTGCGGACCCTCTCTGAGAGGGTTAGTGATTCCCCCCCCCCAGAGTAATGGATGGACAGATGGAATTGTCCTTGGGAGGCAAAACCCACAGCCACTCCGTCTTATCGGGGTTGAGTTTGAGTCTGTTGACACCCATTCAGGCCCCAACAGCCTCCAGACACCGGCACATCACTTCCACTGCTTCACTGACTGGACATGGGGTGGAGATGTAAAGCTGGGTATCATCTGCATATTGTTGATACCTCACCCCATGCCCTTGGATGATCTCACCCAGCGGTGAGATAACAAAAATTAGCCCAGTTGCAATGATTCAAACTTCAGACAATTCCACCTGGATCACTGAAAAGCTTCATTAACATTTCTCATTCTTCCCCTTAGCAGCTAAAACAGACAAAAATCTTGCTTCCCACCCCACATAAATGGGCTTAATTCCTAGTGATAACATAGACATGTCCATCTAGTTTTCTTTGGCAAGAATGTAGAAGTGATTTGCCATTGCTTGTTCCCAAAATGCTATTTTGGCCTCCTGGCCCAGCCCATCATCCTAATTTTTCAGCCTTTTGAAACCATCCAAAGTTGACCAAGTACAGCTTCACATGTTAGCAGCAAGTTACATAAACCAGATTTTCAAATCTGGTATTTCCACGGTTTCCTGCTTTGGTGCCAGCAAAGGAATTTTGGGAGTCAAAAAATCCAGCACATTTGGATTGTACCAATTATAGAAAGGTAATACGGAGTTATATTAGGAAATAATTTTCATTCCTGGTTCAAGCAGGGTTTCTTGACCCACCCCGAATTTAGATAAATTCAAGCAAAGATGTCATTCCTACAAATGTTTGTTATTCCTGGTTTTAATCTGAAGAGTTTGATAACCTCTCTCACCATTAAGTTTTCCTCTTCTGCAAAGATTTTTTAAAAAATAATCTTTCTTTATAGACAACTATTGTTTGTTCTTGAACAAAGGAAACTATTTTAAATTGCATGCCATCTTTTCTTTTCCTTCTTCCCTTGACAATCAAGCTGGTTTTATTTATGTTTATTGTGTGGTCTCTCTGCCTTACAAGCTTGCATAGTCAACATACTACTATTTCTATTATGGACGATCTCCATATTCTAGTCAAATTTTGTCATGCAATTTTTTCCCTTTGCTCTCCCAAAATTCTTGGCACCAATCATAAAACACTAAAGAATGTGCAAAGTGAATGTAGCATGAATTTAAATGCACTATTTCATTTGGAGAAAGTATAACGACGCTGTGTTTTTTGTAGGGGGGCTTTTAGCACGTATAACCTCATGCCTTTATACAAATTTAAAAGTGACTCGATAATACTGGTTTTTTTTTTTAAAAAAGGTTTTTCTTATCTTAATTTGGGAGAATACTCAATTAAATATACAATAGTACCTCTACTTACGAACTTAATTCGTTCGGTGACCAGGTTCTTAAGTAGAAGCGATTATTCCCATAGGAATCAATGTAAAAGAAAATAATGTTCGTGATTGGGGAAACCATAGGGAGGGTGAAGGCCCTGTTTCCTCCTAGGAGATTCCTACAGAGGCCCTACAAAGGATTCTCCCCGCCTTTCCTGGCCCTGTTTCCTCCCAGGAGATTCCTAGAGAGGCTCCACAGAGGCTTCTCCCTGCCTTTTCCAGCCCTGTTTCCTCCCAGGAGATTCCTAGAGAGGCCCCACGGAGGCTTCTCTCCGCCTTTTCCGGCCCTGTTTCCTCCCAGGAGATTCCTAGAGAGGCCCCACAGAGGCTTCTTCCCGCCTTTCCTGGCCCTGTTTCCTCCCAGGAGATTCCTAGAGAGGCCCCACAGAGGCTTCTCCCTGCCTTTTCCAGCCCTGTTTCCTTCCAGGAGATTCCTAGAGAGGCCCCACAGAGGCTTCTTCCCGCCTTTCCCGGCCCTGTTTCCTCCCAGGAGACTCCTAGAGAGGCGCCACAGAAGCTTCTGCCCGCCTTTTCCGGCCCTATTTCCTCTCAGGAGATTCCTAGAGAGGCCCCACGGAGGCTTCTCCCTGCCTTTTCCAGTTACAGTTTCGGAGGCTTGGGTTTGTAAGTGGGAA
Source organism: Erythrolamprus reginae (assembly GCF_031021105.1). Lineage (NCBI taxonomy): Eukaryota > Metazoa > Chordata > Lepidosauria > Squamata > Dipsadidae > Erythrolamprus > Erythrolamprus reginae. The sequence goes on along the minus strand of NC_091951.1, from coordinate 343,483,136 downwards.
ATGGTTCTTCAGAAGATGCAAAAAAATCTTGAACACCTGGTTCTTATCTAGAAAAGTTTGTAAGTAGAAGTGTTCTTAGGTAGACTCTGTATAGAGTCTCTCCCATTTGCATCTATTTTGTACTCATCCAATTGTTCCTTAGCGCACCCTGCTAAAACATACTGCTTGGGTATTGGCCAAATGTGAACCTTTGGATCTGACTAATAGAACAATTCCCTAAGACCAAGACTAAAAAACCTCCACTGCTTAATATGTTTTCATGTTCCTTTTGACTTCATTTAGAAACATAGAAACATAGAAGACTGACGGCAGAAAAAGACCTCATGGTCCATCTAGTCTGCCCTTATACTATTTCCTGTATTTTATCTTAGGATGGATCTATGTTTATCCCAGGCATGTTTAAATTCAGTTACTGTGGATATACCAACCACGTCTGCTGGAAGTTTGTTCCAAGGATCTACTACTCTTTCAGTGAAATAATATTTTCTCACATTGCTTTTGATCTTTCCCCCAATTAACTTCAGATTGTGTCCCCTTGTTCTTGTGTTCACTTTCCTATTAAAAACACTTCCCTCCTGAACCTTATTTAACCCTTTGAAATATTTAAATGCCCCCCCTTTTCCTTCTGTCCTCCAGACTATACAGATTGAGTTCATTAAGTCTTTCCTGATACATTTTATGCTTAAGACCTTCCACCATTCTTGTAGCCCTTCTTTGGACCCGTTCAATTTTGTCAATCTCTTTTTGTAGGTGAGGTCTCCAGAACTGAGCACAGTATTCCAAATGTGGTCTCACCAGCGCTCTATATAAGGGGATCACAATCTCCCTCTTCCTGCTTGTTATACCTCTAGCTATGCAGCCAAGCATTCTTGGAAGAAGAAACAAGTACTCTACAGTTATGGTGCCAAATATTTTTGGCACCAGGTACTAAGAGATAATTTTTAGGAGTTGTGGAAAGGAAGAATTCTAGAAGCTTCAAAAAAAGGGGAGTGTCCAATTGGTGTTGAAATTTAGCCATCTAGACTCGGCCAATTCTTATATTCAAACCACTAAGTCAATCAAGTTGAAACCACAACTGTATTTTCAGTTGACTAAGAAAAGGAACAAAAAAAAAAATACAGGGTTCCTACTAACTCTACCACAAGCTGAATTTTACTCTATTTTTACTTGGCATTCTTATGGTTTTTAAAATTTTTATTAAAACGGCTGTGACAAATAGGGGTGCTACACAATGGCCTTTGTGTGGCTGGTGAAAGGAAGGGGGCCAACAGTGAGGATTCTTCTCACCCACATATCTGTTGAGGGAAATGTTTAATCATGGTGAGTAATGTTGGGCGAACCCAACAAAGTTCAGGTTCAGCGAGTTTGGCCGAACTTTGCCGTGAAGTTTGGGTGAGTCCGCCGAACCCGAAAAGCATCAGCGCCACTACGGCGTCCTTTCCCGTAAAAATAAACAAGGAGGTGGGGAATTCCCCACCTCCTTTTGCTTCCTTTTATTTTTACGGAAAAGGATGCCGCAGCGGCGCTGCAAGCAAAAGGAGGTGGGGAATCCCATGATGGGATTCCGGGGGCGGGGCTTTGACATCATGGAGACTCCTTCCTCCCTGTTTCAGCCGGCCAGGAAGGAGTCTCCGTGACATCAAAGCCCCGCCCCCAGAATCCCATTGTGGGGAATCCCACGATGGGATTCCCCACTCTCCTCCCGGGCGGTAACACTTCGCGGTGTTCGAGCGAACGCTTAATCCCAAACCCAAACTTTTTAAAAAGTTCAGGTTCGGGTTCGGCATGCCGAACACTGCAAAGTTCTAACGGTGAGCCATGGCGAACTGGGAGGCATTATTATATTGTTGGTTTCCTTTCCCCTGTAGGTGGCAATCGATAGGAGTGAAGAAATATATAACTTGGCTGCTTTGGGGAAGGAAATTAAAGAAAACTATTATAATAACAGTTAGTTATTAGTTATTAGTAGTGATGCTTTCTGAGTAGGTTGTAGGTTGCAGTTTGCTCTAGTGCAGTGTTTCCCAACCTTGGCAACTTGAAGATATCTGGACTTCAACTCCCAGAATTCCCCAGCCAGCTGGGTATTCTGGGAGTTGAAGTCCAAATATCTTCAAGTTGCCAAGGTTGGGAAACACTGCTCTAGTGCACTGATGGCAAACCATTTTTTGAATGGTTTGCACGAATCCCAGCGACCGATTAAGTCCCACAGAGTTGGCCTTCTCCGGGTCCCGTCGACTAAACAATGTCGTTTGGCGGGTCCCACGGGTAGAGCCTTCTCTGTGGCGGCCCCGACCCTCTGGAACCAGCTCCCCCCTGAGATTAGAACTGCCCCCACCCTCCTTGCCTTTCGTAAACTCCTTAAAACCCACCTCTTCCGTCAGGCATGGGGAAATTGAGACACCCTCCCCGGGCCTATACAATTCAGGTATGGTATGTTTGTGTGTATGTCTGCTTTAATAACGAGGTTTTTTAAAATGTTTTTAAATTATTAGATTTGTCTTGAATTGTCCTATTGTTGTTGTGAGCCACCCCGAGTCTATGGAGAAGGGCGGCATACAAATCAAATCAAATCAAATCAGTAAGTAAATAAGTAAGTAAGTAAGTAAATAATTAAGTAAGTAAGTAAGTAAATAAGTAAGTAAATAAGTAAGTAAGTAAGTAAATAATTAAATAAGTAAGTAAGTAAATAAGTAAGTAAGTAAGTAAGTAAGTAAGTAAGTAAGTAAGTAAATAAGTAAATAATTAAGTAAGTAAGTAAGCAAGTAAATAAGTAAATAAGTAAATAAATAAGTAAGTAAGTAAATAAGTAAATAAATAAGTAAGTAAGTAAATAAGTAAATAATTAAATAAGTAAGTAAGCAAGTAAATAAGTAAATAAGTAAATAAATAAGTAAGTAAGTAAGTAAATAAGTAAGTAAGTAAGTAAGTAAGTAAATAAGTAAATAAGTAAATAAGTAAATAAGTAAATAAGTAAGTAAGTAAGTAAGTAAGTAAGTAAATAATTAAATAAGTAAGTAAGTAAGCAAGTAAATAAGTAAATAAGTAAATAACTAAATAAATAAGTAAGTAAGTAAGTAAGTAAATAAATAAGTAAATAAATAAGTAAATAAGTAAGTAAGTAAGTAAGTAAGTAAGTAAGTAAGTAAGTAAGTAAGTAAGTAAGTAAGTAAGTAAGTAAGTAAGTAAATAAATAAATAGATAGATAGATAAATAAATAAATTTTTCCCTCCCTCCGGTCCCGAAAGGGCATGTACATGCGCGAGTGCCTCTCCAATTCATTCCCCTCTCCCCCCCCCCCCCGCCACCCCATATGCCCCCTTCGTTCATGCACAGGCTGGTCATACGTGGCATGCAGCATGCAGTAAGTGGAGAGCAGAGGTTAATAACCTGGCAGCATAGGATCTGAGAATGTGAGAACAAGTTAAAGACAGGAGTTCCTCTCCATTGTCACTGAGGCTCGAGAAGCAATGCTCCAGCGCAGAGCAGTGGGATTGGCGGGGGAAATACAATTTGTCCAAGACATAGACATATCTCCGCAAGTGGCGGCAGGTGTAACTGCAAGAAAAAGGGTGGGGAAGGGAGGAAGAAGAAAGAGAACAAGAAAAGGAACAAAGAAAGAGGAATTTTCCTTTAACAAAGCTGCACCCAAACACCATCTAAAGCAAGTTCAGCGGCACATGTCAAAGAGCAAAGCAATATTTTTTTTAAAAAAGGAAAAGTGGTATGATCGAAACATTTAAATATGTGAAAGGGTTAAACAAGGTCCAGGAGGGAAGTGTTTTAATAGGAAAGTGTACACAAGAACAAGGGGACACAATCTGAGGTTAGTTGGGGGAAAGATCAAAAGTAACATGAGAAAATATTATTTTACTGAAAGAGTAGTAGATCCTTGGAACAAACTTCCAGCAGACGTGGTAGATAAATCCACAGTAACTGAATTTAAACATGCCTGGGATAAACATATATCCATCCTAAGATAAAATACAGGAAATAGTATAAGGGCAGACTAGATGGACCATGAGGTCTTTTTCTGCCGTCAGACTTCTATGTTTCTATGTTTTTATGTTTCTATGGTACAAGCAGAAAGTCTTTATATGAAATGGCATAGGGCAGTGATGGCGAACCTATAAGGCATAGGTGCCACAGGTGGCACGCGGAGCCATATCTGCTGGCACCAGAGCCGTTGCGCTAGCTCAGCTCAAAACGTGCATGTGTGTGCCGGCCAGCTGATTTTTGGCTCACCAGGAGGCTCTGGGAGGGCGTTTTTGGCTTCCAGAGAGCTACCGGGGGGATGGGGGAGGGCATTTTTACCCTCTGCTGGCTCCAGGGAATCCTTTGGAGCCTGGGGAGGGCAAAACACAAGCCTACTGGGCCCACCAGAAGTTGGCAAACAGGCCATTTCCGGCCTCCAGAGGGCCTCTGGTGGGGGGAAGCAGTTTTTGCCCTCCCGAGACACTGAATTATGGGTGTGGGCACTCTCACATGCACGATAGCCAGTGGTGGGTTACGAGCCGGAGCGCTAAATTGCGCTCGCTACTGTGGCTTGTAAGTGCTTGCGGGGGCAGTGCGATTTTTCTTCAGCTCCTGTGGAGGTAGCAAAATCGCGCATGGAGTCACAGGTGCGCCTGTGTTTCAGCATGCGCGGAAGCAAACAACCCTCGCTGAAACACGGGTGCACCTGCGGCTCTGTGCGAGATTTTGCTACCTCCACAGGTGCGGAAGCAAAATCGCACTGGTCCCGCAAGCACTTACGAGCAGTGGCGGTGAGCGCAATTTAGTGTTCTGGCTCCTAGCCCCCTGTTGGCTCTCTTCCATTTATATATTCATTATCAGCAAAAATATGTTACATATATAGTGTGTACGTAGACACATACACATATATACACATACTGCTCAAAAAAATACAGTAGTCCCTCGCTCTATCGTGCTTCACCTGCCGCGGCTTCACTTCATCGCGGGTTTTGAAGTCAGCTTCATTTGAATGATTTTACCACACAAACAAGCGCTAGAATCCCCCAGCGGGACTCCCAAATGATGAGCGGGGCGGGGACTGAGCTCCGGCGGAGGCCCGTCCCCTCGTTCAATCCCCCTCGCCAGTGCCGAAAGGAAAAAAAAGAAAGGAACGCGACGCGGCGGGGATTTCCAGACTGGGCTCGAGGGCGGAAGAGGAAGTGCTCGAGGGCGGAAGAGAGAGAGAGAAAAAAAGAAACAGCCGGGGCAGCTCACCAGGGACTTTACAGCCGGGGCAAGGCAAAAAACACAACATTTGGCCGAACTGCTGCAAAGAACAGAGTAAGTAGTAGTGGGGGGGAAAGGTTAGCCGGCCGTTGCTCGCCTCCAGGCATCCGGAGTTGGTGGGAAGGAGGATAAATTCCCCATCGCGGATTTCACCTATCGCGGCAAGGTCTGGAACGTAACTCCCGCGATAGGTGAGGGATTACTGTAAAGGGAACACTCAAAAAAGGTTGCTGCATCTGAATGAATGAAATATTCTCATTGGATACTTTGTTCTGTACAAAGTTGTATGTGCACAACAGAATGTGAAATTGACTGTCAATTGGTGTTGCTTCCTAAGTGGACAGTTTGATTTCACAGAAGTTTGATTTACTTGGAGTTGCATTGTGTTGTTTAAGTGTTCCCTTTATTTTTTTTGAGCAGTATATACATACATACATATATATATTAACCTAGAGGTTAATTCTCTGCCTCACAAGGCAAAGGTTGCAGGTTCAAGTCCCAGTGAGGGTATGGCTAGCCGATGAGGCCAAAATAAGGCCGAAATAGATCTATCCTAGTCTCCCTTAATTTTCAAATTCAGCAAAAACATGTGACACATATAGATAGAATTGTCGGCTATCAATAAAATTAACTGCCTTGGAAATGGTCCTGAGTTGGGCCGAGAGGCAAAAAAGGAGCTGTGATGTTCCTTCAATACACCAGGGTGATTCGACACAAAATGTAACCCTTCCCTGGTACAGAGCTGAAAGGATTGGATACTGTAGCCTAGAGGTTAATTCTCTGCCTCACAAGGCAAAGGTTGCAGGTTCAAGTCCCAGTGGGTTTGGCTAGCTGATGAGGCCAAAATAAGGCCGAAATAGATCTATCCTAGTCTCCCTTAATTTTCAAATTCAGCAAAAAAACATGTGATATATATATATACATATATATATATATATACAGTATATAGATAGATAGATAGATAGATAGATAGATAGATAGATAGATAGATAGATAGATAGATATATTTGTTTTCGTAGATTTTCACAGGTACAGGTATGATGGTCTTGGCATATTTGGGTTTCTTCCCGTGTAAGATTTGGAAATTTCTGGCGACGTTTCGATGAGGTCACACTCATCATCTTCAGGCTGGTGTTTCTGTCCTTGTTCTAAGGCGAACACTGCGAGACCTAAGCTGCAGGCAATTGCTGAGCCATCAAACCACATCCAGCCACCAGTATTTATAGAAGGAAGGCAGCTCAGGTCTCGCAGTGTTCGCCTTAGAACAAGGACAGAAACACCAGCCTGAAGATGACGAGTGGGACCTCGTCGAAACGTTGCCAGATTGTTCTGAGTTCAGGTTTTGCCCCGTGTAATATTTTGAGTGTCTATGCGACGTTTCGGTGAAATCACATTCACCATCATCAGGCTGAAGTTGTAAGCTTCGTGCTGCTGTAAATATAGTATATATATATATATGTATGTATTAAATCTACATAGAATGTAATCTACAAGAATCCAGGATGATTTCATTAGCGGCGCAAAGGAAGCGGCTGGTTTTGGCAGGGTGTAGGCACACCAAGGGTATGTAGATTTTTATTTTTATTTTCGGGGGGGGGGGGGAGGTTAAAAAACAAAAACAAAAAATCCAAACCATCTTTTCGTGCAACTCGAAGAGCAAGGCACTTGGTGCCAAGATGTAATGTAAAATGTTATGGGAACAGTCGCAGAGTTTGTGTGGTTTTCTACGAGCTGCCATCTACAACTACAGAAATGCACAAGCCAGATTCAGGCATCCGTTATTACGGCTTTCCCACCAGCTTAGAATCTTAGCAGTTCACAATAAGTCAGTTTGCCACTGTGGTTAGGGAATTATGGGCTGGCGAATCCTGCAGCCTATGGATCACAGCCGGTGTGGCTTCTGAATTCTGGAGGGCTTGGTCTTGTTTTACAGCAAATTCCACTGTTTTTTTTATAGCTTCGTAAAGAGAAGCTTTGCAATGAATTGTTATTTGGACACATGGTTTCGTTTTATCTGGCTTTGTGCTTCGCTCCAAATTGTGCTGGATCTCTCCTCCATAATCCTGGGCCAAGGCATATAGCGCATCTGCTTGAAAATATATTAATTTATATTTCATTTTGCTTAACTGCTCATCTCTCTCAAAGTACAGTGATACCTCGTCTTACGGACCCCTCTTCATACGAACTTTTCGTGATAGGAACCTGGGGTTTACGATTTTTTTGCCACTTCTTCCAAACTATTTTCACCTTACGAACCCGAGCCGCCGCCCTTGGGATGCCCCGCCTCTGGACTTCCATTGCCAGCCAAAGCGCTGGGATTCCCCTGCGCCTCCCCTCACTGGGAAACCCCACCTCCGGACTTCCGTTGCCAACAGAAGCACCCATTATTGCATTGCTGGGATTTCCCTGAGCCTCCCTCGCTGGGAATCCCTTCATTTTTGCCGGCGCTGCTTTGAATCCCAGAGAGGGGAGGCTCAGGGAAATCCCAGAAATGCAAGAACGGGAGGTGGGGTTTCCCAGTGAGGGGAGGCTCAGGGAAATCCCAGCACTTCGGCTTGCAATGGAAGTCTGGAGGCGGGGATTCCCAGCGGCGCAAAGCAAAAGGGGTCACTTTTGGTATGGGGTTGCACACATTATTTGCTTTCTAGGCTTCCCAGACCCCCCTACCCACCCCATTTTTGTGAAAAAAAATTCAGCACAAAAATGGGGCACAGAGGTGGGGCTTCATGAGGCCAAAAATGGCTTTATAAGACACACCGACATTTCCACCTCCTTTTATGGGAGGAAAGGTGCATCTTATACTCCGAAAAATACAGTGATACCTTGTCTTACGAACGCCTCTTCATACAAACTTTTTGAGACACAAATCCGGTGTTTAAGATTTTTTTGCCTCTTCTTCCGAACTATTTTCACCTTACGAACCCAAGCCACCGCCACTGGGATGCCCCGCCTCTGGACTTCTGTTGCCAGCGAAGCACACGTTTTTGCGCTACTGGGATTCCCCTGAGGCTCCCCTCCATGGGAAACACCACTCCCGGCCTTCTGTGTTTTTGTGATGCTGCGATTTCGCCGAGGCTCCCTTCGCTGGGATTCAAAGCAGCGCCGGCAAAAATGAAGGGAATCCCAGCGAAGGGAGCCTCAGCGAAATCACAGCATCGCAAAAACATGGATGTCGGTAGGTGGGGTTTCCCAGGAAGGGGAGCCTCAGGGGAATCCCAGCAGCGCAAAAACGGGTGCTTCGGCTGGCAACGGAAGTCCGGAGGTGGGGTTTCCCAGCGGCGTAAGGCAAAAGGGGTGAGTTTTCGCCTTGCACGCATTATTCGTTTATTATTATTGTTTATTATTATTATTATTATTATTATTATTATTGTTTCCCATAGGAAACAATGTTTCCTATGGGAAACATTGTTTCATCTTACAAACTTTTCACCTTACGAACCTCGTCCCAGAACCAATTAAGTTCGTAAGACAAGGTATCACTGTATCTGGAAATTGCCACGTTTGGGAAACCCTGTTTTATGGGGAGTGAATTCACTAAAGGCTAGCAGTAGTTTTCCCGGTGTCGATGTGTGATTTGCCCTCGAAAACACACACTAGATCCAAAGCACCAAGATATTATGGTATATTCTGCGAAGCCATCAGCCTGAGCAACCGATCTTGACTTATTTTGTTTTGGCTGCTCACAACAAACGCAGAGCCCGCCGCACAGCCACAATTTCCAAAGATGTCATGTTTATTTTAATGCGAGATTGACTTGGCTTTGACTTTATCAAGCTGTCCTGATCTCTCCCACAAAAGGGGGAGAACCCCCCCCGAAAGAACAGATTCTGAACATTTGGTAAACGCTACAACATACAACGATCCCCTTTTCCACGGAGCTCTTCAAAACAGCGAACGACTTTGGTTTTTCAAGAAACGAAAACATGTATTTAAAATCTGCCTTTTATTACCCAATCAATGAAAAGGAAGTTATTAAGGCAAAAATAATAACATTCTCTACAACTCAAACCCCTAAAGCAACCAGCATTCCTCTTTCCTCATAACTGAGTGAGGCAAAGCAACATGTGCTACCCGTAGCAAATTATGGCCTGCACATTTTCCTCCTACAAACCGTCAGCTTAACTTCTAGCTATGTGGCAGCAATACACTAAAATGTTTAATATCACCATCTAAAAAGTCAGTATTCAGAATGTCTGGTTAACTGGAGCCTGGGAAATCAATACGAGCGGTTTCGAGTTTTCCTATTGAAAACAGTTGTTCTTACTTAAGGGTGAAACTCTGCCATTTGGGGAGATAATGAAACTAATAAAATATCTCTAATGCCTTCTCGGTGTATAATTCTTTTTTTCTCCCCAAGGTTATGTGCTGCATAAATCTGAAGAGATATTTAAAAAATAAAACACTTCAATCTGTTTTATTAAAAGAATTTTCTTTTTTGAAAAAAAAAAATCTTTACCTTCTTGAACTACCGCTCTGTAGGATTTCAGAGTCAGCCCAGCCAAACTAATATGACAAATAATTTCCCTGGAGAATAAGTGAACAATTTCAGAACAACCTGAAGATGCTTCTTTCAGAAGGCTGAATAATTGCGAAAAGCTATTTCTGAAAGAGGGTCCATCAGTTTCCAGGTGACCAACTCCTTGAGAACATCTGCTCAAATCCTTCTAAATGTTGTTGTTGAATCATTATCATGTTTCCCCCAAAGGAAGACTTGGGCTTATTTTCTTTCGATCCAGGTGGGGTTCTTACTTACTTACTTACAACAACTTACTTACTTACTTACTTACTTACTTACTTACTTACTTACTTACTTACTTACTTACTTATTTTATTTTTAGGCCGACCTTCTCCTTAGACTCAGGGCGGCTTACAAGATGTTAGCACTTTTTGACAGATCCAGCCTATTGCCCCCACAGTCCAGGTCCTCATTTTACCCACCTCGGAAGGATGGAAGGCTGAGGAAAAGGAATCCTCAATCTGAGTATTGCATTGGCAGTTCTGTGTTAGCAAAAACTTCAGAAGAGAAGGATTTAGGGGTAGTGATTTCTGACAGTCTCAAAATGGGTGAGCAGTGTGGTCGAGCAGTAGAAAAAGCAAGTAGGATGCTTGGCTGCATAGCTAGAGGCATAACAAGCAGGAAGAGGGAGATTGTGATCCCGCTATATAGAGCGCTGGTGAGACCACATTTGGAATACTGTGTTCAGTTCTGGAGACCTCACCTACAAAAAGATATTGACAAAATTGAACGGGTCCAAAGACGGGCTACAAGAATGGTGGAAGGTCTTAAGCATAAAACATATCAGGAAAGACTTAATGAACTCAATCTGTATAGTCTGGAGGACAGAAGGAAAAGGGGGGACATGATCGAAACATTTAAATACGTTAAAGGGTTAAATAAGGTTCAGGAGGGAAGTGTTTTTAATAGGAAAGTGAACATGAGAACAAGGGGACACAATCTGAAGTTAGTTGGGGGAAAGATCAAAAGCAACGTGAGGAAATATTATTTCACTGAAAGAGTAGTAGATCCTTGGAACAAACTTCCAGCAGACATGGTTGGTAAATCCACAGTAACTGAATTTAAACATGCCTGGGATAAACATATATCCATCATAAGATAAAACACAGGAAATAGTATAAGGGACCATGGACCATGAGGTCTTTTTCTGCCGTCAGTCTTCTATGTTCTACGTTCTAATTTTACAAAAAAAACCCAAACCTGTAATTTTGAAATCGGCTTTCAGGGATCATTTTCAAGAACCACCTGCCAACTGCAAAAATTAGTAGTACTTCCATGCATGTTAGGCATTACTGCATTTCAGAGAACATACGTAAAGCCTGGCAACCGTTCTGGACCAAATTCATAGTGCCTGACATATTTAAAAAATAAAAGAGAAATTCAAGGTCCTTATGTTTGCCAGCATATTATACAGTATACAGTTTCACACATGCTGGAACCCAGTGTTGAGAGGCCACCCATCTGGGCCACTGCTCTAACCTTTAGCCTTCTACACTCCTGGTTCCAACGCCCTTCTAATGGGGTGCAACATGTCTAGTTACATCAGACGGAGAATGAGTATATGAATATCCTATCAGATGCCAAATTCTGAATTCAGACCAGATTGAACAAGGGTCAAATAATGTTTAACTGTATGTCATCAGAGAGTAGACTAAAATGTCAACTACGTATGTTCCGGAGGTAGGATTTGCATAATTTCCCTACCAGTTCACCCAGTGCGCGCATGCTCGTTTTGGTCACACATGTGCCTCCTATGTGGTCTTCCACGCATGTGCTTTGCTCACACGTATAGTTTCAACACATGTGCACAGCTTGAAAACATGGCTAAATAAGATGGCATAGAACTGGGATGGGTGGGCAGGTCACTACTACCGGTTCGTCCAAACCGATCCAAACTGCTTGTCCCTGTTCTGTGGGGCTCTCTGGTAGACTCCTCCCAAAAATTCACAGGTACAAATTTCAGAAACACACACGTTTGAAAATTCAAAACAATGTTCTTTATAATGAAAATTCACTTAAACCAAGCCCTCTTTTGGTATAGCAAAGAGCACTCGTCTCCAAACAAACAGGTAATTTGTACAAGTCCCTTATCAGTTCTGTGATACTTAGCTTGCAGCTGTGAGGCAATTCACAGTCCTTCTTTCACAAAGTGAAACACACTTTGCTCTGGTTTAGTTTCAAAGCGGGGAAAATCAGCACACAAAAGGTCAAAGTCAGCAAAGCAGGCACGAAACACAACGATCAGATAATCCTCCACAATGGCCAAACTCACAGGCTGCTATTTATAGCAGCCTCACTAACTACCACAGCCCCACCCAACCACAGGTGGCCTCATTTTCTTTGATAATAATCTCTCAGTTGTTGTTGCCTCTGCATCGCTCTCCGCATGCGTGGCTGTATCATTAACTCTTGTTCCGAATCCAAGGAGGAGCTAGATAATTGATCTCCTTCTGAGCTGTCTGCCCCACTCTCCTCCTCCCTGTCACTCATGTCTTCTTGGTCAGAGGAGCCTTCATCAGCAGATTCCACTGGGGGCAAAACAGGCCTGCAGCATGTGGATGTCTTCCCCACATCCACAGTCCTTGGGGCAGGAGCTGGGCCAGAGCTAACCACAACATCCCAGTCGGTTGTCAAAGAGCCAACCGCGAGGCTCCACCCACCCACCCAAACGCTGCCATTTGGATTCTTTTACCCTCTGCGCCAGTAGTGGTCTGCTGGTTACGTGGTCCGATGCGCAATCCTGGTAGGAAATGGACGTATGCGCGCCCCTGCATGAAATTTGGCTTCTGCGTAAACTCTTGTATGAGGACGCTGGCGTGAGTGACATTTCGGTGATTTTCCGTGATATCGGTGAAAGTTGCTGAAATCTCGCTAGCGCGTCCTCACACAAGATTTCACTTGCTGTGCATGTGCAGAAGCCAGATGCATGCACACCCACAATGGCCTCAGAGGGAGCACTGGTAGTGTTGAAGATGAGCAGCCCTTTACTGCTCTGCGCATGCACAAAGTCTTCTGTGCATGCGCAGAGGATAAAAGAACCCAAACAGTGGCGTCTGGGCAGATCCTTGCGCTCCCTTCGTGACTGGCTCTCTGATGACCAATAGGCACAAGCAAACCAGGAGCATTTCACCCTTGGATAAATTGATTTTTAATAAAGACAAACAAGGACTATGCCTTCTGTCTAGAGTCATCCAAAGATGTCTTGGCCAAACATTCTGGCACTTTTTTCATTTCTCTCATTGACATGAATTGGCAGCTCTTTGTTTATTTATTCCTTCCATTTCCATAGCAGCTCAACTCGACCAAGTGACTCTGGGTGGCTTACAATTCTACAATTACGGAACAATTAAAACAATAAAATGGTAAAAACATCCAGAAAATAAATACAAACAGCAGCCGAAATCGTTAATCAACTGACAACGGAGCCAAGAAAAGGGGCCCTTAACACATTCCGAATCTCAGGCCCAAGTACACAGCCAGGTTTCCAAAGCCTTTGTAAAGGGTAACAGGATCGGGGTCGTTATTAATCAACAAAGGGAGGGTATTCCATAGAGTAGGGGCTACTGCAGAAAAAAAACACCTCTTCTATTCCCTGCCAATCAACACTTTTTGGGTTCCCAGGATCTGCAAAATGCTCATAAAAACATAGAAACATAGAAGACTGACGGCAGAAAAAGACCTCATGGTCCATCTAGTCTGCCCTTACTGTATACTATTTCCTGTATTTTATCTTACAATGGATATATGTTTATCCCAGGCATGTTTAAATTCAGTTACTGTGGATTTACCAACCACGTCTGCTGGAAGTTAGTTCCAAGGATCTACTACACTTTCAGTAAAATAATATTTTCTCATTTTGCCTTTGATCTTTCCCCCAACTAACTTCAGATTGTGTCCCCTTGTTCTTGTGTTCACTTTCCTATTAAAAACACTTCCCTCCTGAACCTTATTTAACCCTTTGACATATTTAAATGTTTCGATCATGTCCCCCCTTTTCCTTCTGTCCTCCAGACCAGTGATTCTCAACCTTTTTTGAGCTGCGGCACATTTTTTACATATACAAAATCATGGGGCACATTGAGCGGGGGGGGGGGGGGGGGGACTGGGGGGCTAAAAAAAGTTTGGACAAAAAAATTATCTCTGTCTCTCTCTCTCTTCCTCCCTTTCGCTCTATTTCTCTCCCTCCTTCTCTCTCTTCCTTCCTCTCTCTCTCCATCCCTCTTTCTTTCTCTCTTCCTTCCTTCCTCTCTTTTTTGCTGTATCTCTGCCTCCTTCCCTGCCTTTCTTTCTCTCTCTCTCTTGCTTGCTTTCTCTCTCTCTATTGTTTTCTTTCTCTCTCTCTCTTTCTTTCTCTCTCTCTCTCTTTCTTTCTGAGCTTCGCGGCACACCTGACCATGTCTCGCGGCACACTAGTGTGCCCCGGCACACTGGTTGAAAAACACTGCTCCAGACTATGCAGATTGAGTTCATTAAGTCTTTCCTGATACGTTTTATACTTACCGGTAAGACCTTCCACCATTCTTGTAGCCCGTCTTTGGACCCGTTCAATTTTGTCAATATCTTTTTGTAGGTGAGGTCTCCAGAACTGAACACAGTACTCCAAATGTGGTCTCACCAGCGCTCTATATAAAGGGATCATAATCTCCTTCTTCCTGCTTGTTATGCCTCTAGCTATGCAGCCAAGCATCCTACTTGCTTTTCCTACCGCCCGACCACACTGCTCACCCATTTTGAGACTGTCAGAAATCACTACCCCTAAATCCTTCTCTTCTGAAGTTTTTGCTAACACAGAACTGCCAATGCAATACTCAGATTGAGGATTCCTTTTCCCCAAGTGCATTATTTTACATTTGGAAACATTAAACTGCAGTTTCCATTGCTTTGACCATTTATCTAGTAAAGTTAAATCATTTACCATATTACAGACCCCTCCAGGAATATCAACCCTATTGAGTCACACTGCTCAAACTGTAGGATCAAATTGGATGAGTACAGACTTTGGAAAAGGACGGTCCCTCGGGTAGGACTGGGACAACTTGTCACAGTCAACTTGCTGCGGCCAACTTGTTGCAGGATCTACAACCGGCTGGCAGCTGACGGCATGCTGGAGTAGGCCATGGCAGCAGAAAACTGAGTTTGAGAGGGGCCCGCACAACCCCGCCCCCCCGAGCTCCCTTTTCACTGGCAGCATGCTGGGGAAGGCTGTGGCAGCTGAAAACAGAGCTTGGTAGGGCCGTACATCTGGCCCTCTGAGGTCAAACACAACCCTTATATGGCCCTCAATGAAATGGAGTTTGACACCCCTGAGCCAGTGGTGAAATCTACTTACCTTCCCTACCATTTCGGAAGTGTGTGCTTGTTTGTCAGTGCTTCACTCACACACTTACTCACACTCTGCGCATGTGCAGAAAGCTTTGTGCATGTGCAGGGAGGTTAAAAAAAGAAAATGATGACGTGCAGGCGGGTGGGTGGAGGCTCATACTGCCGTTGTTACTGGTTCTCCGAACCACCGACAGCCATCACTACCAGGCCGAACCGAGAGCATTTCATACCTGCCCTGAGCTAGACTGAAGCTAGACTAAGACCAAAATAGCGGAGATATATTATTTGCATTTATTACAGGTAGTCCTTGACTTACAACAGTTCATTTAGTGATTGTGTAGCATTGTTTTTAATAATAATGGGTTTTAACTTGTTTTTCTTAATATTAGATTTGTATTTATTGTACAGTGATACCTTTCTTAGGAACTTAATTGGTAAGGTGAAAAGTTCGTAAGATGAAACAATGTTTCCCATAGGAATCAATGGAAAACAGATTAATGCGTGCAAGCCCAAAATTTAACCCTTTTTCAAGCCAAAGTGCCCATTTTTGCGCTGGTGGGATTCCCCTGAACTTCCACTCTCAATGGGAAACCTCACCTCCTGACTTCCGTGTTTTTGCGATGCTGTAGGGAAATCCCAGGATCGCAAAAACGGGTGCTCCGCTGGCAGCAGAAGTCCGGAGGTGGGGTTTCCCAGCGAGGGAAGCCTCAGCGAAATCGCACTATTGCAAAAACACGGAAGTCCTCGAAACCCCACCTTCAGACTTCTGTGTTTTTGTGATGGTGTGATTTCGCTGAGGCCTCCCTCACTGAGAAGCCCCACCTCCGGACTTCCGTTGCCAGCGGAGTGCCCGTTTTTGCGATCCTGGGATTCCCCTCCTGGGATTTCCCTGCAGCATCGCAAAAACGCGGAAGTCAGGAGGTGGGGTTTCCCATAGAGGGGAGCTTCAGGGGAATCCCACCAGTGCAAAAACGGATGCTCCGCTTGCAACGGAAGTCCAGAGGTGGGGTTCCCCAGTGGCGGCGGCAGGTTCGTAAGGCGAAAAAAGTTCGTAAGGAGAGGCAAAAAAAATCAGAACCCTGGGTTTATATCTCGAAAGGTTTGTATGACGAGGGGTTCGTATCACAAGGTACTGTTATTGTACTGTTATTGCTGTTGTGAGTCATCCCAAGTCCTCGGAGAGGGGCGGCATACAAATCTAATTAATAATAATAATAATAATAATAATAATAATAATAATTATTATTATTATTATTATGTGACCATTCAAAATGAAAAAGTGACTTAAGACCTTTTTTCAGAGTTATGACCTTTCCAGGGTCCCCATAATCATGTGATCAAAATTCAGGTTCTTGGCAACTGGTTCATACTTATGACCACTGCAGGCGGGGGTTGCCGCTACTGCCACTACACAGTTCTGCGCCTCCAGTGTGCGTGCGTGTCCCAGCAAGATTTTGCTTCTGCACATGCACAAGAAGCAAAATCTCTTGAGGGGACGCGCATACACAAGGCATTTTGGCGATTTGTTTGCTTCCGTGCATGTGCAGAAGCAAAAAACCCACCCAAATCCCTCGAGCGTGTGTGTCCCCTTGCAAGATTTTGCTTCCTGCACATGCGCAGAAGCAAAATCTCGCTGGGACGCGCATACGCTGGAAACACGAAGCTGCATGCGCAGCTCAACTTTTACGACTGGTACAGTGTCCTTATCCGTAGCGGTAGGAACCCACTACTGGTCCCAGGGTTATGTGATCCCCTTTTGCGACCTTCTTGGTAAAGTCAGCTTCCCTTAATAGGTTATTAACTTATCAACCGCAGTGATTCAATTAACAACTGAAGCAAGAAAGGTTGTAAAATGGAGCAAAATTCACTTAACAAATGTCTCACTTAACTAGTGAGTAGCATAATTACATCCTGGACACAAACTGTTTCAACTCCTACCCTCAAAACGTCACTGCAGAGCACTGCACTGCAAGACAACTAGACACAAGGACAGTTTTTTTCTGAACGCCATCACTCTGCTAAACAAATAATTCCCTCAACACTCTCAAACTATTTACTAAGTCTGAACTTCTATTTCTACTAGTTTTTTCTCATCATGCTGGGCTGAATGTGTACGATTGTGTAGTTGGTGATTTTATGACACTGATTATGTTATATTAATGTTTTTTAATTGACTTTTTAAATTTTATTATTAGATTTGTAATGTATTGTGTTATTGCTATGTTGTGAGCCGCCTCGAGTCTTTGGAGAGGGGCGGCATACAAATCTAATAAATTATTATTATTATTATTATTATTATTATTATTATTATTATTATTCCTCCCACTTAGGACTGTATAACTGTAACTTGTTGCTTATATCCTAAGATTTTTATTAATATTGATTGTTTCTTCATTGTTTATTTGACCCCTATGACAATCATTAAGTATTGTACCGCATGATTCTTCACAAATCTATATTTTCTTTTATGTACACTGAGAGCATCTGCACCAAAGACAAATTCCTTCTGTATCCAATCAAACGTGGCCAATAAAGAATTCTATTCTATTCTATTCTATTCTATCTCCCTCTGGAATTGCCTCCAAACATAGGACATAAAAGAGGTAGCTGGTCATTATTTTCAATTACACTATCAATTCTATTTAATTTTTTGAGGTCATGGGGGAGGGAGAGTGTATATTTTCATTTATTCCTTTTGGTCTGGCTGTTAACGGCTCATATCAGAATTCACATTTTATTCTCTTAATAAGACATGTAAACTGGTAGAAACTCAAGGTCACAACATTATGAAATGATTTTTTTTCTGATGGAGAAAATTAAATGCAGCCCTCATTAGGCAGCTCAACTGCAGGTGGTTTCATTCTCAAGTTGTATATTACAGCTCTTCCTGTTCACACATTTACTCCCAAATAAGCAACAGATGTGATTTTCATTCCTAGTGAGATCAGCTGCTTTGCATACATAAGGAGTGAAAAGGAAGGTCCTAAACCTGCCGTAGGAAATGAAATACCTCTTAAATATTGTTTTATTTGGCCAAAATCTTGAAAAGGATTATTGTCAGGTCTTCCAAAATGTTCAAGAGCAATAGCATTTAGACTTGCATACCGATTCCATGTGCTTTGACAGCCCTCTCTAAGTGGTTTACAGAATCAGCATATGGCCCCCAACAATTCTGCATTGGTTGCCGATCAATTTCCGGTCACAATTCAAAGTGCTGGTTATGACCTTTAAAGCCCTTCATGGCATCGGACCAGAATATCTCCGAGACCGCCTTCTGCAGCACAAATCCCAGAGACCGATCAGGTCCCACAGAGTTGGCCTTCTCCGGTTCCCGTCAACTAAACAATGTCGGCTGGCGGGGCCCAGGGGAAGAGCCTTCTCTGTGGCGGCCCCGACTCTCTGGAACCAGCTCCCCCCAGAGATTAGAACTGCCCCTAGCCTCCTTGCCTTTCGCAAACTCCTTAAAACCCACCTTTGTCGTCAGGCATGGGGGAACTGAGATATCTCCCCCAGGTCTATACAATTTATGTATGGTATGCTTGTGTGTATGTCTGTTTAATAATGGGGTTTTGTAATATTTTAAATTGTAAATTATTAAACTTGTTATAAACTGTTTTTTATTGTGTTGTGAGCTGCCCCGAGTCCACGGAGAGGGGCGGCATACAAATCTAATAAATAAATAAATAAATAAACAAACAAACAAATAAATAAACAAACAAACACATAAATAAATAAATAAATAAATAAATAATGAATGAATAAATAAATAAATAAATTCACATTTCATTTTCTTAAGACATGTAAACTGGTAGAAACTTCAAGTCGCTTGGAGAAGGGGGTCTTAGAAGTCTAATAAATAAATAAATAAATAAAATCTGGGTCCTCATTTTACCTACCTCGGAAGGATGGAAGGCTGAGTCAACCTTTTTTAAAAAAATAAATAAATTGTTATTAGATTTATTTATTTATTTGATTTTTATGCCTCCCTTCTCCTTAGACTCAGGGCGGCTTACAACATGTTAGCAACAGCACTTTTTAACAGAGCTAGGCTATTGCCCCCACAATCCCGGTCCTCATTTTACCCACCTCGGAAGGGTGGAAGGCTGAGTCAACCTTGAGCCGGTGATGAGATTTGAACCGCTGACCTTCAGATCTACAGTCAGCTTCAGTGGCCTGCAGTACAGCACTCTACCTGCTGTGCCACCCCGGTTAAAACATACAAACTACATACATACAACATAAAAACAGTGTCCTGTGAAGGTGCACCCATCACCTGACAACATACTTTATTTTATTTATTATTTATTATTTGGATTTGTATGCCGCCCCTCTCCGAAGAGGGTACATATATACCCCACCACCAATTGGAGGGTCTGTACTAACATCTTTAATATTCTTCTAAGCTGGAGTCTGCATTCTATTTACATATCAAAGAGTGATTCTAATTTATTCTTTATGGCTAGATCACAAATTCTACTTGTCATATAACCTCTCACCATTTCCCATCGTTCCATCAGTTTTTTCAATTTATTTTCATTATATGTATTCATCCTTACCTCCATAATTTCAAAGCAAATGTGGTCCACCATGTACCGATACCAATTCTGTATCGTCCATTTTGCTGCTTCTTTCCAACCCAATACAATTACTGCTTGAGTGCTTTCCAATGCTGCTACTTTTATTTCTTTAAATTCTCTTAAGTCTCCCTTTTTTACCAGTACTGCCATTTCTTTTGTAATTGTCCAATTAATATTTAACATCCTGTTAAAGGCTGAGTCAACCTTGAGCCAGTGGTGAGATTTGAACTGCTGAATTACAGCTAGCAGTTAGCTAAATAATCATTTGTAGTAACTCTATCAAGCTGCCTATTTGGTTACATACCCTCGACCAAACAATGTCGTTTGGCGGGCCCCAGGGGAAGAGCCTTCTCTGTGGCGGCCCCGGCCCTCTGGAACCAACTCCCCCCAGAGATTAGAATGGCCCCCACCCTCCTTGTCTTTCGCAAATTTCTTAAGACCCACCTTTGTCGCCAGGCATGGGGGAGTTAAGTTATCCTTTTCCCCTAGGTTATTACAAGTTATGCATGGTATGTTTGTGTGTATGTTTGGGTTTTTTATAATAAGGGTTTTTTAGTTGTTTTTATTAATTGGATTGTTCATGTTGTTTTACCACTGTTGTTAGCTGCCCCGAGTCTGCATAGAGGGGCGGCATACAAATCCAATAAATAATAATAATAATAATAATAATAATAATAATAATAATAATAATAATAATAATCTTTCACTTAAAACACTCTCCTACAGCCACAACTGTTTTTATTTTTTAACCGACATGAATTTTGATGTAAACACAAATTGGGTTCGGTGCCATTTGTGGTTGATGAAGCATTTGATATTCTGATATTCTCATGTATGTACTTTTGAGTCGGTAATGAAACTAACATCAAAATCACGATAAACAGGCATTTTAAGAATTAATTCTCTCTCCTGGTGTTTTGGTGAGACGAATTCTATTAATCCTGGAGAAAGAGCAAAACCCTTCCATATTTATGAGTAGATTTTGTTTCTGGCCATCAAAGCCAAAATAATCTCCTTTTTATCCTACATTTATACGATTCTTTGTGGGAAGAAAAGATGCGTGCCCTGCATGGGGGCGCAATGAGTTTTGATCTCTGGCTGGGGTGACTCAGAATTAAAAAAGGGAGTCTGACAAGGAGGCACATTACCCTCTTATCTGCTTAATTTATACAGTTAGGATGGCAGGTTTGGAAATGGTAGCTGGAATCAAAACAGGAGGCCAAACACTGATGATTTAAGAGAGGCAGACAACTGCTACTCAGCTAGCCAAAAATAAAGAAAGTGGAGAAGAGTTCATTAAGAAAGCTAAAACTGGAAAATGAAACATCTGTGTTTAATTGTGAACATTAAAAAAGAAAATAATAATAATAAAAAGCCAAAAAGACCATAACAGGAATGTTTAGTGGACTTAGAATTCACAGTGAAAAAATGATGGTGATTGACTGGTTTGTATACTACCAGGTACAAAGTAGATACAAAAAAGATCTTGTAGATTTTGGAATTAGCAAAAGAATAAATATAATAGACATGGCACCGGACCAGATTATCTCAGGGACCGTCTTCTGCTGCACGAATCCCAGCGACCAGTTAGGTCCCACAGAGTGGGTCTTTTCCGGGTCCCATCAACTAAACAATGCCGCTTGGTGAGACCCAGGGGAAGAGCCTTATCTGTGGCGGCCCCGGCGCTCTGGAACCAACTCCCCCCAGAGATTAGAATTGCCCCCACCATCCTTGCCTTTCGTAAGCTACTTAAAACCCACCTCTGCCGCCAGGCATGGGGGAATTGAGATACTCTTTCCCCCTAGGCCTTTACAATTTTATGCATGGTATGTCTGTATGTATGTTTGGTTTTTATATTAATGGGTTTTTAATTGTTTTTAGTATTGGATTATTATTGTACGCTGTTTTATTGTTGCTGTTAGCCGACCCGAGTCTCCGGAGAGGGGCAGCATACAAATCCAATAAATCAAATCAAATCAAATCAAATCAAATCAAATAATAA